>NW_022436951.1:21948749-22191822 GCF_009761245.1 Sapajus apella | reverse complement strand
AAGAAAGAGAAAGAAAGAAAGAAATGGAAGAAAGAGAAAGAGAAAAAAGAAGGAAGGAAGGAAATAAAAGAATAAATGAATTATTTTATGAACATTAGATGTGAGAAGGGTTTACTGTGCTGGATGATTTTTGTACCCTTCATGGACGTACAGTGACATAAGTCTGAGTTTATATATATCCCTCAACTGCACTTCAGATTTCTGGACCTAAGCATCCCTCTTTTAGGGATAACAGCATTCCAGTGGGCTCTCATTCTACCTTTACTAAATGTTTCTGTTATATTCACGCACAGCCTTCACTTTCTAACAGGTACGGGAAGGCCATTCACAGACAGATGGTTCCCTAAAGAATTCCTGCTAACAGTGAAGCCTAAAGCATGCCAGAGGAAATGTTTAAACATTTTTTCAAATGTCCACTTTTACTTTCATTTCAAAAAAATGAAAAAAGAACTTTTACATGCACAGAGAATATGCATTAGAGGGTCTTTGATTAGAGTAAATTTGGCTTTGTTGTAAAGATACAGGGGTCTTAGGTAACTCCCTCAGCAATGCTGTGTGGTCACACTGAGGATTGCCTTTATTTATAGTCAATCATCTTTTTGCAAATCTTTAGATAATGGATTTCATTTTTTAAATCTATTTTAATGTTGTACAGAATAATAGAATCAAAAAGCTCTAGATCTATCAAAGTAGGCTAGTTATGGTCTTTCCTATTTTATTTTATCCTAAGTCCTGATTGCTTTGATAAAATAAACCCAGATACAAAGAGGAGAGGAAAACAATGGGCTCCATACATCATGTTTATTTAGCATATATCTTCATGAATAAGGGTTTTTGAAAAGTTTATGTTCTTGGCCTATGACTATTTCTCAGTCTTCAAATATTATTTTTTAGTTTGGAAGCAAAGAAAGAGGAAGTAAGTTGTTATTTTAGGGATGTTCTTACATCATTAGCTGGCTCTTTGTCCTGCACCTTCAGAAGAAAATGTCATCAAAAACTTTAAGGATTCTCTCGGGAGGCCGAGGCAGGCAGATCACGAGGTCAAGAGATAGAGACCATCCTGGCCAACATGGTGAAACTCCGTGTCTACTGAAAAATACAAAAATTAGCTGGGCGTGGTGGCACGCACCTCCTACTCGGGAGGCTGAGGCAGAAGAATTGCTTGAACCTGGGAGGCAGAGGTTGCAGTGAGCTGAGATTGTGCCCTGGTACCTGGTGACAGAGCGAAACTCTGTCTCAAAAAAAAAAAAAAAAACTTGAAGGATTCTCACAGTTCATTAGAAATATATCTGTTAATGACCAGCTTCTTACATCTCAAGGCAACTTTTCATTTACTTGTCCCAGCTTGGAAAGATGGGTATTAATAGGCTTTGACTTGACGGCTTTTCGTATGTTTCCCTCTATTTTCTGTGGACATTCTTAATTAAGCTAGGCTATATGAGTTACAGTTCCATGCCCCATATTGAGGTTTCGGTCACTGACAGACCACTTATATGACAGTGATCCTATAAGATTATATTAATACCATTTTTTATTGTACATACTTTTTCTATGTTTCGATACATCTGGATACACAAATATCATTGTGTAGCAATTTCCCAGAGAAATTAGTACAGTAACATGCTGTACATGTTTGTAGCCTAGAAGGAATACACAATAGCAATACCATACGGCCTAGGTGGGTAGTAGGCTGTACCCCTTGGGTTTGTTTATGTCCATTCTGTGATGTTAACACAAGGACCAAAAAAAAAAAAAAAAAAAAACACACACACACACATTTCTCAAATGTATCTTTTTTGTTAAGTGAGGCATTATCCTCTTTGTATTTAAAACATGTTTCTTCTATTAAAAAAAAAAAAAAAGAATCTTAATGTATTGGTTGTTCAGAAGCAATCAGCTAGCTTTTAAATACAGTCAGGAACACACACTTTCTCTCTCTCTCTCTTTCTCAATGTCTTCTCAATGCTCATTTTCTGATGATCTTTTTTGTTGTTTTTTTTTTAATTTTGTGGTCCTGATGGGTTTCACTTAATTGTTTAGTTATACCTGCTAGCACGGTGGCTCCAGGTTGTATGACTGAAGTAGCTGTTATTTTCCCAGTTTCTGTAGATCACGTATAAGAAATTCTACATAATCCTAGCGATGAAAAATTTATGTTTAAAAAAATCCATATACAATTAGTGTGATACAACACAGCATCCTAACACTGAGGCTTCAAGTTTTAATAATTCCGTTATTCTCAGTAATGCTGATAATTGCTTATGCTCTTTATGTCACACAATTGATTCCAATGTATCTTAAAATGTGTTTTTCTGAGTCATTTGTTGCCCTGTTAGTTTTTGAAATTTCCCCTTAGGTAGAAAAAGTGCAACAGCCTCTTTTTGTTTCAGCTTTGTTTTTCAACCAGAAATGTTTTGAAAGTTAAAGAGCATTTTCTTTTTTTATTTTTAAATAATGAATTATAAATGATGTTTGTTTCTCTGGCTAAAAATTAGGGCAAAATGTTAAGAAAAACCACGGGAATGTTCAAACAGAAAGTCCTTTAACCTGAAGTACTCTGAATTTTATGTTTTTAAACACTGTATACCTTGAATTAAACATTTTCAAAGCAATACAACAATTATTAAAAACAATGTGCTGTACACTTTTGCAAAAACAGCTGTCAAATAGGTACTCTAAGGCTTTCATTATAATTAATAGATACCACAAATATGCCACAATTTTGCTTCTTGGATATCTTGTTTTTCTTTAAAGAAAAAAATAAAAGCTTGAAGCTCTAGTATAACATACATTTTATATTTTGGGTAAAGTTTTGAGATTCAGAATACATTACTTGAAGTTTTAGGCAAAATAGCACTAAATTTATCTTTAGTACACTCTCCTCTTAAAATCTTCACAAATATATGTCCAATCCATTGACTTATTTTATGTGAATAAAAATTTCATGTTACAAGATTTAAAAATAAAATATAGAACCTGACAGATGTTTTAGTAAAATAGGTTAGAAATAAATATAGATGCAATAATATTATACACACACACACACACACACACACACACACACACACACACAGAGAGAGAGAGAGAGAGAGAGAGATACTGTAAGTATTGTGATTTTCAGTTTTAAAAAATACTTCTTAGGGTAATAATACCACTGTATTTAAAAGCATGGCCATATATACTCTTTTCAAGTATTTATGTACACTGATATGTTACTGTAAATTAAAGGTTAGAGCAATTTTTTGAAAACCAATGTTATAAATTAGGCGACCCATTTTATTAATTTAAAACATTATAGACATTTAGAAAATTATTATATCCTTCCTGCTTACATTATTGAGGGACAGAAATTTAAGGAACTGAGGCAAGAAGGGTCTTTTTTACCTATATAATTATGGTTACAGAAAAGGGCCAGTTCTGGACACCTATTACTTGTTTATTTGGTTAGGCAGTCAGTCTTTCATTCTGTATACTAGTCTCTCTTGAGCACTTGCTATGTAATATGAACTAGCATTCTCAACAAGAAATTAGCAAAGAGGTGTTGTGGTAGGGTAGCAAAGATGTAATTTACTTATGGGCCTGATATGTGTGAGGCACACATCGGGCACACACAAAACAGATACTCTAAGTAATATCTGTAGAAAATAACCAGACTTTTTACAATGGCATTTTTCAATTAGATTTGATTGCAAATATGTTTTATACAGCAAACTAATGCCCACAAATGTACAACCATACATGCATGCATATAGACTGATCTGCATACACAGAAACACACAATGTACAATTTCAAGGAAAGTGTAACCAAACAATACCTATCCTCACTATGGGCAATACACATTTCTTATTCTATTGCATAATACATATCATTTTTCAAAGAAGTCTTGAGAGAAAGAAGTTGATAAACAAAGAGATACTCCAAATGTACTTAAGTACATTAAAAATTGAATTTGTTCACCAACAAGAGTAACTGATATTTAGAGGGCAGAACTAATACTTTCAGATTTAATATGTTATGTAACTGCCCTTTCATAATTGAAAAGCTTTTTTTTTTTTTTTACTTTTCTGATTTTACCAATGAGGATCAAAACACTTTGCCCATAAATTTTATTTGAAATGAATTCTTCCATAACAGTTTAATAATCATTCTATTTCTTTTTCTTTTCTACTTTAAATCTAGCAGTAGTCTATAGCAAACATTTTTTCAAGGTTAGTGGCATGATTTCAAATGTTTTTCTTGTCTTTGTGAAGTTCAATAAAAAATATTACCTTTCTTAATGATACCAGCAACCATAAAGGCAGTCTAGCACTTTATTATATTTTTATTTAATTTCTAAAAGTGTCTATTTTTTGAGATTATAATCCAGGTTTATTTAGCTTTAAAGCTGATTTTACCACTATATCACTGATGAAAAAGTGTCTAATTTTTTGTTGTAATTAAGTAGACTGAAACTGCAAACAGATTTTGATAAAATTTTCTATCTTAATTACATTTGTAACTGTGTTCACTAATTATTAATTAAAGGATACTTTTGGAAAATATTTTGTCCTTTAAAGAATAATTGGACATTTTCTTTCCATTCTTGAGATACAATGAAATTTATATATTGTAAAGCAAAGTTTTCATCTTAAGGTGTGGAATGATGTATTACTGATGATCATTTTGATTTGTTAAAGTGAGGACTCAATAATATCATAATATTGAGACTCATAATATCATAAAATTTTCATCAGTTTTTGGACTGGAAAGACTCATCAATTTAAAGGAGACTTAATCGCCTTATATTTTTGTGAGGTAATAAACAGGAATCTGAAATTTGGGAATTATTTATTTTTATTTATTTATTTTTTTGAGATGGAGTCTTGCTCTGTAGCCCAGGCTGGAGTGCAGTGGCATGATCTTGGCTCACTGCAACCTCCACCTCCTGGGTCCTGGTTCAAGCAATTCTCCTACCTCAGCCCCCCAAGTAGCTGGGATTACAGGCATGAGCCACCATGCCCGGCTAAGGGAATTCTTTCTTCTTTTACATAACTTACTCTAGTCATATAAGAAAAAAAGCATTGTTTTCTTATTTTCCCCCAAGTAGAATTCAAGATACAGAATGGAACTATATTTTCTTTGTTTACTTCTATATTTTAATGCCTAATAAAAGTTCCAATATATTATTTAAAAATATTATCCCCATCATAATGGGTGAGGGTGAAATAAAGGTTTAGAAGAATAAATTCTTTAAAGTAAAAGTTTATGTCTCTCCAAGATTCTATGTTGAAACCTAATCCCCAATATGACAGTATTTGGAGGTGGGACCTCTAGGAGGTAATTAGGTCAGGAGGGTGGAGTCCTCATGAGTAGGATTGGTGGTCTTACAGAGGCTCCTGAGAGCTCCCGTGCCCCTTGCACAACGTGAGGAAAGAGTAGGAAGTCTATAATCCAGGAAGACGGTGTTTGCTGGATTATAGGCTTCAATATGATGAATATAACTGAATATGATGACATCATGACACTGAATATGATGACATCATGACCTGAAACTCCTCAGCCTCTAAAACTGTGCGAAATGAATTTCCGTAGTTTGTAAGTCACTCCGTTCATGGTATTCTGTCATAACAGCACAAATGACCTAAGATAACTAATTTGTTAAAGCCATATAGCAAGTGTTTGGTTGAGACAGGACTAAATACAAGTAGTTCCACTTTACTGCCAGTGAGCTGAACATCTACTTTGTGCTGTTTGCTAATTACATTTTAAGAACTTCCTTGGGCCAGTGCGATGGCTCACGTCTGTAATCCCAGCACTTTGGGAAGCCAAGATGGGTAGATTACCTGAGCCTAGGAGTTTGAGACCAACCTAGGCAATGTAGTGAGGCCGCCCCCCTCATCTGTACAAAAAAAAGAAAAAAAAAGTTAACTGCGCATAGTGACATGTACTTGTAGTCCTTGCTACTTGGGAGGCTGAGGCAGGAGGATCGCTTGAGACCAGGAGGTGAAGGCTGCAATGAGCTATGATTATGTCACTGCATACCATCCTGGGTGGCAGGGCAAGACCCTGCCTCTCAAAAAAAAAATAATAATAATCCTCATTTATCCTGCCTGACTCCTAAAGGATAAAACAAAATGGTGATTCATTGGCACACATATTTGCCCAAGATCATAAATAAAGCTAATTGAGACACTGAGACTAAAGTGAAAGTTCCATCTATCCAATCACGTTTGTTTCACTGCACACTACTGTATCCCTTTAAGTTTGACCTTCTGGAGCTTCATATGACCCTAGACATGACAGATATGTTTAGGTCCAGGTCACAAAGAAGACACAATCAGCAGAGCAAATTTCAAGTGGAAAATAAGACTTAAAAGGCAGTTAAAGAATGGTTCAGAGTCAAGAAGTACATTAAACCAGGGATCAAGATAATGAAGATCTCTGATAATAGTAGATGTCCCATGACCAACTAGCTCTGAAATATCAGGAGGATACAGACACACTTTTGGAAGAAGAATTTCAGTGAGTTCATATTTCCTGCACTGAGGCACATATGATTTTCCTTCAATAGGTTATCATTTTTCTCCTGGAATATGTTAAATTAGCATCACACTGCTTAAAGCTTTGGCCATTGTAAATAAATACAATCTACGTCAGCTGCTGAATTGCTGATAGCCGAATGAAGAATGTTACCATTTAGAAGTGTCTCTTTGACTCTCAATTCAAATACAAATAAAATATCCTTTTTCTTTTTTACGAGGGGAGCTATATTTCTATAAAATGTTCAGATTTGCCAAGGAAAATATGTCCATTCCACAAATCCCTGGGAGGTAACTTTGATCGTTGACTTCTGGTTTGCAATCTGCCATTTTACTCATGTTTTCCTGAAACAAGTAAACCCATGGTTGAGTCCTTCCAAATGAATTCCGCAGACTGATGGAAGTCACCCTTCTTATCTACGTTTGACCTGTCTCCTTTAAGGCTTTCTGGAGACAGATTTAGGATGGAGGCTTTGGTTTGACATCAGTTCAAAAGACAGAGCAAAGTGTGAGCAGAAAATAGAGGTCAAGGTAGAACTATGAGGCAAACCTCAGGAGCATAGCTCCTGTCAAGAAATGCCCTGGCTCTCAGCAGCAGTGGAGGAGGCAGCTGGTCTGGATTTCTTGTCACTGATAGGGCTTAATTACTGGCACATAGCAAACCCGGGCCTTGGAGATGGGACTGGGTGACCCATGTCAGAGGCTGAGATGGTTTTCTGATATACTCTCTGCCAGGTGACCCTCATGCCTCATGACAGCATGAAGTCTCTTTGAGCTTAGTTCTATCTAGCTGCAAGTTACTTATAAAACGACAGTTTTAGAAACCATAATCATCATATAATAATTTCCAAAATGTGTTCACACCATATCATCCCATTTTCATCTTCCTGACAAGACTGTGAGGTACCTAGCGGAAATGATTGTAATAACTTTTTTTATTATTTTTTTTTTTTTTTTTTTTTTTTTTTTTTTTGGTGAGAAAAGTAAGAATCAGGGAAGTTAAAGGATTTGACAAGCATATACAGTTGCTGTATGGTGAAGCTAGAATTCAGATGTGGTCTCTTGAATCTAAATGTCATTTTCATTCCACTATACCATATCAATCTAGGTAATTCAGTTCTCAAAGTGAATTGGGAGGAAACATGAAGCCAAATGTAATATTTCAAGGAGATATAGAAGGAATCGAAACATATGAATCCCGAGATAGAGCTCAGATTGTAAATAATCAATCTTGTCAAGATATGAAAGCCATTGCAAGCTCTAAATGGAGATGTGATTTAAATGTCATATTTGAACAACAATCCTCTGATCCATCATCTGCCATAAATTGTAAGATCTCATTTAGAGAAAATAAAAACAAACAAGTTAACACTTTTTCATACCAACATATAAAAATTGTATAATATCCTATGAGTTTGTTAAAGAGAATTGGGACCTAAGTATTCCAGTGAATGAATACTTTAAAAAACACTCTAATATCTTAACACCTGACCCATTAGAGTATTATAATGTTCTATTTGTAATTAAATCTTAATATGAAAAATCTAGCAAAATAAATATTTAAAACCTCCCCTTAAAGAAAAATATCCAATGCTGTGTTATTGGGGAAATCTTATTATTTGATAATTTATTAAAAAAATACATTCTATAAGCAATGAGATGCAAGCAGTTTTTTTGTAATAGCTATTTTGTATTACCAAAAATCAGTAGATAACATGTATTCATTCTGACTTCAAATATACCAAATACCAGGGTCATAAAAACCAGGTTAACTAATTCAACCAATAAGATGGAAGATCTAGGTGAACTGAAGAGGTCAGGATGAAAGCACCTGCTTGACATTTTTTCTTTTTCCTTTTCCAATTTAATATATTTCTTGTAATCTCCAGATGATTGTTTGTTTCCCACTACTCCTCCTGTTTAGTAATGGAATTTTCGCTAACACATTTGCTATTAGTTTTGTTTTGTTTTTACTTGAAGTTTAACTTTCTTATACAATTTAAGATTATTACATTCTACCCGAAATATGAAATGGGTAAAGTCACCTATTCCACTTAATTTAGGATGGAAGGGAAGAAAGAAACCATGTACTTACTTCATAAAACATAAAACTCAGAAAAACTGAAGTCTCTAAAGTGTATATATAACTTATTAAACTTATTAGATTCACCATTCCTAATACCAAGTTTTTGCCCTGAGTGGTAAATGTTCACTGTGACTGGCTGAGAAGATAGACATATAAATCTTCAACTTCCTTCAATATTGCACATGCCTGGAGAAATGCACTGGTACTTTATGACGGTAGTTTGTTTTCGTAGTTTTTTTTTGTCCTCTGTCTATTGCATTCAATATCATTGTTGAAAATGAGCTATCTGTCTTATTAATAGCCGCATATTAAGCTGTTATGTTTATTGAACTGGTTACATACATGCTATGTCCATCTTCTCAATATGTATTACACATGCCCACATGAGATGGTATAGATTCATTTTTTTTAGATCCTCTCTCTAGTTTTAACTAACTCCTCAGGAAATGATACAACAGACAGCCATAAAAGGACTCTGAAAGCTGGGAAGGACTTCAAGATTCAAGAAATCGCATTGCAGTGGCTTGTCTGGGTTTTCTGTTCATTTACCATTAAACTTGAATTGGTCACCAGAGAGGCAAACATGCTCAAATCATCAGCACCAAAATAAGAAGAGCTTGCCTCTCTGGCCAAATAACAAAGAATGGAGTCAGCCCAATAGACACTAAGTGTGGATCCCCCATATCTAGGGTGGTGGTAGGGCTGATTATCCCACAGTGGTAAAACCTGGTGTCCTTAAGCCCTCCATCTAGAGCTATATGGATATCCAGGTCCAATGTCTGCCAGCCCTCTACCAGTGAAAGAGAGTGACCAAGACCAGAGGCTTCTCCCCACATGATCCCTTCCACCTCCAGGATGTAGTTCAGGAAAGCACTGAGGAAAGTTGTAGGCAACATAAGCAAGGATCAAGCTGGAGATGCAGCAGTGCTAGGAAAATGAAGCAGATAGGAAAACACAGCAAGGGTTCTGAAAATTACATTGGAATTCTTAAATACAAAAGAAGGCTAGAACCATACACTCAACCAAAGAAGGGCAACTGAATGCTGAAATAGATGACTTAACTAAGATCAAAATTCTGCTAATATAATATCTAGAAGTCCAGGATTTAATCCCAAACCTCTCAATAACCAGGGAGAGAGACATTCACAATTTGATGAGAAAGATAATCAACTAATATCAATATTGAGATGAATCAGATTTTAGTATTATGTGACAAGGATATTAAAACAGCCATAATAAAACTGTTTCATCAATCAATTATAAATTGATAGGAAATCTCAGAAAATAACAGTTTTTGAAAAAGAAACAAATGGGAGCTATAGAGCTGAAAAGCACAATAACCACTACAAGAAAACACGCTGGATGTCTTAGCAGTGAAGTGGAAATGATGGTGGACAGAATCAGTGAACTTAAGAACCAGTCAAAAAAATCTGGTCAATACAGAAAAAAAGACAAAAATTAACAGACTCAAAAATCTGTTTGATTTTTGAGACAGTACAAAATATCTAATATTCATGTCATTGGAGTTAAAAATGTACAGAAATAATATGAAGCTGAAAAATTACTCAAATAAATAATTTGCTGCAAACTCCTCAAATATGTGATATACCAAGAAATGGAAAGAAGCTCACACAGAATAAAACCAAAGGATACTCACACCAAGACAAATTAGAGTTTAAATAGGAACACTTTCACACTGTTGGTGGGAGTGTAAATTAGTTCAACCATTGTGGAAGACAGTGTGGCGATTCCTCAAGGACCTAGAAATAGAAATTCCATTTGACCCAGCAATCTCATTGCTGGGTATATATCCAGAGGATTATAAATCATTCTATTGTAAGGACACATGTACACGAATGTTCACTGCAGCATTGTGTACGATAGCAAAGACTTGGAACAAACCCAAATGCCCATCGGTGATAGACTGTACAGGGAAAATGTGGCACATATACACCATGGAATATTATGCAGCCATAAAAAATGATGAATTCGTGTCCTTTTTAGGGACATGGATGAACATGGAAACTATCGCTCTCAGCAAACTGACACAAGAAAAGAAAATCAAAAAACACGTGTTCTCACTCATAGGTGGGTATTGAACAATGAGAACACATGGACATGGGGAGGGGAGCATCACATACCGGAGTCTGTGGGGGGAACTAGGGGAGAGACAGTGGGGGATGGAGAGTAGGAGAGGGATAACATGGGGAGAAATGTCAGATGTAGGTGATGGGGAGGAAGGCAGCAAACCACACTGCCATGTATGCACCTATGCAACAATCTTGCATGCTCATTACATGTACCCCAAAACCTAAAATGCAATAAACTATATATTAGAAAAAAAGAAAACAATTGTAGAAAGAAAAAAAAAAAAGTAAAAGATAAGAAATGGAAAGAAGTCATAAAAGCAAAGAGAAAAATGATGCCTTACCTAATGAGAATACCATTTTGAATGACAACAGATACCTAATCCAAAGCCACCAAGGCCTGAAGAAAGTAGCATAATATATTTCAGGTATTAAATAAAAGAACTGTCAACAGTGAATTCAATATTCAATGAAAACATCCTTTCAGAAGGAAGGGGAAATAAACACATTCTCAAAGCAAGTAAACTAAGATAATTTGTTCTCAGTAGATCTACCATTAAATCATAGCTAAAGGAAACCCTCTAAACAAAAAGAATATGTTAATAGATCAAAGAAAAGAAAAACAATGAGATCGTAGAAACAGAGATTTATGCAATAGACTGTTACACCTTGAGTTTTATAGACCATATTTCTTTGCCTAATCATTAACACGATCTGATGTGGTGTTAATGAATCCAAAGGAAATACTTCAGAAGATTATACTTTAAAAATGGAGAGGAGAAAGAAACTTAACCAAGATGGACTATATTGCCTGAGTAATTAACATGCTCCCAAGCCTAGATGGATTTATTAAGAAAATTACCAAAAATTTAAAGAAGAATTAACACAAATATTACACAATCTCTTTCAGGAAATAGAAAGGGAAGAAACATTTCCCAGCATATTTTATAAGGCCAGTATTGCCTTGATACCAAAGCCAGAAAAAGATAGTATAAAGTAAGAAAACAACAGACTGATCTCTCTCATAAATTTAAGAGTAAAAATCCTTAACAAAATATTATAAAATTAATGTAGCAATGTATAAAAATTACATGCATCGGTCATGTGGGGTTTATTCAAGATATGCAGGTTGGCTAAATATTCAAAAATCAAACCACATAATCCACCATATCAACAGAATATAGAAAAAATTATTTGCAGTCATATCAATGATACAGAAAAAGCATTCAATAAAATCCTAAAACATTTATTATATAAACATGTAGGAATTTAGAATTGAAAATACTTCCTCTACTACACAAGAATATATACAAAAACTCTACAACCAACACTGTATTTAATTAAGGTAAGACTAAGATCCTCTTTTATCCTAAGGTCAGGAAAATGGCAAGGATGATTTCTCTTACCAGTAAGTCTTGTTCAACATAATACTGGACATTCTAACTAAAGAAATAAGGTAAGAAAATAAATTAAAAGCATACATTCTGCAAATGACCTAGTATAAGGCTCACACCTCATGTGAAAACCCACAATAAATCAAAGGCTCAAATGTAATTATAAAATCACACTTTTATAGGAAAAAACATTGAGCAAAATCTTCAGGATATATATAAAAGAAGAGCTCTTAAATTTAACCTCAAAGTCCTGATCTATCACAGAAAAAAAGGATAAACTTGACTCTTTCGAAAATACAAACTATTGCTTTTCAACAGACTCTATTAGCAGGCCAAAGAGACAAATTACGGATAGTGAGAAAATATTTGCAAAGCACACACCAAACAAAAGGCTTGTATGTAGAATATATAACAAACTCTCAAATCTCACAGTAAACAAATAAACAAACACATCCAATCAGAAAACGGGCAAAAGAAATAAACAGACCATTCACTGAAAGCAACATACAGTTAATACATAAGAATTGAAGATGTTCAATATCATTAGCTATTGAGGAAATGTAAATTAAATCCATAATGCAATATCACTAAAGACCATTTAGAATAACTAATGTTAATAATGAATATGCTGATTAAGATGAAGAGAAACTGGATCATTCATGCATTGTTGGTACAAATGTAAAAAAAGACATCCACTCTTTAATCTGTCAGGATTTTTTTTTTTTAACTCCCCTCCCGCATCAAGATTTTTTTAAACTTAGTGCATAAAGCAGCAATTATACTCAGGAGTATTTATCCCTGAGAGAAGAAAATTTTTGTTATTGTAGAAGTCTGTACACAAATATTTATAATAAGTTGAAAGTTAAAACAAACCAAATGTCTTTCAGGTGTTAAACAAACTGAGTGATCTATGTGATAGAATACTACTCAACAATAAAAAGAAATGTCACATTGATACATGCAACAACTTGAATAAACCTTGTGGAAACTATATAACCATAAAACATTTTAAAAATAAAATAATCATAGGGAAGAAATACATAGGGGTGGTTGCCCTCTGTAAGGATTTATGTTTAGGGTAGCACTAGGGAGGCTTGTCCTAGCCAGTTTTGCATCTTGATTGTTGTTGCTACATATAGCTACATGCATGACAAATTTGCAAAGAACTCTCTATACATGCACACTCATGCACACATACAAATAAGTGCACAAATAACTTTAGAAATCTGAATAACCTTTGTAGGTTGTACAAATATGAATTTCATGGCGTATTATATTAATGCAAGATGTTATCACTGAGGGAGAAAGAATGGAGAGTATATGGGATCTCCTTGTATTTTAGCCAACTTTCTGTGGATATCTAATTATTTTATAATAAAAGGGTGAAGAATATATGTTATATGTGCTAAGAGTTTGCTCAGGAACTCAAGCAAGTTAAGGAAAACTAGTGTATTAGAAAAACTTTAATTGTATTTGTGGCCAAGACTGCTTTTCTTCACAATGCCTAAGTCTAAACAATAGATCAATTTAAGCATACATTTATAAACATGATTGAAAGTTTGACTTGCTTTGTAATCATAAGAGAGTTACATTTACTGAATAAAAGTAAGCACAGCTACATGAGTGGAATCAAATATTACATTAGCCATAGCCATCACATTATATTTTCTCTGGTGTTTCTTCTCTGGGAACAAAAGAAATAACATTAAGTCTATTCTCAATGTCTCTCAAAAGACTCCAAAATGGGTTTTCCTTGATCTGGTACTTAGATCTTGGTGGTGTATTCAAAATAAAGAAAACAAGTTTTGAGATATGTATCTTCTCCTTTTAAGGCTTTATATCAGAAACCCATCTAGGTATGAGACAGATTAGGGTTCACTGTCACATCCGTGCCTCTGGACATAATATTTCATGTAGAGGCAAAAACATATAATATTTCTCTTCTATTTAAAGAGTTTAATGATATATAAGGCAGACCTGTGCCCTCACAGCTCAGTCTTGTCCATTTCAAAACCGTAGGTAAGTTTTGGATTGGAACAGTATTCCCTTAAATTTCTAAAAAGAATGTAAACAAGTCAATTTAGTATTATCAACTTTGGACAATGTCAGTCTGGAAGTAGAATATTCAAACAAGTACATTTTTCTTTTCATAACTGAACTTTTCTTTTAATTTTTCAGGAAAGTACAAAAAGATTATTATGATTCTTTGCTAAACAAAAATTCATTTACTTGTCTGAATAGATAAAATATGATTGCAATGTATTTGGCCAGATTTGGTCTACCAACTGCCTCCAGTTACAAAAAAAAAAATGAATCCCAGATTTATAACATTTTAAATTTTGATATACCATTTGATCCAGCAGCCTCACTACGGGGAATCTACACAGATGAAAATAAGTCGTTATGTAAAAAAGACACTTGTATGTGCACGTCTAAAGTAGCACAATTCTCAATTGCAAAAATATGGAACCACCCCAAATGTCCATTGATCCAGTGAATAAATAAAATATTATATATATATATATATTTACATATATATATATATCTCACATTAGAATACCACTAAATAACACACTGAAATAAATGTTATATATATATATGTGTGTGTGTGTGTGTGTCTGTGTGTGTGTGTGTGTGTGTGTGTGTATCCAATGTAATACATATATTTATAATTAGGACACTATTGGAATATCACATTGGAATAAATGTGATACACACACACACACCGTGGAATACTACTCAGCCATAAAAAGGAATGTAATAAGGGCATTTGCAGCAACCTGGATGGAGTTAGAAACAATTATTTTAAGTGCGGTAACTCAGGATGGAAAACCAAACATCATTATGTTCTCAATTATGAGTGGGAGCTAAGCCACGAGGACACAAAGGCATAAGAATGATATAATGGAGTTTGGGCACTCAAGGAAAAAGGTGGGAGGGGCATGAGGGATAAAAATGTGTACATTGGGTAAGTAAACACTGCTCAGGTCATGGAGGCACCAAAATCTCAGAAATCACTGCCAAAGAACTTACCGAGGCAACCAAACACCACTTGTTCCCCAAAAACCTATTGAAACTTGTTAAGCTAAAATAAATAAAATATTTTTAAAATGAACCATTAAGATATTTCCATCTTATGATATGTGAAAACATTAACTGAATTTGTGAAAATATTATGCAACCAAATTTTGTCTTCTTACTATCACTTACTACTATCCAGAATTAAAGTTACCAAATAAAAGTTGATATCAAGAAGTAATTAAAAGGATTTAATTATCAAATTAAGAACCTAACCACAAATAGCTATTGAAAATTACAAATATTTGACATTTAATGTTATGTTACATTGAATATACACATTAATAGATAAAAATGAAATAATTTTAATATGAAGCTTAAAAGTGTTTCTCAAAAGTTTGTCCGTCCACAGCACTTATTTTAAAACCCACACTTCTCTGCTAAAATCTTATCTACAGGAACAAAACATAATAAACTGGATACTTCTCCCTCACTTGGATTAGGTTATTCATTGCCTTGGTTCAGTGGCAGTGATTGGCTATTTTAAGAATGAATCCGTTTATCTCATGTTCTCATAGACCAAATATATTTGATTTGGGGTGAATAGGCTTCAACTTCAGTGTCAGCTCCATTCAATTGGCTGTGGCAGACGTGAGTACAGATTTGGGAAGAAATCCAAGACTCAGTGGAAAAGACTAGAAATGTCTTACAATTGTTTGAGACCCAGAGTGTCATAGCACATCAGGTAAGTATTTTTTTCTTTGAGAGAGATACTTAAATTCTATAAACCTAAATGAGAATAAAAGCTTATATATCTGTGATATACTAAAACTTCATTTTATAATTATTTTTCCAGTAGAAACCATATCACTAGAACAAGCAGAGCAACATTTAAAGGACTGTTATCTCACAAGCTTTACTATTTGTATTTTCTCTCATATTTTTTTCTCTAACAAATATGTAGATGAGTAATTAATTGACAGTATCTATTTGAAATAGGGCACTTTTAGCATTATCCTCAGGGATTTAGAAAGTGTTGGGCAGCAGTCCATCCAATTTGGAGCTTGTGTATGTTTCCCCAAAGAAACCTAAACAGAGTCAAGTGATACTCTGATGTCATAAAACTGAGTTAATTATGATACCTTATTTTATGGAGTATAGAACTCTGGGATTAACACATATGTCTCTTCTGGAACTATTAAGTTGATTATATTTTAGGAAAATCTGGAAGCTTTACCTTAGAGTACACATTTGCCTCATAGGCTACTCAGGGTTTTTCAACTATGTACATGGGGAGGAGGGAAGGTGCCAGCTGTTTGTTATCATTATTCTATTTTTCTTTTGTCTTCTCCCCATTTAGGGGTATCCAGATGGTTATAAATATTTAGGAATCTGAAGGCATTTCAAAAATATCAAATCTGTTACATTCTAAATACAAAATTAGCAAGTCACTAATTCGTAACTCACTTATTGCTTATTTGAACATCTAGAGCAACAGAAGTTAAAAAGGTAAGTACTGTATCTGAAAGGATTATTCCTAATCTTCCTATATAATCATCCTGATTATAGTTTTCCGATTTCAAATTTCAACAGAGGAAACCCTATCCTCATAACTCTACTTCCTAGGTTAGCGTGTGTTCCAAGCATCTGGTTAACTGATCCTTTCCTGTCTCTGTTGATCTGCTGTCAATCCAAAGGCAAATATATATAAGAAACACAAACACACATCAGGCCAGTACATTATGTGTCTTTCTTCTAAATACTATTAATTCATTACTATTAACACGTAAAATCTCTTTGATCATTTCCCAGAATAAATAAAGATATTAATACCCTAACAAATAAAAATATTTTGCTGAAGTAACTTGTGAAATTATATTTTATTGTATTTTAAGCTGTCAGCATTTTCACAACACATAGAACTTGCCACTATATAAAAAAGCTAGTAATTCAATGCATATTCAAACTCCATATAATATGTTTACTGATACAGGAGGTATCTAAGGGAAATATTCAGGAGAAATAAAGATTTGTCACATTAGTAAAATGTTATTATGCAGTTGTTCAATTGCTAGAACAATTTAGAGCCACTGAAAGAGAAAATAGATAAATTTATAGAAACTTTACCATCTGAATTCAGTCTCAATTATCTATTTTATTCATTGTACTTATTTGACAAGGAAATGAGATTGGCAAACACATATTTACCTACACAATTATGGAAAGCAATTACTTGGGTTATATTTTGAGACTCAACTTCTAAGAAAACATTTGGCATAAGCTGCAGTGCTCAAAGTATCTATTTTTGGGTTCACAGGAGGAAAGAAATGAGCAGTACTCACAGAGCATATTGAAACAACATACAATCTCAACTAGATCCCACAATCTAGAATGCCTGTGGTGAAAAACATATTCACAAATATTAATAAATTATTCAAAATGAGGATATTGTTAAATGTAACAAAGATACAGGAAGTCTGTGTATAGAATCAATATTGAATATGTTAAGACCAAATAATAAATGAGTTTAGTACTTACAAAGAAGATTTATTAATCAGTTGAATAACTAGAATACTGTTTATAGTCTCTCTATTGTTTTCTGTTATGTTGACTGATGCAGTATATGGTAACAATGAGTAATCCTTAGAATTTCTCTGATTTGTTTATTATACTGGCGTATATTTATTGTTATGCTTTGTTAATAGACATTATTGGTAGGCAGAAAGTTCCATTTAAATAAAGTAAAAGATAAAATGATTAGAGTTTAAAAATAATTACAGAGAAGACTTAAAAACTAATGAATATCAAAGATATGTTTATCTGCCAGAAAAATAAATCAATTTTGCTGTTTATCTTTAGTGTTGACATAATGATATATAGCTTGTTTCCTGAAGTAGATTTAATGGTGTTGATTATTTTGTAGACTAGAATGCATCTCAGGAAATCAGTATATTGCTTTATGTCATTCTTCCATAGCATTTTGTCTTGAATTGGAACACTAAATTATAATCAGATTATGAGGTTGTTTTACTGCTTTAATTTTTTTCTGTGTGTTATCTGTATGGGGAGGGGAGTTAAATGCAAAAAGAAAAAAATAATTAAGCTACTTGAGTTTTAATTTTTTCTTGGAAAAGAAAAATATTTTCACAAAAAAAAATTGAAGAGACTTTTGAAATTTTAAAAACTATTAAAATTATAACCATACAATTTAGATATTTTTTTTTAGGAGACTGTAATTTATCATTTACAGAAGTTGATTCTACCACATCTTTGCATTCATTTCAGGACCTCGTATATTTTCTGTACTTAGTAAATACTCTAAACATACCACTTAAATCTAGCATTTGGATCATCTATGGTTATAAATTGATATTGTCAACAATATATGCTTCTTTTCAAAAGGCTATTTCAAATCACTTTTATCGTTCATGATGATTTTTGTTAATATAATTGATTCAATTTTAGGAAAAGAAAAGGAGAAAGGCTAAAAGCAGTATCAAACTGTTTTTGTTTGGTTTAGTTTAGTAAATGTACAAATTAATAGTGTGAATAAAAGAGAAGCAACAGTTAAAATTTAAGAGGTAAAAAAGCATATTCAGTATGAAAATTGAGAAAAAACTACACATATCAATTCATATTGAAATATGGGGAATTTCTTATTGAGTACTACAGAATAATGTCCCAAAATAGGCTGCTGTATTTGGAAAACAGCCTAATGAAACTGCAGATAAAACTTTATAGAGAGTTATATGAAACACATCTTGATTAAAAAACATGTTGGAACATCAAAAATTACCAGGTGTGTTTGTTTAAAGGAAACATATAGACAAAAGAAGAGACCAAGGTAACCAATCTGAACAGATGTCTGAAAAGTAAATTAAAAAGTACATACTTATTTTTCAGTATATATTCTTGTACATATTTTCAAATACAAACACACAGTTACACACACACACACACACACACACACACATTTCAAAATTGTATCAACCCAAACAAGAAGCACCTGTTATGAAAAATAATAATCTCAGGAAAAAAAGAGCTATCGGATTAAAGATATGACTACACAAGTGGAGTGAAGTGTAGGTGATAGTGAATGATATCATTTGGCTGTGTCTTCACCCAAATCTCATCTTGAATTTTAATAATCCCATGCGTCAAGGGAAGGATCACATGGAGATAATTAAAACATGGGGAATGTTTCTCCCATGCTGCTCTCATGATAATGAGTGAGTTCTCAGGGGACTTGATGGTGTCATAAGGGACTTTTCTCCCTTTTGGCATTTCTCCTTCCTGCTGCCATATAAAGGACATGTTTGCTTCCCATTCTGCCATGAGTGTAAGTTTCCTGAGGCCTCCCCAGCCATGCGGAACTGTGAATTGATTAAATCTCTTTATAAATTACACAGTCTTGGGGATGTCTTTATTAGCAGTGTAAGAAAGACTAAAATAGTGAGCTAATGTGCTTATCATTTCACAATAGCATCTAAAATGATAGTAAAGAAAAAAGTAAAAAGAATCAATTGCAGCATTTCAACAGTAAAAGCAAAAAAAGAAAAAAAAAAAACAAATGCAATAAGAGTCAGTATTTTAACAATGGTATTCTGATAAAAGTATTGAGATGATTAATTTAAATTTTATTCCCTTCTCTGTATGAACTTATTGTTACATGTAGTTGTATTGATTTTATACTATTTAAGGAATATAGACTAAGAGGATAGTTAAAAGATAAGTGCAGCTCCTAATTTTAACTATAATAGAGTTCTCAGGCAAGCTTAAAAACAAGGGAAGTGGTAACACTTAAAATTATAGCACATATTGGATATTCCCAGTTGCTTAACAATTTAATGGAATATGTAGATAGATTGCAAAGTTAAAAAAAAAATAGAATACAATGCAAGAAAAGTTAAGAATGAACTGAAAAAATAATAAGCTACAAATAACTACACATTCCCAAAGAATAACTGCCAGGCATAACAGGTGTTTAAACAGATTTGTGGATCCCTTCACCCAGTAATTAACTTGCTGACCGAGATGTTACTCTTACCAAGAAAATATACCAATTGAAAATACATACATTACAAGATATTTCATCATAAGCAACTAAATTTATAGGTAAAGTTTCATATATCCAAGTATAAATACACAGTTTAGTTTCCTTTAAATTATCAAACTATGAACATATGGAATAAGGGGCCACCTCAGAACAACATGATATTTTTAAAGTAATTAGTGGAAACTGATTTTGTAATATCTTTATTTAAATTACTCTGGCATAACTGTAGGAAACATATACTTTAAACAAGCAAAGTTTTATTCAAATCAAGGAAACAAGAAGACATCATTACAAATGGAGAATTTTATTCTGCAGTTGAAAGCCAATTCTACGTCTAACTTAGATACCAAATTGAAATTACCTTGGTTTACTCCTTCCATATTCTCTTACTAAGTAATTTCATTTATGCAGTGAATAGTATATAGGTTCAATTTTAATCTTTTCTATCTGTCCATTCTCTGAATAATTTATTTGTGGGAGGAAAATCCAAAGATAACACTTCGATTACATTTCTTAGGCTAAAAGAGAAGGTCAAGATTGTTCCTAATCATCAACAGTTAGTGTTAAATATATTTATTACTGGTAAATTTTTTCATTACAGGGTGAGGCATACAAGATGGCCAACAAACTGTCCTGAAATATTTAGTGATAATTTATATTCACTACTGATTGTTTCAGTTGTGAATACGAAGAAAACATTTCTTACCAAACTATTCTGCCTTTAAATTTTTTATCAAATAGTTAACAACATAGCTAACTCTAATTTAATATAATTACCACTTTCTAATTAGTATTGATATATATTTTACTTCTTAAAGTATTATAGAATATTTGTGAAGTAAAATATAAATGCTTTTAATTTATTTTTTTCTACTGCATGATCACTGTATTAGAAAAATGTTAACCATTTGTTAACATTTTCAGTTGTCATGCATAATTCATATAAGAATCTCAAGAGCAGAAAGCTGTGAACTAAGAGTACCTTAGTAAAATCCCAAGATGTAAAAGTTGATGTAAATCTATCTGACTTATTTATAAACTTTATGTCTCCATTTAGCTATCTATAATTAGTTTTAACACCACTTAAATACATTCCAATAATTTCTGCCCTGGTAGGTGTTTGGAATATTCTGGGAAAAAAGAAAATCTGTTTCCTAGTTTACTAAAGTGCTGCAAAGTCCTTTTTGTACGTTTCACATCTCTAATCCCTTTCTCTGGCTATTTTAAGGAGAAATCAGCCCTGGGGCATCTGGAGAATCTGTTTTATTTCACTGAGCATGAACAAGAGAATCACTGATAATCATTTTGTACTTTTGTAGTGAATTCAAACATCTGGAAACATACACAAACATGCATACATGCATACATGTGTATATGTATGTTTTATATATGTAATTATAATTTATATTTCATTATATACATAAATAACATATATAATATCTATAGAAGGAGTAACATATCAGTTATATGTATTTGTATCTGTGTGTCTATATGTGTTAGGTACACATAAGTGTGAATTTGACAATATCTACATAGCCTTTGAATAACCTTTTCTAAATTTTCAAATAAATGTACATTGCAGTCAGTATGACCAAAGTGTTTCTATTTAGATACACGGAGTTATTTTAGTTATTATTTATCACTGGGATATAAAATGTTGGGTACACTTAGAAATAAATTATCAACAAAACTCCAATAACCTAGTATTTGGTTGTGAGCTAAAAATATGTCTGCAATATATTTAAGAGTAGACATTGGTCTTACTCATTGTTCAATTGAGAAGTGTACACATTGTTTTCCTTTGCTTCCATCATGTGTTGTAATTATGTCCTAATGTACAATAGACTATTTTTGGAGTTGAAGGATCCTGCATAGAAAATAACATATATACGTTTTTACTAAAGAGCTATTTTCTACAAAAACGTAATTTGTAGATAACTGAAAAAGATAAAAAAAATCTTTATCGATAATTTTGATGCCAAAATATCACATTGATGAATGCCTTTTCTGACCAAGTATAATAGAAACAGCTGACCCTTTTTAAAATAAGTTTCCTTTTCTTCTTTCTTGGCTCAGAAACAGACTAACATTTTCACCTCCTTTGCATTTGGGGATGAATTTATGATGGCTGGCCTGGCCATTACATTTTCCAAAGGATCTTATTGTTTTTCCCCTTTGGCAAAGTAGAGAGTGATATCCAATGTGAATGAAGCCATATGCTGACAATGGTAGAGCTTCAGGCATCCTGAATCCCTAAAAGCCTGGAGTAGAACAAACATCTTTAACCATTAACCTAAGCCATCTTAGGATGCCCAATAACAAAACAAACAAACAAACATATAAACTTGTATTATATCCACCTTAGACTGTTGGAACTTATTTCTTTTTCTTTCTTTCATTCTTTTTAAAAATTATACTTTAAATTCTGAGGCACATGTGCAGATCTTGCATGATTGTTACATAGATATACACATGCCATGGTGGTTTGCTGCCTCCATCCTCCTGTCACCTACATTAGGTATTTCTCTTGATGTTATCCCTCCCCAACGTCCCCACCCCCTGCTATCACTCCTCTAGCTCTCCTATCCCCCAATGGACCCTGGTGTGTGATGTTCCCCTCCCTGTGTCCATGTGATCTCATTGTTCAATACCCACTTATGAATGAGAATATACAGTGATGGGTTTTCTGTTCTTGTGTCAGTTTGCTGAGAATGATGATTTCCAGATTCATCCATGTCCCTACAAAGGACATGAACTCATCCTTTTTTATGGCTGCATAGTATTCCATGGTGTATATTTTCCACATTTTCTTCATCCAGCCTTATCCTTGATGGGTATTTGGGTTGGTTCCAGGTCTTTGCTATTGTAAACAGTGCTGCAATGAACATATGTGTTCATGTGTCTTTATAATATAATGATTTATAATCCTTTGGGTATATACGCAGTAATGGGATTGCTGGGTCAAATGGTATTTCTATTTCTAGATCCTTGAGGAATCACCACACTGTCTTCCACAATGGTTGCACTAATTTACACTCCCACCAACAGTGTAAAAGCATTTCTATTTCTCCACATCCTCTCCAGCATCTGTTGTCTCCAGATTTTTTAATGGTTGCCATTCTAACTGGCATAAGATGGTATCTCAATGTGGTTTTGATTTGCATTTCTCTAATGACCAGTGATGATGAGCATTTTTTCATATGTTTGTTAGCTGCAAAAATGTCTTCTTTTGAAAAGTGCCTGTTAATATGCTTGCTGACTTTTTGATGGGGTTGTTGTTTTCTTGTAAATTTGTTTTAGTTCTTTGTAGATTCTGGATATTAGCCCTTTGTCAGAAGGGAAGATTGCAAAGATTTTCCCCCATTCTGTTGGTTGCTGGTTCACTCTAATGACTGTTTATTTTGCTGTGCAGAAGCTCTTAAGTTTAATGAGATTCCTCCATTTGTCCATTTTGGCTTTTGTTGCCATTGCTTCTGGTGTTTTAGTCATGAATTCCTTGCCTATGCGTATGTCCTGGATGGTATTGCCTAGGTTGTCTTCTAGGGTTTTTGTGGTGTTATGTCTTATGTTTAAATCTTTAATCCATCCGGAGTTAAGTTTTGTATAAGGTGTAAGAAAGGGGTCCGGGTTCAGCTTTCTGCACATGGTTAGCTGGTTTTCCAACACCATTTATTAAATAGGGAATCCTTTCCTCATTGCTTGTTTCTGTCGTTTGTCAAAGATCAGATGGTTGTAGACGTGTGTGGGGGGCATTGCTTCTGAGGCCTCTGTTTTGTTCCATTGGTCTCTATCTCTGCTTTGGTACCAGTACCATGCTCTTGTGATTACTGTAGCCTTATACTATAGTTTGAAGTCAGGTAGTGTGATGCCTCCAGCTTTGTTTTTTTTTGGGTTTTTTTTTTGTTGTTGTTGTTGTTGTTGCTTTTTTGCTCAGGATTGTCTTGGCTATTCTGGTTCTTTTTTGGTTCCATATGAAGTTTATGGTGCTTTTTTCCAGGTCTGTGAAGAAGATCAATAGTAGCTTGATGGGGATAGCATTGAATCTATCAATTACTTTGGGCAGTGTGGCCATTTTCACAATATTGATTCTTCCTAACCATGAACATGAGATGTTTTTCCATCTGTTTGTGTCCTCTTATTTCCTTGAGCTGTGGTTTGTAGTTCTACTTGAAGAGGTCCTTCACATCCTTTGTTAGTTGTACTCCTATATATTTTATTCTCTTTGTAGCAATTGTGAATGGGAGTTTTCTCATGATTTGGGTCTCTGTTTGTCTGTTATTTGTGTTTAGAAATGCTTGTGATTTTTGCATATTGATTTTGTATCCTGAGACTTTGCTGAAGTTGCTTATCAACTTAAGGAGATTTGGGACTGAAATGATGGGGTCTTCTAAATATACAGTCATGTCGTCTACAAATAGAGACAATTTGACATCCTCTTTTCCTAATTGTATACCTTTATTTCTTTTTCTTGCCTGATTACTCTGTCTAGAACTTCCAATATTATGTTGAATAGGAGTGGTGAGAGAGGGCACCCTTGGCTACGGCCAGTTTTCAAAGGGAATGCTTCCACTTTTTGCACATTCGGTAGATATTGGCTGTGGGTTTGTCATAGATAGCTTTTATTATTTTGAGATATGTTCCATGGATACCTAGTTTATTGAGAGCTTTTATCATAAAGGGTTGTTGAATTTTCTCGAAGGCCTTCTCTGCATCTACTGAGATAATCATGTGTTTTTCGTCTTTGGTTCTGTTTCTGTGATGGATTATGTTTATAGATTTGTGTATGTTGAACCAGACTTGCATCTCTGGGATGAAGCCTACTTGATCATGATGGATAATCTTTCCGATGTATTGTTGCATTAGGTTTGCCAGTATTTTATAGAAGATTTTTGTATCAGTGTTCATCATGGATATTGACCTGAAATTTTCTATTTATTTGTTTCTCTGCCTGGTTTTGGTATCAGGAAGATGTTGGTCTCGTAAAATGGGTTATTTCTTATACTATATGAAGAAACTCAATAGGATGATCTTTCCCCACCAAATAAATAAATAAATAAATAAATAAGGAGGAGAAGCTAAATGATGGTAGTTAATAAGTTAATATACCTAGGATTCATCATCTGCCGTAAAGGTCCTTATTAACTGTCATCAAGGTTACTCTATGAACTATAAATGACCTGTTGCCAGGGGCCAGGTGTTCATACCCTTAGTACTTTGCACACGACAGGAAATTGGTAGGCACTAAACAATATTGGCTGAGTGAATAAATATAAAATAAAACATGTAAAAGAGGAGAAGTCAGGTAAAGTAGTTTCTATATGATACTAAGAGCCTGTTAGTGTCACCCTGTGAAGCTTCAGTTAACTGACACTCATCATTTCATTTCCATATCCTGGAATATGTTTGAATCAGTTTGGGTAAGTTTGGAAATTCTGGAGTAACAAAGGGGACATGAGCACATGTGTGATGTTCCTTGTTGCATCGCAGTCTGTGGCTCTATCTTATGGAAAATGTTTGGACTTCCAGAACAGTGTGATGTGGCATCACTTCATTGGGTCATTGGTGACAGTGGCCTTGAAAAAAACTGCTGATCATTCTGCTATGATCCTCACTGCCATACTGTCTTCTGCACTATTAAATAATTTACTCTTGTTTGATTAACTTAACAATGTCTGTATCGAGTCTTTCTGCTTTTCTGAAACAATGGCAATTTTTTTTTCAATATAGCAGTCATAAAGGAGAAACAAAGAAATATATTTATAAAATGGAAAAGTACGAGGCAAAAAAGGATGAAGGGAGAGAGGAGTAAATGAGAAGGAAAGTAGAAAAAAAATTGAAGATGAGAAGCGAGACGGAGAGTCCTGAAAGCAGGAATTTTTTTTCCTGGGGTTAATATTCACACACCTTTGTCACCTTGTGTGTGTATAATTGTAGGTGACTGTGTATAAAACTAAGTATTAAGTATCTTTATTTATTTAAAAATATTATTTAAGATAGCATTAAATATAAACTCAGGAGTTATGTTAATATATATTTAGTTATGGGAATTTTTAAAAAATACAAATAGGAGTAGCAATATCAAAATAGTTTTTAAAAATATGTTATAAACATAGTTGTAATTATACTGTATTTAACATTTGTATTTCTTTTCCCACTTTTTCAGTCTTTTCCACGTTTAGTTCCAAGAAAACTTATTTTGTGACTTCTGCCTATAACATTCTACCTGCCATTTATTTAATAATGTTCAATTTTTAAATTTGGATTATCTATAGTGTTTTGTTATTATAAATACAGGTGGTATATATTTTCCATATTGAGGGCTATGTCATGGAGATAGATTTCCAGAAGGGGAAGTGACAAGCAAAAGGATTTACAGTCATGCATCTTTTAATGATAGGAATGTGTTCTGAGAAATGCATCCTTCAGTGATTTTATTCTTGTGTACACATCACAAAGTGGGCGTACACAGAGCTAGAAGGTTTAGCCTACTACACACCTAGGCTATAAGACGTAGCTGATGGCTCCTAGGCTACAAACCTGCACAGCATGTACAGGTGGACAATTGTAATACAATGGTAAGTATCTGTGTATCTGAACATTTTAAAAGGTTCAGTAAAAATACGGTAAAAAAGATTTAAAATGATGCGCCTGTATAGGATACCATAAAGGAAGCTTGTAGGGCTAAAGGTTGCTCTGAGTGAGTCAATGAGTGAGTGATGAGTAAATATGAAGACCTATGACATTACACTACTGTAGTCTTTATAAACACTGGATACTTAGGCTACACTCAATTTATAAAAATATATTATTTCTTTTCTTTTCTTTTCTTTTTTTTTTTTTTTTTTTTTGAGACAGAGTCTTGCTCTGTTTCCCAGGCTGGAGTGCAGTGACACAATCTTGGCTCACTGCAACCTCCACCTCCCAGGTTCAAGCAATTCTCCTATATCAGCCTCCTGAGTAGCTGGGATTACAGGTGTGCACCACCATGCCCGGCTAACTTTTGCATTTGTAGGAGAGACAGGGTTTCACCATGTTAGTCGGGCTGGTTGTGAACTCCTGACCTCAGGTGATCCCTCTGCCTTGGCCTCCCAAAGTGCTGGGATTACAGGCATGAGCCACCTCTCCAGGCCAAAATATTTTCTTTCTTTAACAATGAATTAATTTCAGCTTAGTATAAGTTTTTGCTTTATCAACTGTTTAATTATTTTAGAATGTCTGAGTGCTTTAAATAACAATGAGCTAAAACACAATCAAACTGTATAGCTGCATAAAATGTTTTCTTTCTTTCTTTTTTGTTTTTTAAGAGGACTCAGTACTTTATTTCAAAGGCTTGCTTTAAACAGCCTTTCTTTTTATTATTATTATTATTGTATTTTACGTTCTGGGTTACAAGTGCAGATCTTACAGGATTGTTGCATAGGTACACACATACCAGGGCGGTTTGCTGCCTCCATCACCCCGTCACCTACATCAGGCATTTCTCCCAGTGTCATCCCTCCCCAACCTCCCCACCCTCCACTGTCCCTCCCCTAGCTCCCCACCCCACAACAGACCCCAGTGTGTGATGTTGCCCTCCCTGTGCCCATATGTTCTCATTGTTCAACACCCACCTATGAGTGAGAATATGTGGTGTCTGGTTTTCTGTTCTTGTGTCAGTTTGCTGAGAATGATGGTTTCCAGATTCATCCATATCCCTACAAAGAACAAGCTCTTTTCTATTTTTCATTTGTTTTTTACTTTTAAACATTTTTGTTAAGAACAAAGACACTAACATGCACATCAGGCCTATGCTAGGTCACAATAATCAATATCATTATTTGCCACCTCCACATCTTGTCCCATTAAAAGGTCTTCAGGGGCAATAACACATGGAACTGTCATCTCCTATGATAACAGTGTCTCCTGGAATACCTCCTGAAGGACCTGCCTGGGGATGTTTACCTCATATATTTATACACACACACATACATGTATATAAACACTGTATATAAAATAACAACAAAAAGTATATCACAGTAAATACATAACCCATAGTTATGTATACATAGCATAGTCATTTCTTATCAAGTATTATGCAGTATACATAATTGTATGTGCTATATGCTATGCTTTTACATGACTGGGAGTACAGGAGGTTTGTTTATACCAGCATCACCAAAACGTGAGTAACGCATTGTGCTATGTTGTTACAATGGCTATGATGTTACTAGGTGATATGAATTTTTCAATTACATTATAATATTATGGGACCACCGTAATATGTGAGTTTGTTAACTTCACAAGTTAGAGAATAAATTCCAAAAAGCAAAAAATAAAAGAAATAAAAAATTAGAGAATTCATTTCCCTTAAGAATATTTGATATATTTAGTATAAAATTTTAGATTTTATAACATTATCTTTTATTTTTCAAAAAAAAAATTTTAAGAAAGCTGGGTACAGTGGCTCATGCCTGTAATCCTAGCACTTTGGGAGGCTGAGGAGAGCAGACCATTGAGGTCAGGAATTCAAACGCAGCCTGGTCAACATGGTGCAACCCTGTCTCTACTGAAAATACAAAAAAGTTTCATGGACATGGTGGCAGGTGCCTGTTATCCCAGTTACTTGGGAGGCCGAGGCAAGAGAATCACCTGGGAGGTGGAGGTTGCAATGAGCCTAGACTGTACCACTGTACTCCAGCCTGGACAAGACTCCATCTCAAAAAAACAAAAAAGAAATTTAGGAGATTTTGTGGAATGCTTAAGTTTCAGAGAATATTAAAGTATTTGCAATGCATAATTCATTTAAGAAGATATAACATCCAATCTAATTTACCAAGGCAGGAAAGACATTATTGAGCTTGCTATTCTTTTTCTTGTGACTCATTGACCCTATAACCTGACAAAACAACTCAGTGTGTTTTCTTTGTATTTGATTTTTTAAATGTATTTTCTTATTTCTAGTTTATAATTGATCCATAATCATTGCTAACAAGAGATCTGACAAGAAAAACAAAAACTGAAATAAGAACATCAAGTCTCAATACGCATAGCCCACAAATATAAGCTAATGTCTATGCACCCATTCATTCACTGAACTCACATAGTTCTTCATATACAATTATAATTTTACAGTATTTCCATTTATAAAGGTTTAAACAAGTTCTTAAGCAGTTTTTATTCCTATCCAACTGTTTTTTTTTTTTGAGGTATTAAAACTACGATGCAGTTGGAAGGTAATAATAGTGATATGAAATATGTATTATTCTGTTTTCACATTGCTATAAGGAACTGCCCAAGACTAAATAATCAGTATAGTTTGGCTGTGTCCCTACCCAAATATCATCTTGAAGTGCAGTTCCCATAATTCCCACTTGTCATGGGAATGACCTGGTGGGAGATAATTGACTCATGGGGATGTTTATATTTATGATGCTATTTCATGATAGTGAGTATGTTCTCATGAGATCTGAGGGCTTTTCCCCCTTTTGTTTGGGTCTTATTCTGCTCTCTCCTGCTGCCATTTAAAGAAGGACATGTTTGCTTCCCCTTTAGCCATGATTATAAGTATTCTGAGGCTTCCCAAGTCATGCTGAACTGTGAGTTAGTTAAATCTCTTTCCTTTATAAATTACCCAGTCTTGGGTATGTCTTCATTAGCAGCATGATAATGGATTAATAAAGTAATTTATAAAGAAGTGAGGTTTAATTGACTCACAGTTCTGCATGGCTGGAGAGGCCTCAAGAAACTTAACAATCATGATGGAAAGAGAAGAAGGCATCTTCTTCACAAGGTGTCCAGATTGAGAGAGAGAAAAGAGCAGCATAGCACAAGGCATTACTCACATTTTGGTGAGCTAACTCACTATCAACAGACCAGTATAGGAAAGTATCCCCATGATCCAAGCACCTCTTACCAGGTCCCTACCTCGACATGTGGGGATTACATGGGAATTACAACTGGAGATGAGATTTGAGTGGGGACACAGCCAAAAACCATATCAAAAGACAAAGGCAAAACCTAAAACAGATTTTTCAAATGTTTATGAAGTTTATCATTTGATTTAAAAATTTGAAAAATAGAACATTATATAAAAGTGAGGACATATCAGATGTATGTTGTTTCATAATATATTCAGCTACATGAGTTGTTAATGACTGCAAAAATTTGGTTTGTCACATAGACAAGTTGCAAAGAATCTGAAGGCTGGGTACAATGGCTCATTCTTGTAATCCCAGTACTTTGGTTGGCCAAGGTGGAAGGATAATTTGAGCTCAGGATTTCAAGACCAGCTTGGGCAACATAATGAGACCCTGTCTCTACAGAAATTAAAAAAAAAAAAAAAAGAATTTTCTGAGTTTGGTGGTGTGTGCCCGTAGTCTCAGCTACTTGAAGGGCTGCGGTAGGGAGACTGCTTGAGCCTGGGATAGTTTCAGCCTTCAGTTTGAGAGGCTGAAGTGGGATGACTGCTTGAACATGGGAGGTTGAGGCAGCAGTGAGTGGGATTGTGACACTATACTCCATCCTGGATGACAGAGCAAGAACCTATCTCAAAATAAATTTAAAAAAAAAGAACTTGAATGCAAATTTTGAAGTATAATATGGAGCTGTGTTTAGAACCTGAAAAAATTTATACATTTTAGGTAATTCTGTTACAGAAATTAAACTAAGAAAAATCAGAATTGCAAAATAGTCTGAACAAAATGACCATAGCAATGCTGGTAGTAGCAATAGAAATAAACTAAAGAGCCAAACATAATGGTTTGATGGATAAATTTTGACATATCCATTAAGGTTATAAAGGCTTTAAATAGCATGTTGAAATACTTAAGGTTATTAAAACATTAAATGATGTATTATTCGGTGCAAAGTTTGTTCAAAATCCACATATATGCCATATGTACCATAATAAAATAATTGTACTTATACAGTGTATGCCGTTTATTTACCAAAGTGTTTGTGGAGATAATCTGTGAGTGGGGAGATTGCAGGGTATCTTTATTTTGGAGTTTATATGCTTTCTATACCCTCATTTTAAACAGTATATCTATCTTACTTTATGAAGAATGAAATAAAAAATGAACAATGCAAATATAACAATACTATAAGCTATTTCATAAAAACACAAGTTTCAATCCTCTGGAAATTTATAATAAACAGTAAGTCTTATGTGAATAAATGTAGTCATATGTGTAAGAATAAAATGAGACCTACATAGAACGGATTTACTTCACAATTCTGACAAACAAGAAAAACTCTAAATCTGAACTTTGCTATATTCAATGTTATAAATGGCTTGATTACTTTATATACACTATATCTGATTTTACTGTATGTTTAATATATGAAAACATACTCTTCTGACATAGAAAATCAGAAGCAGATAATTACAGGTTTAATAGATAGCATTATATGTTAGCAAAATATCTATCTATCAAAGTTGAATCAGTGTGCTAGAATTATAGGGATGATTTCTTAGATTTTGTTTATTCTTATAATTAGTGGGGAAAATACAAAAACTATACAATATGTCAACAGTTTCACTGTCCTGTAGGCTACATTTCTCCATAAGGTTAAATTTAAGGAGGAGAAAGGGAGAGGGAGGCAGGTAGAAAGAGATAGGTATGAGGTACTTGTGTGGATAGAAGTGCTACTAGACAGAGAATATAATTTCTTAGTGTATTGTCCCATCATGTCAATAAACAGCTACATCTATCCCAGCAACACTTCCATGACAGAGAAGGTATGCACACAGTATAACAGACACACAATTTTTTTTTCTTTTTCTACAATGAAAACAACATGTACTAAACACCAACAGATGGTATGTGGCTTTCATTAGAAAAAGGGTTTTTGGGGCCGGGCGCGGTGGCTCAAGCCTGTAATCCCAGCACTTTGGGAGGCCGAGGCGGGTGGATCACAAGGTCAAGAGATCGAGACCATCCTGGTCAACATGGTGAAACCCCATCTCTACTAAAACTACAAAAAAATTAGCTGGGCATGGTGGTGCGTGTCTGTAGTCCCAGCTACTCAGGAGGCTGAGGCAGGAGAATTGCCTGAACTCAGGAGGCGGAGGTTGCGGTGAGCCAAGATCGTGCCATTGCACTCCAGCCTGGGTAACAAGAGCGAAACTCCGTCTCAAAAAAAAAAAAAAAAAAAAAAAAAAAAAAAAAAAAAAAAAAAAAAAAGGGTTTTCAGGAAAGAAAACAAATTAATTTTGTTGTGTGAGTCTGAACTTTGTACGACACATACTAATTTGATTCATATATAAAAAGATAATTTGTTTAAAAGAATGAAAAAAAGGCAACAAAGATCATTTGGGAAACCTGGTTTATCAGTGGAGTTTATTGGTCATTAAAACATACTATATGCTGATTTCTGGACAGCAGTTCTGTTCAGATTATTTAATTCAATTATGATGAGATTAAAAATAATATATCCAATAATGTTCTTGCTCAGAGAGAAAAACATGTCACAATTTCATGGATATTAGTTAGGCTTCTAATCTTTAATCACTAAAAGTATGAATGCCTGAGAGAAGATTAAGAGCTCATAAATCTGGATAAGAAAGAGAAAAGTCTATCACACTTTAATGTTACATCAGCTATCCACATAATTGTCTATTCCAATTAGATGTTATGGATTTGTTATTTTCTTCTATATCCAATACCAGAAGCATGGAGATGATATATTTAGCAAATCACCATATCAATCACATGGTATAAAGAAAGTAGCAAAATTGCTAAATAATTACATAGAAAAAACAATTCTTTTTCTTAATAAAGGGATTCTAGATGTAGAAAACTTTACTGATGGAAATCAGCTCAAATCCTGTTTTTCTTGGAGCAGATTTTCTTTCCAATAGTAAACTGCTAGTTATTATTTTCAAGAGTTATATGCATGCTTATTCACCTACAATAAATAATGAAGTCATAGATAAAGCATTTCACTTAACAATACTGATTAGCTATTTTAAAGTCATTTCAGAATATTCTCATATTTTGAGAGTTTATTTTAAAATAAAACATAATAAAAGATGGCTATGTAACAAAAATTACAGTTATGTTGAATATATATTATTGTTAATGTAAAATATTAGTGAAAAAATGTACTAACACCAAACCAATTGATTAAAATTTATAGTACATCCAGACAATATATTTGCAACAAGACCAAGTCTAAGTGACATAAAAAAGAAAATAATAATTTCATGTTTTTTCTGAAGCAGTATAAACTATACTTAGGTTTAAAGGAAACAAAGGTTAAAAAAAACTGTAATAAAGGAAAGTGAGAATAAATGCTATAAAAGCTATTGTAAACTAAATAGGAGAGATTAAAGATATTGATGTGATAGTTACTTGATAAAGACATTTGCATCTAAATGATACATTAATTACAAAAATTTTTTTAAATGGAAAGATATTAGAGGAGAAATATTCAATATTATTTTAGACTTTTGACCTTAAAGAAAGCATGGTGATGCCAATATTATAATTAGAAAAACATAGAAGATTATTTCAACTGATAAGAATAGAAATGATGATGAAACCTGTTTTACTGGGTGCCTTCTGTGTGTTTCACACTGTGCTCTGTTCTAGAATCATAAAATTTTCATTCTTTTAGTTTGAGTTGTACACATTGTACAGATAGAAAATTATATAACTTGCCTGTGGTGATATAAATCTTAACGTTACCAAGCTTCAAAACAGCTTGTGACTAATTCTAATGTTCATACTTACATAAAATCCTGTTGGTCTCAGAAAAATAAAAGAAGGCATGGCACGCATTTTCATCTACATCATAAGGAACAATGATACTCTTTGATCACAAAAGAAGCTGTCCTAAAGAGTTTATAAATTAACGCTTTAGTAGAGTAATATAAACATTCAAAAATCTAAGAATATATTATATCCAATAAGTTTGAGGAATAGAACAGGATAACACAGTGGAGAAGCTCTGCTCATTGGTGGAAATAAAGGACCAGGTTAGAGCTTAAAGGACAGAGCTAGATACATGGAGCTATAAAATTACATGAGTGATAACCATGAAAGTTGATGAGCTGAATAGGGGAGTGAGAAACAAGTCAATAGAGAACCATTGCGAAACACCTACAGCTCCAGTGCAGCAAGAATAAAAAAGGCTAAGAATGAAACAGACAGAAAGGAGCAAATTCATCAATGAATAAATTATAATAAATTACAGTATTAATATATATTATAAATATATATAATAAAAATATAAACATAAATGAAATAAGTATTTTCCTAAAATTTACTGATACTGCTATGGTACACTCCTCTTTATATTTATAATTTGTTAATAATAAATGTTATGCATTTCCATATTTGAAATAAAATTTAGGAGTGAGAGAATGTCCTTATCTTCAACATATATTTAAGCATGTTATACTTTTGCAGAACTATTTTTCATTTAAGATCACAAGTGAAAAATCAAAAATTTAAAATATAATCAGGTAAATTGGTATATTATATAGGAAACTCCTTAAGTTGTTTTCCTAAGGTTTTGAAGGTATTACTATATTACATTTTCTTTTAAAAGGCTATGTAGTGTTGTGGGTAAATGGATGCCAACTATAAAACACCTAAATGAATAAATATTTAAACGCTAACTTCACGAGGCTCATGGGAATACAGTTCATAAGATTTTTTGAAAATCCTTACCAGAAAAATCATTATTAAGGCATTTATTTATACTGAAAAATAATATTTAATCTTTGAGATTAAATATTATTTTAAATAATATTTAATTTGTCATACAAGACAAATTTGGGTGTTTTACATTATAATGAAAAGAGAAAAAATTAGAATTTTAGTGAAGACTAACTTCTTGACATATGCAGATAATACAGAAAACTTTTAAAAAACAAACAGTGAAGATATTTCCATTGGAGATGGAGTGATTCGATTTTACAAGAAAACAAAATAAAGTGTGTGCAATGATTCTGTATTTCTTCTCTAAATGCTGGAGCATAAGTCATTCTTATTTTTAGATTTTATTCTATAGGAAGTATATTTTTAATATGATGCCTTAAAAATAGCCCATTTTAAAGCAAATTAATACATTTTAACCCTAAGTAGAGCAAAACATGTTTATTGATAGAGTGCTAGTCTATCAGAAAAATATGAAGTAAAATTCTGAACATTCAGGGTATATAACAGAACTGGTTACCAGTTTGCTTGTTCTCAAGTAAATATCATAAAAATAACATTTTTCCAGTATAAAAAATCATTAAAATATAATCACTCAAAAATGACTTGTAGCTGGGCGCGGTGGCTCACGCCTGTAATCCCAGCACTTTGGGAGGCCGAGGCGGGTGGATCACAAGGTCAAGAGATCAAGACCATCCTGGTCAACATGGTGAAACCCCATCTCTACTAAAAATACAAAACATTAGCTGGGCATGGTGGCGCGTGCTTGTAATCCCAGCTACTTAGGAGGCTGAGGCAGGAGAATTGCCTGAACTCAGGAGGCGGAGGTTGCGGTGAGCCGAGGTCGCGCCATTGCACTCCAGCCTGGGTAACAAGAGCGAAACTCCATCTCAAAAAAAAAAAAAAAATGACTTGTAATTTCATTTGTTCAAGAGCTAGCGTATAGGGTTGAATTCACACACATCACTTATAAATCTAATCAGCAAAAAGTCCAAGAAAGGTTTCGTTAGAAGCAAAGTTTAAAATGTATTACTAGAGCTTCACATACTCATTTGATTTATATATAGAAAGATAATATTTTTAAAAGAGTTAAATAAAGGAAACAGATCATTTGTGAAACTTGGCACATCAGTGGAGGTTATGGGTCATTAAAACATGCTATGAAACATACTATATCAAAGCCAAATATCGCATGTTTTTCACTTACTAATGGGAGCTAAATAATGAGAACATATGGGCACATAAAAGAGAACACCACACACTGGTACTTTTCAGAGGGTAAAGGGTGGGAGGAAGAGGACGATCAGGAAAAATAACTAATTGGTACTAGGCCTATTGCCTGGGTGATGAAATAATCGGTACAAAAACCTCCATGACACAAGTTTACCTATGTAACAAACCTGAACTTGTACCTCTGAACTTAAAAGTTAAAAAAATAGAGAGAGAGTGAGAAAGAAATGTTAATCGAAGTGATCGGCCAAATGGTGCAACAATTTGGCTTCACCATCCGGGTCTCCATTATGCCAGTAAGAACTACATATAAAGGGAAATCTATTCAAGTTTGAAAAAACACAAAGGTGATTTCTGAGATCTAAACTACCATTCTTTGGTTGTTAATAACTATATTTGTACTAAGTACACAAGGATGATACAAAGAAACGGTGATATTCTTCTTTTGTCTCAATGGTGGCACTATCTTTAAATGGCATTTGGATCCTGATTCATGTTTTAAATCTGATGAATGAAATAAATGAGCTTGTTTATTTTTAGCATAGCTTTTGTTTTTCTCATTTATATGTTACCCTCACAAGTTGCAAAGCAAAACTTGTTTCCTTAGTGTCTTGAAATAAATATACTTTGTATATTGTATTTATATTGCATCTTATCATTCTAGTAGCAAAACTATTAAAGTAAATCAAAAATGTTAACTAAATGTCAAAAATTAGTAGGTATATAAATTCAGAAAGCTTTTCAATTTTCTATCATTGGAAGTCTGCATCAAAAGGGTAAAAGTTGTTTTCAAATAGTTAGAAAAATAAAGATGTTGCATTATTAATAAAGCAAAAGTGGCAAATTAAAACAATTGATTACTCCAGTTTAAGAGCATAAATGTTCACTGCATAATTCTTTCAAATTTTACTGTAGTTTTTAAAGATTAAAAATATAGTATGGGGAATAACACAATGAGATATCACTACATACCTGCCAGAATGACTAAAATGAACAAGACTGACAATAAGAGTTTACCTCATATAATGGTATAAGGGCATAAATTAGTAGAACCACTTTGGAATATGATTTATCTTTATCTGTTAAAACTGAATTCATACATACTTTATAACAATTCTACTTACAATATATATCCAACAAAAAGGCACACATATGTTCTCCGAAAGTCAAATACGAGAATGTTGATAATTGTATTATTTGTAATAGTTTCTAATAAAAATAATAAATAGAATAGTAGTAATACTAAACAGTAAATAGTATAGTAAATATACCATAAATTATCCATTCTACGACTGAAAGGTTTTGTGCCATTTCTGTTATTAACTATTTCAAGTAATAGTCAATGATATTCATTAATAATATAGTTAATAGTTAATAACAGAAACGGCACAAAAGCCCTTCAACAGTAGAACAAATAACTTGTGGTATATTTATACAATGGAATAATCTACAGCAATGAAAATGCATAAACAACTGATTCATTCCACAAAATAGGTGCTTTTAACAAAAGTAAGATTAAAAAGCTAAACACAATGGAAAAATACTGTATATTCTGTTTATATTAAATACAACAAGCAAATGCCATGTATACTGTTAGAAGTCAGGATAAAGAAGTTATATCTGTGGAAGAGAACAGGACTATAAAATTGCAAAATGTAGGCTTCAGGAATTCAGGTAACATCCCATTTTATATAAGTTGTGCTTACCTGTGGATGTTCACTTTGTGGTATTCATGTGCACCCTAGTATCTATGTGTGATGTACTTCAAATTTATTTTCTGAGATATATTATGGGCTATGTGCCAGGGAATATCTTAAACCCTGGAAAGCCAAAGGTGTGTGAATGCACAATATCCTGAGTTAAAGAAGGCTTTTTTTTTACTCGGGTGTGAGAAAAAAGGAAAGGAATAAGCTAATAAACACTATCGAAGAATGAAAATATGGGTTAGTGTGATAAAGAACTACTTTAGGAAAAAGGGATTTGTTTTTAATAGGATGAAAGGAGCATAAAGGACCAGAAGGTTACCATAGAGAAATATGAGAGAAGGACGTTTCAGACTAAAGGAATGAACAAGTTCAACTGCTTAGCATATTTGAGGAGGGAAAACTATATAACGGTCATGTAATGAGCGTAGGATCATGTTGGAGAAGGGTGCTAGACGAGAACATAAAAAGGTTTTGAGGTGATGGCAAGACTTTGGTCTCTTATTTTTCATAAGATTGGGATCCTTGGAAGAGTTCTGAAAGAGAGGAACAACATCTACTAAATAATACTTGCAGGAAGTATTTGCTGATTGGCATATGAATATATGAATGATTAGAGGAGGATATTTGCTGATGCAAACTAACTGAAGGAAATTGTTATGGAAGAGACCATGGTGATTTGAACCTGCATGGTGGTAGCAAAGATACAAGTAGTGAACATATTTTTTAAATATTTTATGGGGAGAACATACAGGACTTGACAATGATGGGAGGTATAAGGGTGACAAATGTGTAAAGGATCTCTCTCTGTTTTCAGATTGGTATAAATGGGATCATTTACTCAGATGTCAGAAACATGTCATATCTGAATAAATAGGTGCTGGTGTCTTCAGATATGTTTTAAAGATGGAAGTTTCCAGCAATTTGGGAGGCCAAGGTGGGCAGATCACTTGAGTTCAGGCATTCAAGACCAGCCTTGTCAACATGGTGAAACCTCGTCTCTACTAAAATACAAAACTTAGCCAGGTGTGGCCATGTGGCCTGTAATCCCAGCCACTCGGGAGGCTGAGGCAGGAGAATCGCTTGAATCCGGGAGGCAAAGGTTGCAGTGAGCCGAGATCACGCCATTACACTCCAGCCTGAGCTACAGAATGACACCGCGTCTCGAGGGGGAAAAAAAAAAAGTTTCCAAAGCACACTTATGAGAAGGGTCATTAGAGGGTGATAATTTGTTGATGAGGCTAATTAAGGAGGTAGGTCAGGGAGGGTATGGGGACAGAACTCTAAGAAGAAAGTGCAGATATAGCTGCATTGTCCTTCATTATAATTTGAACAGAGGCAAGAGATCAGAATATTGGTTCATATAGATTAGTGGAAGTGACATGAGCTTGTCACTGTCTCATTGATATAGCAAATTTATTTCTGAAATATGAAGCAAGCCCATCAGCTGGGGTCCAGGGTGCAGGAGGTGTGGGTGCTGGCCGGTGAAGGGCCATTATGGATGGAAAAGGACAGTTGAGAATGCTCCATTCTGACCCGGCTGCTTTTAGGTAGGTGTGCCCTGTAGGGTCATCAGTAAACTTCTGCAACTCAAATTTACTCTTCCACAAAATGAAGTTAATAATACCTACCTACACTCTGGTGCAGTAGGCCAAGAAGGAGATTTTATATAAAAAATGATTACTACATATTGAGGTTCCATAAAAAACTGGCAGTTAACATGGTTGACTATGCATACACAAGTAAATTATAAATGATACGTTATATAAATATAATATTAACTGAATCAATATGTTATATAAAAACCTGAGCTCAAAGTATCCATTTTTCTTAACTAATTTCTATGATTCTTTTCAGTATACTGTGTCTCTACATGATACTTAACAAAAATTCTGTTAAATTTTTAAAAATTTTTGTACATTGAAACTGTTTTGCCAAAATGATATACTTCTAAATTTCATAAAACTGTAATTTTCTTATGTAGTTATTTTTAAATAAAATGCAATATATCAAAAAAATCAAGTGGTACTATATGAAAAATAAATATGAAGACAAGAAAGGGGTTTGTAGGAGAAATGTGTAATATAAAAGATAGCTGAATGAACGTATTTTCAAGGAAAGGCAAGATCTAGTTTGAGGATTTAGTTAGGGCAGAAAGATCAATAACAATTAAACACAATTTGATTTGAAGCAATTGTTATTTTAAATATTTTATATCTCTAAGGAAATCAAATTTTTACAAATACTTTCTTGAAGCTGGTAACAAATAAGAGACATAAACACATATTAGCTAAGATCAAACTATTCTTGCAGAGTTTATCGATTAGAACAATCTGGCTATTCCATTGAGTTAGTGTGTTACTTTTTCATTTTAAATGTTTGGCATTTCTTTTAGTAAAAGAATGGGTACCATTTCTAGGATGCTGACGAAGTGTCCTAGTTTACTTCTTTCTGAAAGCACAATTTTACACTTGGAAGAGTCAGCACATCCAGGATGCTAATACCAAATTTAAGTGTTAAAAATACCTTTTTGCATACACGTTAAATCCTCTTTAGCACTGACTGAAAATGGAGTGAGATGCTTTCTCAGAGAAACAAGCTATTCCTAACGGTTACATATTTCCAGAGTCACAGTCACACAGGAGCTGCCTCTGAAGTTGGCGAGAGCACCTCATCTGAAAGGGTGATTCATACTTAGGGAATTTCAATCCAGTGAAACTCATATTCTATTGATTCCTGTTGTTTCAAACTTCTTTTCCCTTTTATTACCTGAGTGAGTGTTAAATATCTCAAAGTATTCTTAATTAAATATTCATAAATTCTGCTTAAAAACTATGAAAAAACTATTTTAAACTGTACTTTACATAATACATTAAAATGATATAAAAAAAAAGGTCTTTAGGTATCATAGACAATGCAAAAAGATCACAGACTCTGGCAATCTACATGGTTACAGAAAAAAGAATTGAGGGGAAAAATAATTTCCTACACACACACACACACACACACACACACACACACACACACACACACACACACACACAGAGTGGACACGGTAATCAACTAATAGTTATGACCTTTCAACAGTCTTGAAAAATCACCAATTGAACATCGTCAACTGCAACATTTCAGGGAAGAAATTTGGACTTACTGAGGGGTCTCAGAGAATAGATGGCTCTATTATTTAGGCATATCCTTTAGTAGTATAAGGAAGGTAGACAGTCTTTGAAAAAAGAGGATTAATGAGGACTGGAGGGGATTGGAAGGATTAGAAAGACTGGTAGAATCCAGAGTGGTGGAGGAAAGAAATAAGATTGTTAGAAATATAATGATATAGAGTTGAAAATAGGAAAACAAAAGAAAGAATACCTACAAATTTCAAAGGATAAGACTAACATGGCAGCATGACAGGATATAAAGAAAGAAACGGGTGAAAATGAGTTAGGAGACAAAAATAAAGACATGAAAGCATCAAACTGATATATTGTTTTATAGAGATTTTAATGATTGAATATTAAGTAAAGATTAAGTAGAGTAGTATGGGTTAAATAATATTTGATTTTTAAAAAGCTGAATAAAATTAATGTGTGCATGTTTACATATATATGTTTTTCAGATGTATGGAAAAATGTGTAAATGGATAAACAAAGTGTTCATTTGTGGATATCCAATTTGTAGATATTTCAGCTCGGCGGTGATTGAAGAAAGGGGAATAAAGTATAATTTGATTTGCTACAATAAACACCTGTCACTTAAGAAATTAAAAGTACAGAAACAATGATTCAGAAAGTAAAACATGTAAGGGAAAAATACAATGGCGTTTCCCGCGTGTCAGAAATGAACACGTGACTGGGAGTTGGTTCTGCTTCTGAGTACCCAGCCAGGCTCTTTGGAAGCAGATCAGATGCTGACGTAATCTCAGCAAACCGGTGCTTTCACAGGCTTTGCACTTAGCTGAAGTTATTCCCCAATGCTTTGGCTCATTTGCACGTTTTTGCTTCCTAGAATTCAATTATTTGAATGAGACAGTCTGATAAAGAATACGGAAACTCAGATGAATGACTTGTGTCAGTGTTTCCAAGATCACTAACAAGCCAGATTAAAGAAGTCTGGTATATGTCACTCTATTTGCATAGTCCATCGTGTCTAGGATTGTTTCACGTGCAGGTAGTCAAGTCATGTGACTGCTTTTAGAATCACATACTAAAGAGGGATTTTATAACCAGGTGTAAGCAAACAATATCCATGGGACATATTAAAGAAAGAAATAAAATTCATATTAGCCAAATTTAATTAGATTATTTGCCTTAATCCATTCTTTTATTTTTTTTATACCATTGAAAATTTTTGACATTTTTCTATGAACATTTTCATAGGTGTTATGATTTAAACATGAGATAGGGCTATTCAAGCTGAGAGAATAAATTTCTCCCTATTTTGCAGTTTAAAGAAGGTTAAGCAACATCGTAGTCACTTAGTTAAAAATTGGTTTGCTCAGTAAACACAAACAGGTTTCTATATTCTCATTCTAAGCCAATCTTTGTTTATTATACCAGGTTACATTTTTTAATTGAGCTATAGAATATTTTATTATGATTTATTCTACTTTTTAAAAAATGACATTGTACAAAAGTTGAGTATTTCCTGCGCTGCAAAAGTAAAAAGCAGAGAGGGTAATATGTTTATTTTGCAACATATTCTATATTTTAATTTGTTTGTTGTTTGCATAGATGAATAATTGAATAATTTACCTAGAACTGTACAAAATAATACTATTTTAATCACATTTGGACACAGGAGCTGGAAGTTCAATAAACTCACACAAACAGTAAGACCATATAATTACTGGAGATAAGAATATATTCATTAGGTAGGATAAATTGGTTTCTTTCATTAGGAATAAAGTGTACCTTCTTTTTAAAGAAACTAACATCTTTCAGGAAACTAACCTCTGGGTTTCATATGACTTTCTCATCAATTTAATTTTGAGCAATGTAAGAATTCCAGATCAATCATATAATTATTATAGATTAGATAACATTCTGTGTTTCTCCTTGGAGAATTCATGTGATGTGCTGTTTATATAAATGCAAGAACTTCATATACCTCAATATGCTAGTTTTATTAGTTTCCTATTGCTGCTAAAAAAAATACCACACATTTAGTGGTTTAAAGAAACAGTTATTATCTTGCAGATCTGTTGGTAAGAAGTCTGACATAAGTCTCAACTGAGCTAAAATCAAAGTGTTAGTGTGGATATGTTCTGTTCTAGAGGCACTAGGGGAGAATTCATTTCCTTTATCTTTTCCAGTCTCTAGACTCTGACCAAAGCACTTGGCCCTCTTCCTTCATATACCAAACTAGCAAAATTAGTTGAGCCCTTCTCACATGGGATCACTGTTCTCCTCCCTTCCTCACTCTTTCACTTTTAAAGACCCTTGGAATTACAGTGGGCCAGCCGAGTTTATACAGGATCATTCCCCTGCTTTAGGTTCTCTGATTGGCAACCTTAATTTCATCTGCAACCATAACCCTCTGTTGCTATGTAATATAATCACAAGTTGCAGGGATTAGGATGTGAGCACCTTGGGGACCTTTCTTCTGCCTACCACACTAGCATTCAATGTACTCACATGAAGCACTTAAACATTAATATATTTGAAGTATTGTAACTTTGCTCATAGAGTGAGTTACAGAGCTACATCACCTAATTTATCAGAATGTAAAATTCTGAGTGAAGCTTGAATGATAAGGAACTAGTTAATCAAGCTGATTATTGCCTCTTTAGATTAATAAACAGTGTGATTATAAAACCATTAGGTGATTGTTGGTGGGGATGGAATGTGTGTGTGTGTGTATGTGTGTGTTTGTGTGTGTGTGTGTGTGTGTGTGTGTGTGTGTGTGTATGTCTTGGGATAGTTGTATGAAAGAATACTTTAATTGGCATGAACAATACTGAAATAATCTTGCAATATAGTAATATAATATATTTGCTTAAATATCAGTTTCACAACTTACTAATCACCTCAGACACTCTGCTGAAACTGGAGATTTTTATCTTGGTTTCTAATGATTTATCTTGCAATTCAAAGTCTGGGCATAAATCACTAGGAAATGGCAAAGTAAAAACATACGGTCTCTTAATTGATATCTTGGCAGGGGGAAACTTCATATCTGGTCTACTTTTCTCTTATTATAATCATTTGTAAGATGAATTGGGGTTGACAGGAAACAACATTTTAAAAGAATAAGTACTAAATGAGATATATTTTATGTTGTAAACTAGTCAGATCTGAAAAAGCAATAATTATCCAATTCAGGTAAACATAATAAATATAATAGAAGATAATAAGTGTACTGACTAATAAAATACACAGATGATTAAACCAGTAATTTGTGGCAATATTTGTTTTTGTGGCATCAAGAATGTTCCATTTGTTTCTAATATTGAACTCATATTGATGTAATAAAAGCCATCCATGACAAACACACGGCTAACATAATACTGAATGGGGAAAAGTTGAAAGCATTCCCTCTGACATCTGGAACAAGACAAGGTTACCCACTCTCACCACTCCACTTCAACATAGTAATGGAAGCCTTAGCCACAGCAATCAGACAAGAGAAGGAAATGAATTGCTTCAAAATTGGTACAGAAGAAGTCAAACTGCCACTGTTTGCTGATGATATGATTGTTTACCTAGAAACCCAAAAGACTGCTTCAGAAAGCTCCTAGAACTAAAAAAAGAATTCGACAAAGTTTCCAGATACAAAATTAATGTATACAAATCAGTAGTTCTATACACCAACAGCAACCAAGCAGGGAATCAAATCACGAACTCAACCTTTTTTACAATAGCAAAAAACAAACAAACAAACAAACAAAAAAAACCTTAGGAATAGAGCTAACCAAGGAGGTAAAAGACCTCTACAAGGAAAACTACATAACACTGCTGAAAGAAATCATAGACGACACAAACAAATGGAATCACTTTGAATATAGAATGAGTCCCATAAATATACACATCAGAAAAAGTAAGCAACTGTAAAAAGTTTTTTAAGGTGAACATTTTCATACTTAAGAAAATGAATTCTTTATACTTGAAATTTCCCCTAAATATATGTTAAATATATGTTCATATGTATTTGTGAGTTTCCGTTTTCATAATTTAAATGTATTTCAAGACCGTGTCTTCCTTGAAATCCATCTTCCCAGGCTTCAAGACAATCTCTCACTGGAGCTTCCTCCTCCCACTACAGCCACTCTTTAGTTACATGTTTCTACACAGCTTTTCATCTACAGGTGTTCATTGCTCCAGTTCCTGGCCCTTGTGTCTTTAACATTTTCTCTCACATTCAGTCTCTTCACATGAAGTGCAATCTAATATTTCATAGGAATTTTTATTTTATCCCTGCAGCACACAGCTCTCCCTATAACTCCACAGTTGCATATTCCATCAACTCCATTTTATCCCCACATCTCAATCTATAAATGTTTAAATCTCAGGTCTTTATTTCTACTGTCTCTCTCCTTTTCCTGTCCAAGTCAATTCTCTTCAATTATTTTGTTTCTTAGAGAATATCAATTGCATCCCTCTTATTGTTTAGGATACAAAAATCACAATTTATCCTTTACCATCTCTTTCCCTCATCAGACTTATATCTTAAACAGTATCGCCAACTTTATTTTCATGATAAATACAGAATCAAACCTGTTCTCTCAATCTTCACTGCTGTCAATCTGCTGCAGACACCATCATCTCTCCTCAGAACTCTCGGGATAGATCTGTAGCTGGCTCCCTGTTTCTGTTCTTGCTCCTCTTCAGTCTATCTGCAACAGGGGCAAGAGTTTCTTGTTGAAATATACATCAGATAATGTCAACCCTCTGCTCAGAATGATCAAATACTACCCATGCTCTTGTAGGAAAAATCCAAGTACTTATAGAAATCTACAGAATCTACACATGATCTGGTTTCTATTATTTCTTAACATTTTCACCTCCTATATGTTATTTCTTAGTTCATTTGGTGCTTCCATAAAAAAATACCACAGACAGAATAATTTATAAAGAACAGAAATTTATTTTCTTACACTTTATTTTCTTACGCATTTCTTACAGAAATTTATTTTCTTACACGTTTCTTACAGTTCAGCTGTAAGATTAAGAAGTCCTGGATTGAGACACTGGCATCTGGTGAGGACCCTCTTGCTGGGTCTTCATGTGGTGGCAAGATAAAATGAACCCACTCCCAAAAACCCTCTTAATAAGGGCTGTAATTCATACCCTCATGATTTCAGCACCTTCCAAAAGACACCACTTCCCAATACTGTTGCATTGGAGGTTAAGTTTACAACACATGAATTTTGGGGGACACATTCAGACCATAACACTCCATTTCAGTTACTTCCCTTGGCTCTGCTCTTCTTGTTATGTGTCAAATAGGCCAGGTGTGCTCCTTCCCTAGGACTTTTGCACTTGCTTTTCACTCTCCCTGGAATATGATTCCTGAGGTATCAACATGGTTCATATCCACACTTCCTCCCAGTCTTTATTCAAAGTATTCTTCTTAGTAAGGGCTTCCTAGCCAAATAGATAAGATATCAAACCACCATCTATCTCTTGACAATTTTTTTTCTGCATCCCTTTGCCATGTTTTCTCTTTAACAATTTTCTACAAATACTATAAAATATTAATTACACCCGTGTTTACCAGCTTTCTTCCCAAATAGATTGCAACCTCCATGAATAAATAAATATAAGCTAATATAAACTTTCAATTTACTATGTAACAGGTAAAATATAATTCAATCTGTAATTGGACTTTGTGTCTTAAAAATATAACAAATTTCTACAAGTAGAATTTTAGTTACAAAAGTAAAAACTTTACTGATTGGTCTTTGGGAACTGGTTTACTTTACAATATCAATCATACAAGCCTTTCCCATGTATTACTAAACTAAATAGAATAAATGACTCAAAAAGTGGGTCCTCCATAACATCAAAATTAACTACAACCAAAATATATTTTCATATATGCTGTCATGTCTTATTCAAATTATATCACATATCGCACCTAAAAACTACTAATGATATATTTAAAAATAAAGATAATGTAAACAATACAGAAAAATCTGGGAAACTCACATTTTTCTCTCAAAACAATTTTTTTGAAAAAAATTTTAAAAATCATAGCCTACATAAGCTCTAGTATCAAGCTTAATAAATTATATTTAATTGCCATGCAATTATCTTTGTTCAATTCAAATTATTAAATTGATTTTAACTTATTAGGGAGTTTCTTCATTTTTGTGATATTTTTAATTATTTCCTAATTTATTTGCAAAAATTTTATATAAGGGAGTCTACTCTTTCCTATCTCTCACAATGGGCTGCAAATTGCTTTTTAAAATTGATAGACTGCAATAAAGAAAATGATAGACTGATTTTCACTTCCACCATTTAAGTAAATGTTTGATCATAACTGTGTTATTCAATGGATTAAAGTGGCATCCTATCTCATTTATATCACATTGGTAACTGTGGATCTAGCTTAGATATTTTAATTTAAAATACTTTTAAACTCAGGTAGACTAAAACTAACTGGATCAAATGAAATTATCAGTAATAATTAATTATGCATAGTTACATATAAGTCATAAATAAGGCATCTGTATTAATCCCTAAAGGCCTCAAAATATGGCAATAAATGCCTATTTGAGAATCCTTATAATCATCTAAACATAATATGAAATAGAAATGATAGTTGAATTCCCTTTCAATGGAGGCATCTGTACATCTTGAATTTATTTAACCAGCAATTCATCTATCACATTCCATGTGCTTTGAGTACAATCTTGAATAAGACATAGTCCTGGCATTGAAGACACTGATTAAAGCAAATATTTCACTCAATATTTTTTGGGATCAAACTTTGTTCATTTTGTTCTCAGAACTACCAAGAAATGCTCTAAATGTATGTGGCCCAAAAATGTAGGAATTTATATATCAGAACTTTCTAGTATCTACAGAAGCAACATCCGAGCATGTCAGGGTGGACTAGGGCCAATGCTCCTCTTACACCTATTCCTACATTTCTTCTCTATCTATTCATTTTCCCAGAAATAGCTTCCTGGAACATGGACCACACTTAAAAATCAAAACACTACCAGCAGTGATAGAGGTTTTTAATTATTTAACTTTGTTGGCCTTCTCGTTGTCATTTAAAAATATTGTAATAAGGAATTATTTAAATAAATGTTAGTATATCTATGCAATCATATGCACTAATCAAAATGCATAATACTAAATATGGCAGGGACAACCACCAATTCAAAAGTACCTTGACCTAATGAGTGATCTGTAAACAAATGGATGTCTTTAACATTGAACTAAGCATCAGACCTATGCCTAATGGCACACTAGACTCACAAAATCATGTATCCTCTCCACTATTCACATGGAAGACAAACATACTATAAAATTAGTTTCACGTAATATTATGAAATTGTATTTATTTTATTTAAGTAGATATCTGTGCACATGTGTTTCTGTGACTGTATGCCTCTCTATATCGCTATATCTTTCTAAATTATATACGTAATTTTAGTTATGTGTGTATATATATATCTCCATATTGATCTATTCATTGAAAAATTATTCTTAAAATATATACAAAACATTGGTAATGGTTACTGTTTAAGAGTAAATCTCAAGTCACATTCTATGTTTTCTATGTCTACATTTTTACAACAAATTGTAAATGTGGATAATATGAGGAAGTATGGAAATAAGAAAAATAATTGAGGCATATTCATAATCTTAAATCATAGATTTCAAATTTTAGATTTCAAAATATTATAAATTTAGATGTTCACTTTCATCCATGAAAATAATGTAACAGAGAACAGTAACCTTTCTTGCAGATGATGTTTAACCACACTAGAATAACTGAAAGGCTTAGCATGCTTAATCAATTCTGATCAAACAAATCACCAAAGACATTGAATCCATGATAATTTACCAACATTAGTGTAGATCTTTACAAATTGCAAGCCATTATAAAACCTTGTATGTTGGATTTTTACACCTATTATCATTGCCTTTTATAGATAAAGAAAATGGTCTGCAAATTGGACATGCATGACACATTAATCCATGACAGTATCCACCTTCTGCCATGTCTTCAAATCATTAAGCTCAGTTGTTTTCCACTGTGCTACACATTACCACCTGTCTACAACTGTACCTTTTAAATCAAAATGTTTTTATTTTGAGGCTTCTGGGGACTTTAAACACCAGAAACTACTCCAAGCACATAGAATAACTAGAGTGAACACTCCCTCCTTACAACCCACACATATACAAACTCCAGAAGTATAATAGTAGAAGCAATGACAGAGAAGAGAGAATTCATGTCTTTTATTCATTATTTATATTAAAGGATCATGTGAAAAAAACTGAAGTGATATTTGTCTTCAACCTCAACATTCATACTGTCAGTTTTCATTTCCTCTTATCCCCAAAATATTAGCATATGATAATATAGCTCTCATCTCTCAGTTTACTGGCAAGATCTTCCACAGTATTGTATGAGGGATCTATTAAAACATCTATGAGTTGATGATCAATTCATGATCAAAGCAAAAGGAGGGGATTTATCTGTAGAGCACCCAAAACTGTACTGAGCAGTTGCCTGCTCAAACAGCATGCACATGAACCTTCTTCTGTATACATCCTTTCAGCTTAGAGCAGTGGTTCCCACTGAGTGGTTCTCAAAATTGCACTGAGTGCCTGGCTCTGAATGCAATTTTACACCCTCCCCAGGGGATAGTTAACAATATATGGAGAAATTTTTTATTGACACAAGTTTGTGGTGCTACTATTGGGATCTAGTGGGTAGAGAATAGGTATGCTACTCAAGAGCCTACAATACACAGAAAAGTCCCCCACGAGAATTACAGAGCTCACAATATCAACAGCACCAAGGTTAAGAAGGCTGAATCTAGAATGTAGTCCTATAGATATGTATAATGCAAGAATAATGAAGGCATACAATTAAGTACATTGGGGCTTGAAGTTCTCTACTAATTAAAAAAGAAAAAAGAAAAAGAACACCATATACATGCTCTGTCTTGAATGTCTCAATCTCTCTCATTCTTCACCAGACTTCACTGTGTCAGATCTATAGATTCAAAAGAAGTAAGTTTTTCCTGGTCAATAAGTTCAATATGTTTTATCTAGCTCTGTTGAAGTGTTAAATGCATCTTTAGAGACTGAAAGGCAATTAAGTCAGGTTGCAGATGCTTAATGTATACTTCTGTTCAATAAGTTAAATACAGGACTGTTGGAACACAAAATTTTGCAAACATGTGGTTTGTATTCATCAGACTACAAAAATCAATGCAAAGCATAATAATGCTATTTATGTCAGCCAATAGGACAAAAAGTACTTTATATTTCCTATATATAGCAGCTTTCATCTAAATAATGCATAAAGTTGGAATAAATGACTCATTTTCACAAGTCCACTATATCTATTTGAAATCATTCATTGAGAGGAATAATAATTTCCAAACTGCACAATGGATGGACTTCATTCTAGCACTGGTTGCTACTGCTCATGCTTGTGACTGCTATTGCTAATTATAATCAGCCTGCACTGGATACAGTTACAGCTAGAGTTTCCTGACACTCAGTGTCCTTTCACTATTCTCTTCTCCTTTGCTACTGAGTTATCTTCAGTTGGGCATATCTGTTGCCTGTATAATAGCCAATGCTCATTTTCTACCTCCCATTGTTGACAGATAGGCAATCAATCTTGACCATTGGTGTCAGTTCCATTTTGTTTGTTGGTTTGGTTTCTTAAGTTGGCTATCTCCGAGAAAAAGCATCAGCAGTATGGTTAATAAAATATCCAGCAAGGCCCACTAAGTGAATGTCTTATGAAGGAAGTACATGGGTTGAACTGTACCAGGTTAATTTATTATTAAGCTATCCAGAATTAAATAAATAACAGGAGGCTTGAGGGAAACTGTAATCATAATTGGTGATAGGACCAGGGTGTTACACAATGAAACTAATTATCCACTAGTATCACATCCTACCTTCTTCCTCCCACATCCCAACAAGGTATATATAAGATCTAGGCTGGACCTCAAACTCTTGATTTAGAATTAAGCATTTCCTCTCATAAGACAAATACACTAAAAGAACAATTATTGCAGAAGCAAAGCACCCTGCTTTGAAAAATCTGTGGGTGATCCCAGAGTGAAAAATAAAGGTTTGAAAACACAGTCAGAGCCTGTAGTTAGTGTTTTTGGCTGAATAACAGAATCTTTCTCTGATCTGTCTCTCGGCTCAAAGCAGTGATGCCATCACCTGAGCTAACCGAAAACCATAACACTTTTAGCTAAGATTTTTATTTTATTTTTTCTCGACTTCCAACAGGGAAAAAGCAAAGCACATTTATTCTTGATGACATCATGAAATGCAATGAGACATTAAAACAAAAATATTTTAATAGCCCTAGCTAATAAAATTCTATTTTTTTCACCTGTTACATATGAGAGGTTTGCCTGAAGCCACCTCTGTACACACAACACACACATACGCATAAGGCATAATTTTACCTTGAAGACATAAAAATTATGACAAAATGATAGTTATTTCCACACTCAAACAAGAAGCTAAGAAAGGGAAATGAATGAGAGTTAACAAACATAAATAAAGTGTGGTCCCGATCACAGGAGCCTACCTAATTTTTTTTCATGCATCATTTATAAGTGCCCTTTAAAAGGAGCAAAAGTTTCATCTTAAGCTTTAATAAGCATTTAAGGAAGGGATTTGTGGAAAGAAAAAAATAAATGAAAGAAGAAAAATGAGGCTTGTCCTGCTGCAGTTTGGGTGCTCAGAAATCACGTAATTTTAGAGGATACTAGAAAGGCAGTAATTTTAAAAAGCACTATCGAAAATTCAATTTCAGTGCCCCTGTTTCCGTTCTGACCATGCGTCCCTCACTTTTACAGACAGACACAAATGACAGCTTATACTGATGCCATCCCTATTCCAATGTGCCTTGCAGAGTATCCTTCCAACTTCTTTAGGGAAGACAACAGCACAGCCACAGATAAACATAAACAGACACGCAGCTGGTTCGGAGACTCGCATTCGATAGGCTCTCCGGCAGCATTCCTGCATAAGAAAATCCAAACGCACCCCAGCGAGCAGGCAGCCGGCATTAGCGACAACTTTCCCCTTAGCCCTCCATCCTGCGCAGCCCCTCTGAGAGGAAGGTTTCACCCAGTCTTGTTTAGACTCAGGACTGGGTAACGCAGCCCCGCTGTACGCAAACATATTCATGTCCCTACAGAGTAAAGTGTCATTGATTGAAGCCTTACCTTGGCTGACTTGCCCTAACTGGTGGAAAGGAACTTAAATTAAGAAGCAAAGAGGGGACTTTCCCAGGGCTCCGGGCACAGCTGCTCGCGGTCCTCGGCAAGCCCAGACTCAGCTCCGCGCACCTCCAGCCCCGGGCTCCGCGGCTGGGCTCTGCAGCTCCCGAGCGCGCCTCTGATTGGCTGGCGGCGCCTGCCGGCCTGATGCTGCGCTCTCCGGGTCTCTCCTCCTTCCTCTCCTCCCCGGCTCTCCTCTCCGCGGCTCCTGCCCCTTCTGCCTCCTTCTCCCCCGCCCCCCCGCCCCCAGCCTCCCATCGCGCATACTTTTGGGGCTGCACAAATTCCACAGCACGCAAGACGGCCACCTTTCAGCCCCCTCAGCAAGGTCATGTGGGAAACAATTCAGCGCAGACTACTACTCCTAAATAAAATCCCTGCTCCAAAGGCATCATCTTGAGTATCACATCACTTGAAAAATGACGGCCGGGACTCCGTGACAGTTTAGACCATCAATTCTCCGCGGGGGGCAGGGGAACCTGGGGGGCGAGAGGGGTTTGACTGTCAGCATCTGAGTGGGAGTATCCACCGGGAGGGAACCAGGAAATTAGGCAGGGCAGGCGCTGATGTGGCAAGCTGGTAATAAATTTTCATATTTCCGTGCAAAGTCGTCACAGCCTGCTACACATTCAACTGCTGGCTCATTCATCAGTGATCCATAGTCCGGTGGTAGCCATGAGATTTAGCTTGAGTGATGTCCTTTAACGCCTGAGCCCAAAGTACTCAAGGTATGTAGGGTTTATATCAGACAGAGCTTCCTCTTGGAGGTCAGCATTTATAAATGTGGAGATGAATAGGAGCTGCGATGCCTTTCCAACCCCCTTTGCTTATGCCAGGAAACCTAACACACACACAAACTTCTCATTTCTTACGACTCCAGAATAAATTAAATCGATTTGCAATGTACATAGCTTTTGATAACAGGGATTTCAGGTCTGATGGGCTGCATTCAAAATTGATGTGGACAGCTGAAACAACTTTAGTACTTTCTCCCTGCACGAAGTCACCCACACTCACCCATTAAGAACATCAAGCACCCTTACAAAGTAAACAAGTGTAGGAGTTTATCTAAATTGAATGGCTTTCTAAGGGTCACTTGGCAGATATATTAAGAATTGTACAAGACGCTAAATTATTGCAAACACTAAGAGAAAGAGATTACTTTTTTTGCTTAGTTGATAAAACTACAAATGCCCAGATTCAGAGGTTGTAAGGAACAAAGACTTAAGCATAAGATAGGTAGAGTAGATATATAAAAACTCTGCAGGCCAGAAGACATGGATTCCAATCACAGCTGGGACGTACCGTTACACCTGAACTTGTGTAAGCCTTTACCTTTCTCTGAGTCTCAGCTGGCTACTCTAAAACCTGGAAGGCAATCCTCACTTTAGCAGGTCTCTGTGTTGATTTAAAAAATCTGTATACTTGTTTGAACTTAGGAAAAAGCTTTTGGTAAGGGTTACATAACTTCTAGTTGCCCCCCTCGTTTCTTCTTCCCTGGGAAAGGTCAAAGAGGCTGAGAAGATAAGGTAATCTGTATTTCTTGGAAGTTTAAAGGGGCTGAGAGTGAATGTTTGAATCAGCTAAAGTTACATTTGGCTATTTTGCTTGAGTGATGTGAAATGTGAAAGGATTTAATTCGATTTAGTTTTCAAAGACTAAACAAACAGAAGCAATGAGGTAGAACAGGAATTGAATCATTTCTAGCTGGGAAGAAATTACACATTTCAGTGTTTTGTTGCTCTTAAGAAGACATTAGAAGTCAGAATTTGGAAATTTCCAAAATTTAAACTTTTAGAAAAAAAAAAAAAAAAGGAATAAAAACAGCATCCAGATAATGTGCCAGTATTATATTGTGTACTATATATTCTTTCTTATGCAGCTACTGTTTTAAAATGAGGGATTCTCCTTGTGTAGTGTCCAGACACAAATTCTTAATTTATTTTTGTTTATTGAAAGAGGTAGGAAAGAGAATACATTTCCAAAATTTCTATGTGGATGAAGCCCTGATTGCCAAAGAAAGAAATAGCTATAAAAAATAAAAAGGATAGAAAAAGAAACTTCTAAGTCTTTAAGAGGTCACATAGTTTAATTTTTAAAATTCATGTTATAACATTCTCTAGAAAAGCCAAACTGTTGATTTGACTGCCTCTAGTTGAATGAAATAAAATGTTTGTTTGCCAGCTTGCTACTGAAGCGGTGGCTGAGACACAAACAATGAACATCCTAGGGACACACTTGAAAACAAAACCTGTTTTTGTAGCCTTCCTTGCTGGTTTTCCCTGGATAAGACCATAATAAGTGCATCCAGTGGACAGTCGTAATGGAAGTCAACAGGCACTGGCTCCCGAGTGCAATGGCATGCAGAGGGAATTGTCAACACTGCCAAACAGTACAATCCATTTCTGGAAAAAGAATCTATTCATCAAGGAGGAATTTGTATCTATGAAACCACACTCAGAATAAGGGATCTAGATTATCCATAATCCCAATGGTGCAATACACACTGGATTTAAATGGCTTCTGGAGTTTGGCATTCTGAAACTTCCAATTTTCCCGAGCCATTGAAAAGTGGACCTGTCAGCCACTTAGTGCATCTGTTGTATTTTCAGTTTTAAAAAAATAAAAAAAGAAGGAAACAAGTGAACCAATGTGGAACGTGCTGGTTAGGGAAAGCCAGGTGGTAGGCAGGTGCTTGTTTTCTCTTTATGTCAAAGATTACTTCAAAAAAGTGGACACTGTATCAGTTAGCAGAATTTATTACAGAACTAATCTCTGAAAGTGAAAGCATGGACATTTCTGATACTGAATTCCCACTTGTGTTACCTTGAGAGAGTTATTAGAATCATTTTAGCTGGTGACAGAGAAACATCCAACACACGATTGATGCTGGTCAGACTATAGAACCTGGAAAGATAAAATTGTCATGCTAAATTGTGATCTTTTTCTGAGAGAGAGCCTCAAAAATTATCTCTTTACATGTCATCTAATGCTCAATTTTACCCTGGAAATTTAGCAAGCTATGTGATGTTTCCAAACCTGGATACGAAAGCAATGTAAAGGAAATTTAGAGCTGCCTCTTGTTGTAATTCGGCTTTTACAGCAGTCAACTGCACAAACATGGTGAATTGGCTCCTTAACAGCTTTATTGAGATATCATTGGCATAAAAACTGTCATATATTTAAGGTATGCCCTTGATATTTTGATATACATATGCAATGTGAAATGATCACCACCTTATAACTAATTAACCTATCACCTCTATGTAGTTACCATTTTTGTTTACAAGAATAATATCAAAATATGCCATCTGAAATTTATGTAAAGAGCTAGTAAAATAATATAAAGCAATAAGAAATTTCTCTGCAACTATTTATTTTATGTGTTTGGTTAGCAAAAATTACAGTTTCTATATTTATGTTAAAAGAACAAAAAAGAAAAATTGATAAAAGAAAGTGATCTCTATACTATAGAAGATGACCTAATGAAGTTAAACTTTACTAATTCTGTTATCTCACTTCAGTTGAAGAACTGCAAAGTACTAACATAACTTTAATGCAGAAATGAAAGACATCTATCAAGAAGGTTTCAAAGATAACCATATGTGCAATGAATTCTAAAAAAGGAGCATATTCTTTACTCATACTATAATAATAATAATTAGATCCATGTGTTCACTCCTTAGATTTTTCTTCAATGCATGTATAATATCAAAGAACCAGTGAGTTTTTTGTCTTTTAAGTGGTAGTACGAATAATTGACAAAGCAAAAGGTAAAACTCCTCAATTTCTATTACACATGTATTTTATTTCTGCAAAACAGATCACTGTTGTCCTACAGATGATGAAATAAGGACGCTAAGTTCCAAAATAAATGAAAATTTAATAGATGATGGATTCTAGTTTTAAGAATTAAAATACAAAATATAAAGTACATGACAGAATTAAGAAAAAACGTTCAACTACTCTTGGTAAACTGAGGATCTGGTGAGAATAAAGCAGTACAGAAATACTAGAGTCAAGCAAATATTTTCCTAACTTTCAAAACTGAATGCCTATGGAGTCTATAAATTAGAAATTATTGAACTAAATGTAGAAAGTGGAAAAGGTATAAGATGACTTATTAAGGAGATGAGCAGGCCACTACGAAGAGACAACAGTGGGACCATCTGGGTCTGCATTACATTGACAAGTCAGTCATTCCAGAAAAATGCCATTTCTTTCTATTTCAGACGTGCAAGGCTGGAAATAGAAAAAATACATATGATATTGTATTCTCTACATAATCATCATAGCCCTCATGATTTCATTATAGGCCATACAGAGAATTTTAAGTACAATTTTTGGGTGTTGCTACTGAGTAGGCAACTACCTATGTATGTTTAACAATGTCCAAGTGCTTACTCAGGGAAGGTTTCCAGTAGAGAGCTGTAGAGCTCCAATTCCAAACCTGCCCTGAAACTGGCTTTTGTCAATACCATGAACAGCAAAGTCATTCATAAGGAAATGGTTCCTTAACAGAAGCCAGTATATTCGGGTGAAGAACTAGAAATTTCATCAAGGATCTCGAAAATCTTGAGTGATATCTCAAATATAATGAAGTAGAAATTTCATAGCTGGATCCAAACATATGAATGTATTAAATATAAGGTAGTGGGAATAGTCTTAAAACCAAAACTTGTGAATATAACTTGCATATTTTTACTGACAATAATTTCAGTACAAATCAATTATATGACACAGTTATTAAAAGTGTAAATGTCAATTTAGACATCCTTAATAACAGCAAAGCACCACAATGAATGTGGGTGCTATTACTTTCTCTAGACTATTAAAGACGAACTCCAAAAATATTGAGAATTTACTTGGAATATTGTATTTTAAGATTATAGCTAAATCTATTGGTTTCAATTAATTTATATTTTTGTAAGCCCTGCCAGATTGCATTCATTCAGCTGAAAAAGCTGATACCATCTGTAAGTCCTCTGCTTTCCTCACCACTTGAACTATACCTATTCCTTGCTTTTTCTGTAGCCACCACTACCTTATTCATCTTTCAAGATTCAGAAACAAAGAATACAGCTCAAGGAACACCTCCTCTCAGAAAGCATTTTCTCCAACAGTTTTAACTAGCCTCTATATTTTTAGGCTAAAAAATACATTTAATAGTCTGCCGATATTCCATTTTAGCAACTTGTATTATAGTTAGAAGAGGCGTGGCATAAGAATTAGGGGCACAATATCTGGAATGCTTGTATAATATCAAAGAACCAGTGACCTTTTTTGGCTCTTAAGTGGCAGTATAAATAATTGACAAAGCAAAAGGTAAAACTCCTCAATTCCTATTACACATGTATTTTATTTCTACAAAACAGATCGTTGTTGTACTACAAATCATGAAATAAGGCCACTAAGTTCCAAAATAAGTGAAAATAAAATAGGTGATGGATTCTAGTTTTAAGCATTAAGATAGAAAATATAAAGTAAATGCCAGAATTTAAAAAGAAAAAATTCAATTACTGTTGGTAAACTGAGGATTTGGTGAGAACAAAGTAGTACAGAAATACTAGAGACAAGCAGATATTTTCCTAACTTTCAAAACTTAATCAATATGGAGTCTATAAATTAGAAATTCTTGAACTACAGGTAGAAAGTGGAAACGGTGTAAGATGACTTATTAAAGAGATGAGTACATATAATAGATGTGTATATATCTATATGTGTGTACATATAGATACAGATATATACATATATACGCATAGATATATAAAAAAAAAAACTAAAGGGAAAAAACACATGCAATTACGGAGGCTTAGAAGTACCGTAATCACTGGGGAGGCTGAGGCAGGAGAATTGCTTGAACCCGGAAGGCGGAGGTTGCAATGAGCCCAAGGTTGCGCCACTGCACTCCAGCCTGGCGCCTGATGATGGAGTGAGATTCTTTCTCAAAAAAAAAAAAAAAAAATAGAAGTACCATAATCTGCATCTGCAAGCTGAGGCCTATGGAGGCCTAGCAAAACTGCAGATGTATTTCCAGTCCAAACCAGAAGTCTTGAGAACTAAAAGCGCCAATGTTGAAAGGCAGGAAAATGTATTCCAGCTCATGCAGAAAGTAAATTTGCCCTTTGCTGTTTCTTTTTATTCTATTCAGGCACTCAACAGATAGGAGGATGCACACTCACATTGGCAAGGGTGGTTTGATTTGCTCAGTGTATTATGGTAAATGCTAAGCTCTTTAAGAAATACCCTTGGACACACTTTGAAGTACTATTTTACCAGCTATCTAACCATCACTTTGCCCAGTCACATTGAAATATACAATAAACCATCACACCTATTTCTAGGCTTTCTAGGAGAATTAAATATGCATAGAAAACTATCAAGCATTTAGTAAAATTTATATAAACTTGCTTCTTTTATCATTACACATTTGCATATCTGTTTCTTATTTGAATGCAAGCTACAAATATGTATCTGGTACATGATATGTCTTCATGCAGCTAGGTGTAATATACATAACTCTAGATTGACATTGGATGACATAGAGTCAAGACCTATGTTGAACACTCATATTAAATGTAGAGCTGTTGAGCAAGGTTGTTTTACTCTTTGAATGTACTAACTCACTTTTAGACTGGGATACCACCCTCATCTGATAGGGCTGCTGGGAGCTTTAAAAAAAAAGCAAAAATACTTTAGGGTGGGCACGGGTGCTCACGCCTGTAATCCCAGTATTTTGGGAGGCCAAGGCAGGTGGATCATCTGAGGTCAGGAGTTCGAGACCAGCTTGACCAACATGGAGAAACCCCATCTCTGCTAAAAATACACAATTAGCTAGGCGTGGTGGTGCATTGCTTGTAATCTCAGCTACTCATGAGGCTGAGAATTGCTTGAACCCGAGAGGTGAAGGTTGTGGTGAGCCAAGATTGTGCCATTGCACTCCAGCCTGGACAACAAGAGCAAAACTCTATCTCCAAAAAAAAAAAAAAAAAAAAAAAAAAAAAAACTTTAAATGCACCAAAAGGTCTAGTATAGCCTTTAGCATAAAAGAGACTTTGGATAATGGCTAGCTGAATCCCAGTTGTAAGTGCTCGGTAAACGTGATAAATGTCTAAATCATATTTGCTTTCTGTGCTTCATTTACAGCAGAAAGAGGGAAGTCACTAATAAACAAATCTTACCTGGAAGCTTGTCATTAAAAGAAAAGCTATAGCTTACATAGAATATCCTGGGGATGATATTCACTCAGTTCAACCTCCCATATCTGCATTTAACTTTTTGGCGCTATGTAACAAAAATTGACATTTAGAAGACCCTGAGGCATTTTAAGATTCTTAACCATCAAAGAAACATTATATTGCACTCAGGGCAAAACATTTATAGTACCAGTAAAGAGGTAAATGTTTAAAATCATTTTTATGACTTTTGTTTACAAAAAATAAGGGTTATTTTATTAATATTCAATGAATCAGATCTTAGGGTTGACCAAATCATTGATCTTCTCAGAACTATATTCGATTTACTATCGTGCATTTATGCCCATCCAATATGGCAATATATAGTAACTCAAAATACTGTTTTCCTTAAGAACATCTTATGAGAGACTGAAAAATGATGCATCTGTTGTGCTTCTTAACATTTAATACATCAGATTTTTTTGTTCGCTAGAAGTTCTTACTCAATATTTTCAATAAATTATCAGCACTATACTGTAAAGTATACATGTTTTGAATTTTCTCTATTACTGAATATTAATATCATTCCCAAGTTTTTGATATAAACAATGCTTAAATGAACATCACAGTTGATATATCATTTCCTGGGTCTCTGACTATAGCACTTGAAAAAACTACTGAAATTGAAACTACTAAGTAAAATAAATGAACATTTCTTGAAACTCATGATTACTGTATTGGTCCCCAGCACCATTAGTGAAGGCTGAAAGATTAAATAGTTCCTCACTATCTTCCAACAATAACATTTTTTTTTTCTATTTGCTTATTCAATAATTGAATATTGATATCTCATTGTTTCAATTTCTGTTCATGTGGTTACTAGAATGCTTATTGACCATTTTGTTATTTCAGATTCATAATATCTGTTCATATCCATTTCTCTATCATGTTATATTTTCAAAGAAAATAAAATATTTTTAAAAGCGAGTATATCTCTAGAGACCTATACATCAGAATCTCCAAATGATGGAGCCTAGCTTTTTAAATTTAAAAATAGTTCCACAGAATATTCTGGATGGTTGTACGCTGTTATAGCACATATCACTTTTATGAAATAATTTGATTGCCTTTTTTACTCTCTTTTAAGATCCCCAAAGCAGACTTGCTAATTGGGAAATATAATGGATTTAAATTGTCTTCATGCTCAGTCAGGAGACATGCTAGAAATTAAGTTCTCAAGTTTCTATAGTTCTCTCTTACACATTATTAAAACAATATGGATATCTGTGAACATAAATATATATACATACATATATGAATATATGTACACATGACTAGATTTTTTCAGAAAATACAAACGGAATATCAGCTAGCAAAGCATTGATCTAGGTTTTGTAGAAGGATATAAAGAAGCTAAGAAACTAAAAAAAGGTTACTAAAATACAATGCAATACCATAAATTCCATAAGCTATATGAGGACAATGTCGTTTATAAATTAAAAAATAATTACCTTCAATGAGCTGATAAGGCATCATTGGGAGAGGCAGAATTTGAGGTAAGTTTTAAATAATAAGGAGGCCTAAAATAGAAATTGATGACTGGAAAAACTTTTCAAAGAAAATAAAATATTTTTAAAAGCGAGTATATCTCTAGAGACCTATACATCAGAATCTCCAAGTGATGGAGGCTAGCTATTTAAATTTAAAAATAGTTCCACAGAATATTCTGGATGGTTGTACGCTGTTATAGCACATATCACTTTTATGATATAATTTGATTGACTTTTTTACTCTCTTTTAAGATCCCCAAAGCAGACTTCCTATAGAACTCAGTCATTTCTGAGAAGATGAATAAAATGTAATAGAACATTTATAAAATTCAATCTCCTTTTCTGGGCCATTGCTGGACAATCTCAAGCATTAATCACTCCTGTATCTAGGCTTCTACTTATCACTTTGTTTCTATCTCGGCTGAGGCACTCAGCAGAGAGTAACATAATATGTCCATTATCATATCCTTATGCAGAGGTAAACTCTAAATCTTTGAGAACCAATAGAAAGTATACTTTAAAGTTTTCTGTTCCAACATTTGCATCAACTGATTGCAGGTCAACCTAAGTGCAAGGTTTATGGACTGCAACAATGGTAAGCTATTGCCCATACCTCAAGAAGCTTATAATACAGTAGAGGATGCAGACACATCAACATTTCATTGTAACGCAATACTATCATAGGGAGATGATGCATAGGGTGTCATGAAAGTTTCTTAATTCATCTTGAGTATGTGGAGAAAATTTCCTAGAAACTTTGGACAATAAAGCGATATTACTCTAGCATGACAAGAAGAGGGCAGAGAGGATGATGGGGTGTTAACAGATGTTCATAAAGAAAGTCAGGTAGAAGCAGAATGAAACATGACATGGAGAATCAGGGCAAAGTGATAATGCAGAAGTTATTTTCCTGTTAAAGGCCTTGGACTTCATCAAATGAGTTATTTACTCAGGGTAATGAAATGGTAATATTTGATTTTACAACTGAGTCTTCTCCCCGCTGGCCAAGTGGCCAAGCTTAGGGGGGCAAAATTAAATACATGGGGACCAGGTTGGAAGCTATCAAAAATAATCTAGAATGTTATTGTGAGCTCATTGGCTACATAAGTTTTGTTAGAGAAACAAGTGTGATGATGGGTTAAATATTTTAAAATAATAAAAAATTAAAATAGGATAACTCTGCAATAGGATAGGAGTGATGAGCAAGGGACGATTCCAGGCTGCTCTCATGAATCCAGCTAGAGTGTTTGTATTGTCAGGAAATGCACTGTCAGAGGAGAACTAGTTTGAAGGAAGAAGATAATAAATTGATTTGAGGTCACATTGACTTTAATGGGCCCATTAGAAATCCACAAATGATTGTCCAGTTGGTTATTAGTTTCATGCTAAGAGAACAAGCCAGATTTTGAAATAAAATTTGAGGAGACATTTATATATAATTGCTCAATATCTGTTTTTCATGGATTTGTTCAAGGACAGCAGAAAGAAGGAAAAAAACCATAAACAGCATTAGTAGTATAGTGTGAGTTGAGCTAAGTGGGGGAGGGGAATCCTTTGAAGTGGAAAATAAGCAGTCCTAGACGCAAGATAAAAAAAAAACACAAGAATTTAGGGTCACAAAATTAATGAAATAGACAAGGTCACCAAGCTTAGAAAAATGAATCATATTAATTTTTGTAGCATAACAAGTGCATTCTCATGTTATGTTTGGCTATTTGGAGGTTATTTGTGACACTGGAATTGGCAGTCAGGAAATCGGTGGCAAAAGAAGACAGTCTGGCAGTAAATGAAAAAAATATAGAACAAGGTGGAATGATTTTTCAGTAAAGGAAGAAGAGAATCATAAAATTGAAACAAAGCTTCATAGAATTCAAGAAATAAATGTTAAATTATTATTACCATTGTTTGAGTGGAACATAGTTTACCTAGTTAAAGAGGACATTAACTATAATACATAATAAGGTGCTAAGGAAAAAGAAAAAAGGTAAAATATAAGATAAAGTCCCTGAATACACAGAAGCAGACTTAAGATTTCAGATCTGTTTCTCCTTTCAGGCTTCTCAATCACTGAAGGGACTATCATTTACACACACACACATACCCCTTCTAAACACACGCAAATATACATATAACTTCTCCACAATTGCCCACATAAAATTATGAACACAGCTGGGCATGGTGGCTCATTCCTAAACTCCCAGCACTTTGAGGGGCCAAGGTGGGTAGATCACCTGAGGTCAGGAGTTTGAGACCAGCCTGGCTAACATGGTGAAACACTGTCTCTACTAAGAATATAAAATTAGCTGGGCATAGTGGTGCATGCCTGTTATCCCAGCTACTAGGAAGGCCGAGGCAGGAAAATCTCTTGAACCTGGGAGGCGGTGGTTGCATTGAGCCGAGATTGCATGATTACATTCCAGCCTGGCCAAAAAGAACAAAACCCCATTTCAAAAAAAAAAAAAAAGAAAAAGAAAAGTCTGGAGACTAGCTAGCCTCAATGTTTTCCTTACCGCCAGGACTAGCTGTATAATTGGGAGAATGAGAGAACAGTACAAATTAAAATGTTGGGATTCTTAAAAAATATATTGAGAATTTCAGGATGAAGGCAGCATGGCATTAGACCAAGCATGAGGCCAATTCTGAATGTGGGGCTTTACGCAGCTGCCGAGGTCACAAGCTCATGAAGCATACCTACTCACCACTTCTACCCATCCAATGAACCCAACTCCACTTACCTTGTTTTATTGGTAATTCTCAAATTATGTATTAAGTTTCATCTCAAGTTCTTTCAGATTCTTTTAGTCCCCCAATTCAACTATCTTCCCTTTTTAAAATTATGTTTGTAGGATGACTGTCTCAGGACAGGAGTGCTGACCTTTCCTGTCACTGCAGTGATACCAAACTACATGGTGAGGGAGTGGGAGGTAGTAGGAAAAGTGTTAGTAGTTTTTATATCTTATGTAATAAGGTGTGGGGACAGATGAATTCGAATAAGAGCCCAATATAGAGATAGGGTGGGCCAAGTAGGGATATTGTCAAGATAATCCAAGATTTTTAATAGATTACTAAACTCTATTGACTGAATACACAATCTAATTAATAGATTGCGAATATACAATCTATTAATCTATTTTTAATAGATTACTAAACTATATTGACTGAAACTTGGTTGATTAGTACTCTGCTTGTTGTGGTGTTACAGGATCAAAAAAATCTGTAATTTGTACTTATAACCAAAAAAGAAATAATGAATGCCTTTAGCTTGGTATAAGAATAAAAGGTAAACAAATTGGAGATATTTATGAAAGAATTAAACATAACATAGTGGAGATAAAACTAAGAGGTTTAGAGCTTGATCCTGGGAGAAAAAATGGCAAAGTGGAAAGAAAGTTGTAAGATTTGGTTAGAAATATAGTTTCAATTTGAAGTATGCTGATGAGGTGTTAGCCAGACATTTTGAAGGGATAGCCAAGAGTCAGTTGGCAGTATTAGATTGTAGTTTGGGAAAATAGCTTTGAGTGGGAGACATAATTTTGTGAGTCAGCCACAGATGATGATGATGATGATAATAATACTAATAATATATGTTGTACAGTCCCTAGTGGATGAGAGGAAAGTTTCTAGGGGATCAGTGATAGAATTAGCTAGACAATGAGAGAAAGAGAGAGCAGGTGAAAGATGAGAATGGAAAGGAGAAAAAGAGAGGAGAGAAAAGAAGAGAAAAGAGAAATGGCACTTTAAAGGAAAAGTCTGAAGTGCTGATCAGGAAACATTACAAAATCTTTCGTGGATATGAATTTAAAAAACCTTTTAGTAAAATGTAACTTTATATTACTGATTAGTAAACAGAAATTTAATCATATTTGCAAAGGTTGGCAAAGTAAAAATGTGACAACTCCAGGGTAAGGTTTAGTCACTGTGAAAAAAAGATGTAACTAAAAATAGATCAAATTAACTTAGTATAGTAGAGATTTACATATTCTACAGCATGCAAAATTGTCAAATGAAATCTCATAATTTCTTTTTATTTTAATGCATGAGAAGCTTGATCTTCATTTGAGAATGTGTGATTAGCTATGCTTTACCATTTCTTTGCTTATTCAAAGTTGCTTTATAAAAGGACTGCCAAGTGGTAAGCGTATATAATTATTCATGGAGAATATTAAAGATTGTATTGAAAGCAAATAGTTGAACTGTGAATTCTAGTACTTTCCCCTACTGAGTGTATAGGTGAATATGTGTTTGAGGGCATAAGAGGAAGTGTAGGTGTTATATAATAAATGCTATTTATATTACTACCTTAAAAGAAAAATTAGACTATGACATAAAGTCTGATTATTTTTAACTCAGAAAAAAAATGTATAGAGGCCATCAACCCCATAAAGAACAGAACAAGCTAAAAAGAGAACAGTGTCTCTGAAGCATTGTCCAGAAAGTGTGTCCAAAATAAATTCCATATTGCCAGGGTTAATTTGGGACTCTAGGAAGATTGGTTAGATAAAATGGGATTTCATTTTCATATCTCAGGATGCCTTATGTCATTATTCTTTTTCCTTTTTTTACTGCAAGTCAATTGCATGTGGTGTGCTGAAATAATTTCTCTGTAGGTCTCTTGTGTTGTATAAGCCCGGGTCTTTCGGTCACCATAGGCAATTGAGAATTACACCACAGGCTCAGGTGAACAGTGAAAATCAGGTTTTACATTCATTGTCCTGCTCAGCATTAGGTCCTCAGAGTGGGAAAATCAAAGTGCAGGTAGGGATAGGTTATTCCCGGAATACTGCAGCCACACTGAGCATACACATAGGCCTCAAGTCACTTTCAAAGTGGCACTGTCATTGTCCTCCGTCTATCTAAAGCTTCCTCAAGATGCCAGTATTCATATATCAGGGTTGGCAGTTTTACACACAGTGTCCCTAACCATATGTTCTGCTCATTGTTAGTAACTAGTCATTATTGACATTGATGCTTTCCTTATCACATTCCTCAAGCCAGAATTTTTGTCTCTAAAGTCCCCTAAATCTTCCCAGTATATTTTTACTATGTTTAGAATTTTACTCCACACATTAAAGGCATCCAATTGATAGAACTTTTCTACTGAAACATCACTGGTCCCGTTTAATTAACCATTTCTGAATTCCCCCTATAACTTTATTGTATGCGTGGTAGATACAGTTGTTATGCCATACATTTATTTTTTAATGAAATTTGAAAAGAAATCTTTAGACTGTGCACAGAGACTAACTTCAGTCAAATTTTAGCATTGCCGCATATTTGGTGCATTGCCTTGAAACTGGCTCTCAGTTTTTACATCTTTTAACGCTGAAATAGCGCAGTTCTGGAAGATAAGTTGTACTGATTACACATATTGAAGGAAATAACTTACATAATTCACCTTTTAGAGTGTATGCTGCATGTATATACTCAGTAAATTACAGTTATAACAATAGACACAACCTCTCAGTTACTACTATGATTTTACCAAACTGTACACATACGTAACATATTTCCAAATGTGACTAAGTTGTAAGTGATGACAGTAAGGACAAGAACACATTACAAAAGAAAAATAGGGAATGATTTGTGGAGATATCAATATGGTTCATTTGTTAACATCTTGTGCTATTGAGATTACCTACTTTCCTGAAAAGTGAAAGGCAGGACTAAAGAAGGGATCTGGTGCCATCTGTAATCTGCTCAGGGGAGATATAGATTTTCTCTCTTTCAGAGTTCCAGAGGACAAAAATCCGAGCCCGGAGATAAAGAGGATTGGTTTGCCAATCACGGAATCTGTAGAGCACAACAGTGAGTATGTGAAACAGAGAAAAAGTCAAAAAGGAACCCAAACACACAAAAAAAGCAATTCACATATTGGGTATGTTTCCTGCTACATTGTCACTATTCTCATGCAAATTAATTATGATGTGGACCTACTCAATCATTTTAGAACATTATCAGTGTTGCCTTTACCAATTTTAATAGATTTGGTCTGAAATCAGCTAGAATAAGTATACATTAGGATGTGAAAAGATAAATGTGTATTAAAACCAGTTTAGAAGAATGAAGCAATGCTTTTGCCCAGTTTAGAAAGTTAAGAAGGCAAAACAAAACCCACAGTTATTCAAATCTGCAAACTTTAATAAAATTGCAACATATATATATATCAGTATGTGGCTGTGTGTGTGTACTTGTACATGTTGGAGGGTTGTTGTGGGAAGAAGATTAAAATAGTCATTTTCTGTTACAGCTTTAAGTTGCTGGAGAAATGTCACACTATTCTATAAATTGTTCTTTCTTCAGATTGTAAACACAGACTTCAAATGGGCAAATATCTCTTCCTAGTAATTGTACTGTATTTCCCACTGTTTTTTTTTTTAATTTTGCAAAATGAAAATTCTCAATTATTTGTCTCTTCTATGCCCTACAATCTCCTTTTCTCCTCTACTAACAAATGATTTTATATCAATTTTTTAATAAAATAGACCTAAGAACAAAATATTTTTTTCTTGTCAGAAAATCTAGTAAACTATTTGCATCTAAATACATTGTTTAGTTTATATGTTTAGTTCTTTCTCATGTTATAATGATGCATGTGGTCCTATCTAAAGCCAACTACTTGCTGTTTGCCCTCAATCCAATCTGCTAGGGAATTGACATCGATAGCTCACATTTAGTCTTCTAATTCATCAGCAAGTTCACGACATGGTCTGGATCTCGTTGGACTGATTTTTACTATTTTTACTGGTCCAAGCCACTTTCTTTTCTTACCAAGACTCCAGCAACAGCACCCCCACCTGAGGGAATCTCCTATTTTCTGCAAAGCAGAGTGAATATTACATCAAAGTGAAATCATTATTTTAGCAATTGGGCATTGTCTCTGACCTATCATCCTGTATTCCTCACATGAGTGCTAAAAGGAGGCCTAAATATCCAGCTCCATCCATATATATAATTCCTGAATTGGAGAGAATATTTCACACAATTGCATGGCAAGCTATTGTACTCTACACTCATTAGTTAACTTCATTTTTCACAAATATGAATAGGCCACCAAGGATCAGGCAACACGTGAGGAAAGTTAAGCAGCAATGAGGATACCTAAGGTGGAACAGTTATTGACTTTGGAAATGAATTAATAAAGCTCCAGGATAGGAAATATTTGTACATTTAAAAGATCGCAAACCTTTACAAATAGTTCAATAGATGAGTTGGATTACAGAATAGCTCTGCTAAGAATACATTATTGATAAAGAAGAAAAGACTGAAAATGTATGGCATTTAAGAAATCGCTATAAAGAGAAACATCATATGTATATAAAGAGGAACACAGAGTGTATCAAAATTCCACCATCTATCTACAAGGAGGTCCAAATAACAGAGAAAATAAAAAGCAAATTTGAAGAGCTAATACAATGAGTTAAGAAAACCTGTGATTGAGGGAAAACACAAGTCTTCATCATTGAAATAACACACAAATTCCAAAAGTGAATAATGGGAAAAGTACATAAGCATTTCTGGAGAAATTTGAAAATGCCAGAACTAAAGACAAATTCTAATGAATTTCATATAGAAATAAAAAAGTAGATCATCTACCAAGAAATAAACATTCAAATGACTAGGTATCTCACCAGTGGCACTGAATACTAGGAGATGGCAGCAGAGCCTAATCTAGACAGATGCTTGAATCTGGCACTAATTGCATAACCTGCCATATTATCCACTCAAAAATAATGGCAAAATAAGTATATTTGAACATGAAAACTTCAGGAATTTAGTTCATACGTGTATATAAACAAAGTGTATATATGTACACACACACACACACACTTTCCATGAGTTGATAAATTGATTCTTATGATTAAATAAGTTTGGGAAATGACCATTAGACATTAAACTTAGGAGATTGTTCTTTCCCCACAATTTCTACGTATTTACACATATCTACACACACGCATAACATATACACACGTACATATACATATGCACACACACACACATAATTTTAAAATTATTTAAGATTGTTCAATAACCAAATGAGGAAGAATGAGAAGTAAACAAAAGGGAGACACTGATGCAAACAACACTGGTAAGAAAATAGATTCAGACAAAAGAATCATTAAGTTAATTTTGCCTAATTATAAAACTAGTATTGGATCTTCCTAGACCCACTAAATTAGCTTCTTCAGTAAAGATGTCTAATATCTGGATATGTGATATCGTTTCAGGAATTGATTTCTATATTAGACATGTTTGGAGAATGACCATTAGCACTTGACATTTGCGAGACTGTCCTTTGAGTAACAATTTGAAAGAGACAGGATTCCATAAGTGCATTAAACATATTTATTGACTTTTTATTTTGCTGACATCAGAAAGCAAGAGAAAAACAATTAAATGTTCAGATCAATGTAAAATAAAATAACGTACAACACACAAAATAATATGACACACAAGATTGAAAAGGCAAGATGGAAGGGGGGTAAGTATACAGATTTCATTATTTTTGTTAAAAGTAAGGCATCAACAGATAGCGACTAGATTGGAGAAATGAAAGATAATTTGTTTTAAGCCATAAAGGCATACATTGGAAGAACTAGAGATGGTAAATGGACAAGTCTGGAAGGAAATTGATCATTTAAGTGTGTTAAAATTATTTTCTATAGAAGTAGAGAGTGAATAGATAAATTATTTTTTCACAAGTTATGAGAATAATGAAATCATTTACAATAATATTGTCTACCAAAGGAATTTAAAACAGAAGTTACTCTAGGGAATGGGGCTTGGAGAAAAAACTTTTCTTCTTGTTTAAATATTTGGAACTGTTAGAATTTTTAAACTATGAGGATATCTACAATGTCTACAATAATAGCAACCAAGATGCTCATTAAAATGAAAATTTGAAACAAATAAGCGTTAATGCTCAGACTGATTAAATATGAACTCACTTTTGATTTTCCCTTTTTCTACTCCCTGTTTTCATATATTCCTTCATCAGCACATGGCATTTTATAATTAGAAACTATACTATTATAGTTGTTTAGATTAATCATTACCATGACTTTAAAGATATAATATTGTTTTAAACATGTCTGAAACATAGCTGCTCCACACATGCTAAATTTGATTAATACATTAATTATATGAAACATGTTAAATATCTAATGAAACATTAAAATATATAAAATGATTCCTTTCAAAATCACAATAAAAATCTCATAATCTAAAATTAACTTAGAGGGAAATATGATATATTTTTAAGACAAAAATGCAAAAGAACCTAAAAGTGATGTATCTTTTTTAATGAGAAAATTAAATAGGTCAATTTTCAGGTAAATATTTTGAAGAAGTTGACACAAACACCTCCAAATATTGAATAAAATTTGTTTAGCTTGGCTAATGTTGTAAATTTCATTTCAAGATTGATTCATTGGAGGTACCAAGACAATTTTGAATAAGAGAATTCATATTAAAGTAAATAATAAACATCAAATATACTTTTAATATAATTTTAAAAATATAGATTATATATAAGTAAAATAATAGTTCTGAGCAATCAAAAACAATCCAGATTAGTAACAAATTATATAAAGGTTAAATATATTACCAAGTGCATTTCCAATCACCAAAGGCAATCGTGGATGATTCAATTGATTATAGAGAATCAACTGCCTAACCATTTGGAATAAAGGATGCTGATCTGACATGTACCAAAAATGCATTCCAAGAGTAAATACATAAAAAGTGTTGACTGAGGCATCTTTCCACAAAAATACAGTGCTGAGTTGATTTTTGCTTGAAATAATTATTGAATAAATAATTTTAAGAAAAAAGAACACATAACTATTACAGTTAAATGTCCATGAAATCTTTGAATATGAAAGAAATTTACAAGCATGACTCAAAATATAGAAATAATAGAGTGCTCATGGAAGAAAAAAAGTGTGAATAGTGCAGAATTAGCAAGAGAGAGTATCAGGAGTTGAAATCAGAGATGTTTATTTAATAGTTTGAAGTGCAGTATGTGGAAAGTGTGTGCGTGTGTGTGTGTGTGTATGTGTGTGTGTGTGTGTGTGTGTGTGTGTGTGTGTGTGGATGTGGGTGTGCACGTGTGTATGTACCATAAGTCACTGGGCCTGCCACCTGTTTTTGTATGGTATGTGAACTAAAAATGTTTTTACATTTTTTAAATGGTTAAGAAAAATCAAAATAAGACTAGCGAAATATGAAGATTATATAAAATTCAAATTTCAGGGTCCATAAATAAAGATTTACTGGAACACAGGCAGGCCCATTTGATTATAGTCTGTGGCTGCTTCATGCTACAGCAGCAGAATTGAGTAGTTTTGACAGAGACCATATGGGCTGCAAAGCTGAAAACATTTACTATCTGGCTCTTAGCAGAAAAATTTGGCTGACCCCTGATATAGACATATCCTGGGAGTTTCTCGATACATAGCATATCGCATCAATTCACTATGCCAACCTCAATCAATTTTTGTATACAAATATTCTAAGTTTAATGACTTCTGCATATACATCCTGTGTGTGTAGATGTGTGTGTATGTGTGATGGCAATGCACAGATTGCTTTGGGATGTATACAATATATGAATGTAATTATATTTGAGAATTAGAAAAAAATATATACATATAAAATCCAGTAGTATCATGCTTTTGAGATACAACATCACTCATGTTGGCTATTTTGGGGCTGCACTGAATTTCTGAGAACAAGCCTTTATTTTCCATTTTAATTAAACTAAACATTTAATTACATTTCCACTATTCTGTCAGCAGAAAGAAATCTATAAATGTGGAATGAAAAATTATGAAAGCTGGTCTTTAATATCTCATCACAAACAGAGCATGTTATGGGCAATCTGTTCTTTTAGGGTGTATAACAACCATGTTTCCCATGAACATTAATTCTAATAAAGGATTCAACTATAGTACAGAACTTTTCATTTTTAGTGAATATCTATCTGTTAAAGGTCAAGATGTTGCAAATATATACCACATTTACAATAATACCCATGCCCCTCAGGGTTTTAGTTTCTAGCACAAGAGAATTAAGTAAGTGAAGGGATAGTGCATATCAAATACAAGTTTGTTGGCAAGCAGTTTATACCCTGCCTATGCTCGAGTTCACACCAATAAAATTATACAAACACTTAGAGTTTTTATTTTATTATAAGTAGCCAATATGTCTAGAGCAATTTGCCAGTTGCTATGAAAAATTAAAGGCACCTGCCCACAAAGTTGTTCTAGCCATACATAAGATGCAGACCTGTAAAGATGAAAATAGAAATAAGGAAAAGCTCCTATCTAATGACAGATGTTAGTTCACAGGAGTAGAATCATTTCCCCCCATCAGCTTTCCTGGTGAGCTACATGACGTGCCCTCAAATAGGATGTATTTAATGTACTGATTTTGTACATCAGTATTGTAAGCTTGGTTAATGGCAGTTTGGTCTAGAGAGATGAACTTGTTCTTTGTTGATAATAGAATGAAATTTCTGGGTATACAAGCCTAAGGACAAACTCTAGAATCCAGCAAATACACCTCAGTATAACCCCCAGGAAAGCCAATGGGAGGAAATGATTCTATTTCTCTGCGTTTATGTCTCTGATTAGATACATGCTTTTCCTTATTTCCATTTTCACATTTACCAGTCTGCATCTCATGTATTGCCATAACAACTTTGTGGACAGATAAACGCGCCATAGTGTATTCTGGAAGACGCATTTTCTATTTTTAAAATATATATGTACCACATATATATTATATAATAGTACTACATTTGCAGTATTTCAGGGAGTTGCGAACTACACTCTCTCTTTAAGTCTAGAGTTATCTTAATTTTGATCAATCAGGTTGTCATTGAATGTTAACTATCAGAGTATAGTCTTTATACATCAAGGTTGTATAATATTACTGGTGATTCAACTGGTGATGAGTTAATCTATATAGAGAACTGTAAATGCTAAGGAGAACAATATATCAAGTTTTCACAACAGTGTATTCTGTCAACCAGCTAGATAAAAAGTCAAATAATTATTGTAATAGAGGTTCATGATAACAGGAGAGCAAGAAAGGCGGTAATATTTAAATATTTAATGGAATCAGACTACGAGAACCCAACTCATCTGTCCCCAAAATGTGGTAATATTTGGCCAGGACAACCCCTTTATAGATGAAAAATGCCAGTAATGCCAATATATTTGCTTCCTGTTCATCGTTTCCATGCTAGCACTATTCTATTCTGGAAGATACATTCTTTATTTTTAAAATATAATATGTGTACTATGTCACAGTATTTTGGTGGGTTGAGAACTACTTTTTCTCTTTATCTTGGATTGCTTATTTTAATTTTAATCCATCAGATTTTCATTGAATATTAACTATGAGAGTAGTTATTTTCTTTCTTCTTCTTACAGGATACTTTCCTGTTCTTAGGAGATGTGTCAATGGAGATCCCAGATATTTACATATATTAATGATGGATTAGTCTATATTATTCTTCATTTACCACATAATTTGGTGGAAAGTGGTGCATGTGTGTGTGTGTGTGTGTGTGTAACCTCTACCATTTACCATTTCTTAATCTATTTCACTTGTTCTTTTTAACTCTGTTTTAGTTTTTTGAGACAGATTCTTGCCCAAGCTGGAGTGCAGTGGTGTGATCTTAGTTCAATTGATTCTCGTGCCTCAGCCTCCAGAGTAGCTGGGATTATAGGCATGAACCTCCATGTCCCACTACTTTTTGTATTTTCAGCAGACACAGGGTTTCGCCATGTTAGCCAGGCTAGCCTTGAACTCCTGGCTTCAAGTTATCTATCCCACTCGGCCTTCCAAAGTTCTGGGATTAGAGGTGTGAGCCACCATTCCCAGTTTATTCCTCATACATTTTCCTTTTTGGCTTCTGTTCCTCTCATTCAACCAAATGAATAGCTTACAAAATTGTCTATCATTCAATTCAATGAGCATTTTCTAATCTTTACCTGATTTGAGTTTTCTGTATCATTAACCATACTTTCCTTAAGTTCTGAGACAAAGCACGTTCTTATTTTTACTCCTACCTTTCTGATTCTGCCTTCTCATGCTGTTTCTCAGACTTGCTTTCTCTGTGTTTAAATGTTGGAGTTCTTCATGACCATCTCCTTTGCTTCTTACTCAGTACTGAAATTTAGGCAATCTTGTCAGAAACCAGAATTTCAAACACTTATCTTATTTCCAAGACTCTCACCAGTTTCTCTCTATACAATTCCTTTCCTCTGACTTTTACATCCAACAGACTACTTAAATATTGACGATTTCTGTAAAGCACTGCAAACCTAGAATTCCAGAACTAAAATCATGATCATCTTATCCCCTGCATACACACATCATTACATATTATCATTTTGCCTCACAAATAGCTTTTCAATTTCATTGACCACCTTCTATCTCAAACAGCCTTTCTTGTCCAACTTACCATATTTCTCCCCTAAATTAAAATAATTGTTTATTTAAACAGTCGTATGTAGTTCTTCTTGTAGATCCTATTGCTTCCCTTATTAGCCGTATTCCTTGGTATATTATTTATTTTGTGGCAATTGTGAATGGGAGTTGATTTGTGATTTGTCTTGTTTTGATCATTATTGGTATACAGAAATGCTAACGATTTTGCACATTGATTTTATATTCCAGTATGTTGCTGAAGTCGCTTATCAGCTTAAGAAGCTTTTGGGATGAAACAATGGCGTTTTCTAGATATGGAATCATGTCATCTGCAAACAGGGATGTTTGACTTCCTCTCTTCCTATTTGAATACTCCTTAGTTCTTTCTCTTGCCTGATTGCTCTTGCCAGAACTTCCAATACTATATTGAGTAGGAGTGATGAGAGAGGGCATCCTTGTTTCATGCCAAGTTTCAAGAGGAATGCTTCCAGCTTTTGATCATTCAGTATGATATTGGCTGTTGGTTTGCCATATATGAGTCTTACTATTTTAATGGGTGTTCTTTCAATACCTAGCTTATTGAGAGTTTTTAACATAAAAAGATGTTGAATTTTATCAAAGCCCTCTTGTACAATTGTTGAGATAATCAAGTGTTTTTTGTTTTTAGTTCTGTTTATGTGAGGAATAACAATTATCGATTGGCATATGTTGACCAACTTTGCATCACAGGTATAAAGTTGACTTGATTGTGGTAGATGAGCCCTTTTTGATGAAGGCTGGATTTGGTGTGCCAATATTTTTGCATCAGTGTTCGGCAAGAATATTGGCCTAAAGTTTTCTTTTTTTGTTGAATCTCTGGCAGCTTTTGGTATCAGAATGATACTGGCCTCATAGCATGAATTAGGGAGGAGTCCCTCCTTTTCAATTTTTTGGAATAGTTTCAGTAGGAATGGGGGCAGCTCTTTTTGTACATCTGGTGGAATTCAGCTGTGAATCCATCTGGTCCCGGTCTTTTTTTTTGGTTGGAAAACTATTACTGCCTCATCTCAGAACTCATTATTGGTCTGTTCAGTGCTTCAATGTCTCCCTTGTTCAGTCTTGGGAGGCTGTAATATGTCCAGGAATTTATTCATTTCTTCTAGATTTTCTAGTTGTGAATAGCGGTGTTTGTAATATTCTCTGATGGTCGTATTTCTGGGTGGTCAGTCAAAATATTCTCCTTATCATTTCTTATTGTGTTTATTTTAATTTTCTCTCTTTTTTTTCTTTATTAGCCTAGCTAGCAGCCTAGCTACTTTATTATGTCTTTCAAAAAAAAAAAAATAGCTCCTGGATTTGTTTGATTTCCTCTCTTCCTATTTGAATGTCCTTTATTTCTTTCTTGTCCAGCTTAATGGATCTTTTGAATTTTTTTAACCTCTCTATCTCCTTTGGTTCAGTAGCATTTCTATACATCAATTATGTTGAAGCTGAGAGCCAAATAAATAATGCAATTATATTTCCAGTAGCCTCAAGAAGAATAAAATATCTAGGAATACATCTAACTAGGGAGGTGAAAGATCTCTGCAAAGAGAACTACAAAGCACTGCTTAAAAACCAGAGATGACACAAACAAATGGAAAAACATTCCATACTCATGTCCATAAGTGATAGATTGGCTGAAGAAAATGTGGTACCTATATACCATGGAATACTATGCAGCCACAAAAAGAAAAGGGACCATGTCCTTTGCAGGGACATGGATAGGGTTAAAGACAAATATTCTTAGAAAACGAATGTAGGGACAGAAAACAAAATTCCACATGTTCTCACTTATAAGTGTGAGCTAAATAATGAGAACACATGGACATATAGAAGGGATCAACACAGGTTGTGGCCTATCAGATGGTAGCGGTTAGGAGGGAGAGGATCAGGAAAAATAATTAATGGATACTAGCTATCTAGTATACCTTGGTGATGGAGTAATCTGTACAACAAACCCCCATGACACACGTTTACCCATGTAACAAATCCTGCATGTGTACCCTTGAAATTAAAATAAAATTTAAAAAACGGTTTCTTAACTGGGCTCTTCATGTCCACTATTACCCCAGTTCAAACCATTCAACTCACTGTATCAGAGTGATTCTTAAATATATACCTGATGTTTGCTGTTCACTTCATTAACATCCTTTAATTGATTCTCCTGCTTTTAGGAGAGGTAAATTGTCTCTCTGACATTCAAGGGCAAGCATCATTGTTTATTTGTTGTTTCTTAAGAGTTTGAACTGTTCCTAATAGAATGAGAGTGAAGATCTCTCATTGGGTCCCTCTCTTGATATGCTCTTTTTATAGTTTTAGGGACATCTTATATTGATTAACTGATAATTATGACCCTGATAAGTTATCCGTTATAGCTGAAAAATAGGGCTTGACTTAAGAGATTGATGACCAACCAATTTAGAATGTCTTTGACTCTTTTTGTCTAGGACATTATGAAAGAGAAAGATTATTTTCAATCCTTCTTAGTATCTGATTCTTTTTATTCATATATTTATATTGATTGGCTGTCTTCATCAATTTTATTTATAGGTATCATTCATCTCAAAAATACTTAAGCCTTCTACTTCATCGTTTTTTCAATTTAAATGTGCACATTTCAAAACAGATATTAAAATCAAGCAACAGAATAGAATTTGGGTATTCAAATTTATACCTACAAAACTATTTTTACATACCAAGTCTTAAGGGAATGAAAAAAAAATCTCTTCACTACATTATTATAACTGTATTTTGAGATCTAAAATTAGAATATCACTTTGTTTTATATAGTCAAGTACATTTTTGATATGCTTTCCCCAAATGCTGTTAACAGCAAGAAAATTTGTTTATAGTGATAACCAAAATATTTTTGGATTGCTTATTTAAGTCGATGGATACCCTGGTGCTTACTTAATGTTCTATATTAAAGAGTTTATACCACTGTGGTTATACAAAAATGTCAATGACAGAATGGTCACAACATTTATCTGATACCTATAGAAAATAAGTCATCATATGCCAGAGAGACATGGGATATTAGGCTTTTAAATTCAGTGAGTTTAGCGCAGTCCAAAAGTAAATATTTAACAGCACTTGAAAATATTTACAAGAAAAGTCTCTGTGCTAGTTACTTCCTATACTTTAGGATATAAGGAAATAAATTCATAGTCTCTGAGTGTAAGTCACAATAGTCTGCTAGACAAGAAAGAGAAACAGAAAGTGGAAGTATAATACTTGCCAGGTGATAAATATTTGTCATGGGATAAAGTCAGGATGAGAACTTTCCCAGAAATGGCATCTAATGTAGTCTAAGAGAATGGGAAAATCTTCCTAGACAAGACGTCCTATGTTGCTGCCTGAAGGGTGAATAGGAGATAATCATATAATGAGGGCTTAAGAAGTCAGAATTGTCCAAAGCAAACAACTAGATCTAAGTTTTCAGTTCTTTAGTAAGAAAGTAATCTAAAAGCAAGATAAAAAAAAATTTTATATGCAGTTAAAGTCAAAGGCTAAGCATAAGAAAATGAGATCCAGTCATCTTCTTAGAAAATCATTTTTCTCTAACACTAGAGGAGATTAAAAATGTTATGGATGAGGAAGTGGAATATAAGTAGAAGTGTGAATCCAGAAAGTTGGAGCCTCTATCTGAGTAAGCACCATTCAGAAACAGCATCAATGAATAAGGTGGAAGCATAGAAGCATTAAATGATTTCTTTTTCTCCATCTGAGAAAATCTTTTTCATAGTGAACTATTGAATTGTCATTTGGTTGGAGTAGATATTTGTCAAAGCTCTGATGTCCACTTTTCATCTGGATAGCATCCTCAACAAACCAGGAAACACAAATTCTTCTAGAGTGGAGGGAGGAGCTTTGGATTTCACAGAATTGGAGATGAGATGAAATGAAAGGACATATCCTAGGTCAAAAGAGTTAACAGAAGAAAACATGGACTCTTGTAAAGTGGAAACAGTAGCAGAATAAGCCAGGGTTTTTGATGGGCTCTCTCGTAATCTATCTGCATGGTAGATTTCCGTGCTATGTTGATTACAAACCTTGGTTCAGAAATAGACACATGGCCTATCTATCCAAGAGAGGATGGGCAAGATACCCTGGGCCAAGTTTCCTGTAGGTCACACATTTATTAACAGTGAGGTCCAATATTTACTCTCTTCCCTGAACTAGATAATTAAGAGAGAATTAGAGCTGATGTGTTTTCCCAGAGGGCTGGGTAATTGAGCATGGACTGCCTATCAGAAGGAAGTGGCACAAGTGGCATGTACTGAGGATCATGAGCATAGAACAGGGACAACTCAGAGCAGCAGTCATGCATGAGAGTCAAAATGGAAGCCTGGTTCATCAAGGTATTGCAGCCTAGAAACATAAATATTAATGTCATGTTTATACTCATGGCCAAGAAAAATGAGAATTTAAAGTCATATTAAATATCATTTTAAAGCATAGCTATGACATAAATGTTCATTTTTGTATGTGTATTTTATTGCGTCTGAGATTATTCACAAATCAGTTACCATTTTGTAATGGAGAACAGAGTAGATAGCTGAATTGGTAATGAGACAACTGAATAGTAAAATCACAATGTGCTGCCATGGATTACTGAATGTGCCCAGTTTACATGGCAGATAATGGGCTTTTTTTTATCAACAGAAATGGCAGACAGTTTGACTAATCAAGATGTAGGTGTTATGCACTATTTGTTTGGAATAAGGACAAGAAAGCAAAGTAGTTGGCATAAGTAAGATTGGATAAAATTTTAGACGAATTAGCTCTTTAGCCTATAGAAAAGGAATGCAGATAAAAGGGAAAATGTTTAAATAAAAAGATTAGTGGTTGTGAGAAAACAAAAAGGCAATATAAATCCTTCTACCATAAAGACACATAAACATGTATGTTCATTGCAGTACTATTTATAATAGCCAAGACAATGAATCAACCTAAATGCCCATCAATGGCAGATTTGATAACAAAAATTTGGTACTTATACACCACGGAATACTATGCATCCATAAAAAGAAGAAGACCATGTCATTTGGGGGAACATGGATGGAGCTGGAGACCATTATTTTTAGCAAACTAACCCAGAAACAGAGAACCAAATACCACATGTTCTCACTTACAAGTGGGAACTAAATGATGGGAACACGTGGTCACAAAAAGGGGAACAACAGACGCTGGGGCCTACTTGAAGGTGGAGGTTGGAGGAGGAAGAGGATCAGAAAAAATAACTTGTGGGTGCTATACTTAGTACTTGGGTGACAAACTAATCTGTACGACAAACCTACATGGTATGAGGTTACGTATATAACAAATGTGCACATGTATCCCTCAACCTGAAATAAAAGCCTTATTTATTTATTTTTTTTTAGAAAAAGAAAATAAAATCTGAGAAAGTAATAGTGGTAGGAGTATAAACACAAGATGCTGAGGTCAAATTTTTCAGCTGAGATTGTCTGAAAATATCAATTATTTTTGATATACCAACAAAATTCAATACCCACAAAAATTCAATATTACATAGTTGCAGTCGGAGGGCTGGTTGTGGCAGAAGTCATGAAAGGATGTACAGAGAGACAAATTTTCAGTTGTCCAATTTTTAGTGAACACTGCAGTATCTATACTTTGTCCTAAGAAGAATGTAGGAACTGATTTTTATCTTTCATGTTTTGTAAACCTCCAGGCCTGGGCTTCAGGCTTCTGCTTTAATTCAAACCTGTGTTAGTGCAGGTTTGCCACTGTGGATCATGGCCTTGGGGTCAGGTGTTTGTAGTTTCCAAGTCATATTATAACTGCCTACTTACAAAGAGAAAACAATAATCAAAAGTACTATATATGTATATTTGCAGTAATATTGCCTTTCATTTAGTTATCAATTACTCATGTGTCATTGTCCTTTATCGAGTAAATAGCATGATGAAATAAGGAGTCTCCACATTAAGTCAAAAATTTTAAAAATACATTCTCAAAATTTCTTGGAGTAAGGAATTAATGTGTTCTTGGAAAAAAAATTGAAAATCTCACTTAAAATGTCAAATATATTTTCAGTTAGTATGCTCAATATTTTTATTTCTGAAAAACTAAATACGTACTGAAAAACCCTCGCATATTTAAGGAACTTTTTCCCTTGGAAAGTTGGCTTTGGCTGATCAAGAGCCATTTTCTTTTACTTAAATTTAGCTCTGTATATTGCCATTATGATAAGAAAATAAAAGTCTCTTCCAAATTCTATTTATACGAATTTTTTCACTTCTAAAAAAGGGTCAAATTTGTTACTTTTTGTTAAATATCTTGTTTTATTTCCTTTTCACGTTTGAGGAAAGAGACTGTCTGTGTGGGTATTATCGGATTCATGTGTAACAAACCACTTACAAAATACTTGAAATGTGAACATTCCTTGACCCAATTAAAAAAGTTATAAAAGCTAACATTGGCAAAACCCACATAATATAAAAATTAAAATGCCTATAGATTTTAATTACTAAATTTCCCATACTATATACATTTAGTATTTCCAAATTATTTTAAATCAACAGACAACTGTAGAGAAAGAACTAGGTTGTCACATCAGTGGTCACCAATTGACATGGTGAGGAAGTTACTGAGTGAAATCAAGGCTTAGTTGCTTTAGCCTTGAAGCCAGAAAGAGGATCGCTAGGTAGGCCATGTAATGCAGGTCAGGAAAAAATGGAACAGCATAGCATGCTAGCTGGAGGAAAACTTTTAGTCACACTCTTATGGATGATCACTTCCCTTTGTAAACAAAAACTATTCTTTCCATGTTATCACTTAAGGTTATTTGTAGAAAAGTACCTGTAGTAAATGAATGCGTAGGTCTCTACACACTGTATGAGTTCAACATACTCAACACAATCTTGGCATAAGGATTCATTTCAAGGCAGGTGTGCAGGAGAGAGATTGAGAGTGTGAGAAAGAGACAGACAACTGATAATAGTTGTTATTAGAAATGTTCACTATATGACAGATTATTACTAACACTTTAGGGTATCTGAAATTTAATCTTTATAACAACAGGATGAGATAGGTGCCGTTATTATTTTCTTTTCCTGTCTGGAACTAAGGTACTGTGAGGTTAAGTATTTAATTACTTGACAGTGTCACACAGACCTGGGCTCATGAGGCCAATTCATGTATTCTAAATCCAGATTTCAATATATTTACACCCTCTTTCTTTGGTCTGTCTTACATTGACATAGGTAGAAGTAGATGTAGGAATGTCTAGAGATACAAAGACAATTATAAGTAAAAATAGGCCCGATTACAACAAAGATATAGATATAGAGCTTTTAGGTTCCATGGCATGACTTTTGCAAACAAAATTCTTTCTTCCAGAGTGGAGTAAACATGGGAAGCATTACCACTTAGAGAACCGTCCCTTATTGAGCTTTGCTTGTGCATGAGCCTGATGCAGAGGTTATGTACATAAAGTAAGCCATTTTGTATTCTAAATAATTTTTGATATTTGGGTATGAAGAATCTTAAGAAAACAATAAAGAAGATGAGATACCTAAGATTGCATTTTTTTATGGACTTGCTTTTCCTAACAATTCTGTAAGTTTATAGAGGCAATCAATAAAACATTGAAAGTGAGAAGAATCAGGATTTTGTTTCCTATGGAATAAAAATGAATAATTGGAACATTTGGATCTGGTAAAAAACACTTGTAGTACTTTAAATACAAAACCATTAAGTGAGTTCTCTGAGAATAAGGCATTCTTAATGAACCTGAGAATGTGAACAGTGCCTTGGTATTTTCGTGGAATTAAGCATCAAGAAAATGTCACTAAAAAAGCAATGAGTATTGTAGTACTTATAGTGAGGCCATAAAATAAGAATGCCTCTAACTTTTAAACACAAGATAGAGTCACTAACGTTAAGAAATGTTTGCTTAAAATTGACACAGAGGAATGACTATTAAATTAATGAGGTCTGCGTAGCTTTTATGGATGATACATGGTAACATACACTCATGATGAAATAACATGTTGATATGATTTGAATTTGTGTTCCTACTCAAATCTCATGTCAAATTGTAACCCCCAATGTTGGAGGAAGGGCCTTGTGGGAGATGATTGGATCATGGGGGCTGATTTGCCTCTTGCTGGTCTCATGATAGTGAGTGAGTTCTAACAATAACTGGTTATTTAAAAGTGTGTGATATCTTTTTTGTCACTCTCTTTCTCCTTCTCTGGACATATAAGGAAGGCATACCTGCTTCCCCTTACTTTCTGCCATGATCGTAAGTTTCCTGAGGCCTCCCAACCATGCTTCCTGTACAGGATGTGGAACTGTAAGTCAATTAAAACACTTTTCTTTATAAATTACCCATTGGTACCAAGAGTGGGGCATTGCTGTACAGATACCTGAAAATGTAGACACAGCTTTGGAACTGGGTAATGGGCAGAAGGTAGAACACATTGGAGGGCTCAGAAGAATACGGAAACATTAGGGAAAGTTTAGAATTACTAGAGACTTGTTAAATTGTTGTGACCAAAATTCTGATTTTGACATGGACAATGAAGTCCAGCCTAAGGTAGTCTCAGATGGAGATGAGGAATTTATTAAGAACCAGAATAAATATCACTCTGCTATGCTTAGCAAAGAGACTGGTGGCATTTTTGCCCCTGCTCTAGGGATCCGTGGAACTTTGAACTGAGAGAGGTGATATCTAAGGTGTCTGGTAGAAGAAGTTACTAAATAGCAAGTTGTTCAAGGAGTAGCCTGGTTGCTTCTAACAGTGTAGGCTTATACTGGTGAACAAAGATATAATCTTAATTTGGAACTTAAATTTAAAAGGGAAGCTGAGCATAAATGTTTAGAAAATTTGCAGCCTGACTGTGTGTATAGAAAATGGGTAGAAAAGTCCATTATCTAAAGAGGAATTCAAGCCTGCTGTGAAATTTGCATAAATAAAGAGTAGCTGAATGTTCATAGCTAAGACAATGGGGAAAGTATCTTGAAGGCACTTCAGAGACCTCAGAGACCTTCATGACAGCCCTCGCATCAAACGCCTGGAAGCCTAGGAGGAAAGAATATTTTTTTTGGTGGGGCGGAGAGGAAGAACAGTTTTGCAGGCAGGGCTCAGGGACTGGCTACTCTGTGCAACCTCAAGACACTCCTCCCTGCATCCCAGCTGCTCCAGCTCCAGCCATGGATAAAAGGGCTTCAGATACATCTCAGGCCACTGCTCCAGAGGCTGTAAGCCATAAGGAGCTTTAATGGCTTCCACATAGTGTTAGGCCTCTGGTTGTGCAGAGGGCAAGGGCTAAGGCTTGGAAGAGATTCTGCTTTGATTTCAGAGGCTGTATGGAAATGCCTGGATATCCATGAAGTCTGCTGCAGGGCCAGAGCACTCATGGAGAATCTCTACTAGGGCTGAACAGAGGATAAATGTGGGGTTGGAGACCCCACACAGAGTTCCCACTGGGGCACTGCCTAGTGTAGCTGCGAGAAGAGAGCCACCATCATCTGGACCCCAGAACAGTGGATTCACCAATGGCTTGCACTATGTACCTGAAAAAGCCACAGGCACTGAATGACAGCCCTTGAGAAATGCCAAGGAACTTAAGCCTTGCAGAACCACAGGAGAGAACCTTCCTAAGGTTTTGGAAGCCAATCCCTTGTCTCGGTGTGGCCTGGGTGTGAAACATGGAGTCAAAGGAGATTATTTTGAAACTTTAAGATTTAATGATTGCCCTTCTGTGTTGGGAATTGCATGGGGCATGTAGATCCTTAGTTTTGCCCAGTCTCTCCCTTTTGAACGGTTGTATTTACCCAATGCCTATAACCTCATTAAATCTTGCAAGTAAAAAATTTATTTTTAATTTTACTGTCTCATAGGTGTAAGGGACTTGTCTCAGATGAAACTTTGGATTGTGGACTTTTAAGTTAATGCTGAAACGAGTTAAGACTTAGGGGACTGTTGAGAGGGGATGATTGTACTTTGCAATGTATGAAGGACTTGAGATTTGGGAGGGGCCAAAGAAGGAATAATATGGTTTGGATTTGTGTCTCCACCCACATCTCATGTTGGACTATAAGTCCAATGTTGAAGGAGGGGCCTAGTGTGAGGAAATTGGATCATGCCAGTGAATTTCCCCCTAGCTGTTCTCATGACAGTGAGTTCCCATGAGACCTTCCCTTCACTCTTTTCTGTCTTCTCTGACAATGTAACACATTCCTGCTTTCCCTTCACCTTCTGCCATGATTTTAGGTTTCCTGAGGCTGCCCCTGCCACACTTTCTGTACAGTCTGTGAAACTGTGAGTCAGTTAAACATTTTTTCCCTATAAGTTACCAAGTCTCAGGTAGTTCTATATAGCAATGTGCGAATGAACTAATACACATATAATCTCCATAAACACTTTAAAAGAATGTTTATAGAGAATAGTAAAAAATAACAATATCATAGGTATTTGGTAACAAATATGCATGTTCTTTCAGTGAACAGAAGTCATGGACACAGCAATTGATACATATTTGCTGAATAAAAATAACATGGCTAAGAACATTTTAGACCCCAGAAAATAACCACCTTAGAAAAATTGTAAGGCAACTGACTTTTGTAGTTCAACACATTACATAAAGAGTGATTCGTTTTGCAAAGGATTAATCACAATGCATCTGTTGTTCTTTTCTTGTTATCAAAATCTTCCTTCAACTAATATTGCCTTTCACTGAAAACCTTACATTTTTGTGACTTTAAACACCACAAAACACCCTGAGTATTCACTATTCATATTAAGAAAGGCCTTGTAAAATACATGTACTTCATGGTCTGGTCTTAGTGAAATCATTCAGTGGAAATAATAAGGAAGCAGTTGGTAAGGTTTGGGACCTAATTTTCCAATGTAAGGATTATGAAATACATTGCTTGTATAAAGCCTAATAAAGCCGGTTTTGTTTCTACTTCAGTGTTTATATGAATATGTTATTACCATCTGCCTTTGAGGAGACCCCAGTAATGATATCTGAAAAACAACTTAATCAAACATCTTAAATAAATACACAAGATTTGGCAATAATCACATAACAGATACAAAAGATATTTCTTGCTATTGCTACATATTTTAACTAGACCCATATTTTCAATATAATGGATCAATTAATTAGTTGTCCACTTCCAAATATTTTACCTATATATAATTTGATGGCTTAAAATTAATTAACTTGTAACAGTTTAAGCGGATCCCGAAAAAAGGGGTTAAAAGACGAAAGTTGAAAGAAGCCCAAACAATTCCAAAGTTTTATACCAAGGTAACTTACATTTATACATTATTTCTACTCTATTAATGTGAGACAATTCTATGCAAGGATATTTTAATCATAGAAAGGAAAAATATTATGAATATACAATATACTTGATTTTCCAATGGGTGAGTCTATATTTGCACTTGTGTATACAAAATCACTACCTTCTTGAATATTTTATAGAGTTTATATTATTTGTAGCTAATATGTTTACATCTGAGCAATGAAGGGTAACTTTCAACTCTCAGAGAAAACCAAATGTTCTTTTTCACAATCTACCTTAGATATTGGGTACACATACCTTTCTAATGTCCTTCTGAATTTTTTTAACTTTAAAACACACCAAACCTAATAGACTATGTTTTCTCCCCAAATATCTGATCTCTTTTGGAATTCCTTTCTATTATGATAGCATCATTCTGATCTGACATATTATTTTACAACATTCCTTCACTTTCAATTAATATTCAAGTCATATCTCTGTTTCAGAGCTGTTTTCTCAAATCAGTTCCCACAAACTAATATCCACAGCCCTCAGCTCTGCCTGTGCTTAGGCACTAACCTTGTTTCAATTGTGTCTAGCAGTACCTGTTCTATTTCCCTACTACTCCCATTTAATTGTTTATATTGTTCATTGGCCAAGTTTCTTATCTACAGAGAAATAAATACACTCTAGCTAGTTAAAGAAGAAAGGGAGTTATTTGTGAAGTTTTTCTGATATCTCAAAGAATATTTTGCAAAATAAAAACAACAAACTGTAGGTTGAGCTTCCATGAAGAATTCTTCTAACTGTCTCACAAAATTGGGGCACTGAATGAGCTACCTTAGCCATAATCATCCCAGTCACTTGCTCCCGAGTCATATTGCACATGATCTAATCCCAACAAGAAATTGCTCAGCCTCTCTTTATAACCAACTCAATTCTGCACAGTTTCCTGTTAGTGTACTGATTAGAGAAACTTACATTCCATCTGGAGCTCTTGCTGAAGCAGAGTCTGGAAAATGCAGTTTTTAGAATTCCAGCCAAGGAAGCACTAGGAGTAGTGCTAATTGGAGTGAGTGTTAAACAAATGAATTCACATATTACAAACAAAGTATTTTTTAAAACTAATCTCATCATAAAACTGTTATTTATTTGTCAAAATGTTTTAATTAACTATTGCCTAAAGACTAAAATCCAAACTTCATTATTGATCTTTCTTTAAGAAAACACTTCGTAAAATGTAAATATTTGTGTGGCCAAAAGCTTTCTTTAGAGTTCAATTTTGCTTAGTATTGTTCTTGACTCATATTCTGGGAAATAAGTTAGGGCTCTCAGGTGTCAAAGAGATCAAACGGTGCTGGGGCAGGGCGCTATATAAAATAATAATAGACAAAGTGATCTGGGATGATAAAGTGTTGTATAAAATCTCCTTTAAGACCTGATGGAAGTAACATGAGCTTAAGAAAGGCAAAGGTGAGAAAAACTTTCAAAGAGGAAGTGATACTTCAGCACATTTTTAAACCACAAAAACATGTTGGCCAGTTTGCCATGTAACTATGACCAAGAGAAATGAAGACCAGAATTTACAGATTTGTGTAAAGGTATGGACTTGTCAAATACATACAAGAATAGAAAAGAGAATAAGTCATTTGGAATGACACACACTACTCCATGGGTTGACATGATAAGGGACCATCAGATGAATAAAATTCTCAATCACTTGCCTAAAGGGTTTAGACTATCCTGTGAGGGGTTGAGACCCAGAGAAGGAGTTTAACAAGGAGATGAACCTTAGGTTTTCCTGGGAGTTTTTAGGGGATAGACCAAAACGTGGTGGGGGCTAAAGCCATGTACAATACTTAGAAACAATCATTGCAGGGTCAGATCCAAATTTAGGCAGTGGATTTGAATACTGAAAGAAGCTAAAGTTTGGTAAGTTAGTGAAGACATAGCAGCATCAGTCACTGACTTGCATGGTCCTTAATACCATGGCTTATGAACCAATAATTTCACCTATGCTTTTCCAGTGCATCCAAATGAATCATCTTCTGCGAGGCCCGTCTTTTGTAACATAGCCTTGAACTTTCTGTTCCTTCTGTCCAGAATAGCTTGTTACTCTTCTCTGCTCAGTTATCTGACAAGATTTATCTTAAAGGGCGTTATTTTGAAGATACTCTTTTAATACTTTGAGGTAGTAGCAGACATTCCCTCTTTACTAAGTGAAAAAGTCTGCCTTTAAATGTATGGATCTTAGTACATTGTAAGTATTCATTTGTGGTCTGTGTTCCCACTTGGTTATGACTTTCTAAGGGTTCCAGGCTATGTCTTAGCTGTTGGAAAGTAGCAGATATTTGGGATAGATGGAAAATATTTAAATTAATAATCAATAATTACAAATTTTGTAGGACATATGTCGAATAAAATATACCAATATGTCCCAATATTTCCATCATTTCCACTTTCTTTTTCTATTTAATTGGTCATATTTCCATCTAGGGAATATTGATATAAAACATGTAAACTAGATTTATATACTCCAAACCAATGAATGTAAAAATGACTGCAGTTTAATCATCTGGCTAATTAGCAGAGGCAAATCAACATTTTATTTTAGTCTTTCGCCAAACCCTGACCAGTTCGTGTTGCCCAAATATGATTTTCTTTTTCTTTCAACAGAATCACATCTGGCAAAAGCCCAGGTCATTTTTAACTACTATAATTTTCTCTTAATCTGCTTTCTTGTTCTGAGCCTCATTTTCCTTTAATCAGTTCAGGTGTTCCTCATTGTTAGTGCCAATTCAAAATTATCAGTGTTCAATACTATTTTCTAAGCTAGTCCCCTAGAAAATTCTTTTTATATCCCAACTTTCTTCACTTGCTCTTTCCATTACTACCCAATCAGCACTTGGTCCATTTTCCTAAGTAATAACCTGTGTTTGGAAATATGTTCTATTAAATATCCACCAGCTACCACATCTAGGATAAATCTTATTTTTTGAATTATTCCCCCCATAACTGGTTGTCAAAAATATGTTAATATTCTAAAATATTGCTGTATTTTTCTGTTCTGTGCTTGTCCACAAATTAGAGCTGGTTGTGTACCACTCCGTAAGTAATGTAATACTTTCAGTTCATGTTAGCAGCATAACCTGCGATTGCTCTTAGAGAAGTGCCATAAGAACACATTGCCTTTATGTGACAGGAGAAAATACTGAAGAAGCTTGTCATATGAGAATGTGTAAGGGGATGTGTTGCCAGGCAGATGAGATCCATGGCCAAATCATAAATCTGCCAATAAGATGCTATGTTGTCATTGATCAATTACTTGCAATCTCTAAGCTTCAGTTGTCTCAAATATGAAAAGAACTGATAATACATTTCTCACAGAATTTCTGTGAGGCTTGCAATTAATACATATACCAAGACTACAAACTTTATTTAGTCAGCACATAGGTTTTGAGCATGAAATCTATCCTGCAATTGTGTACTATGTGTGTCTTTAAGTATGAAAGTATAGAAATTCTAATTTTCCACTGTGTAGCAAAATATAAATGTCTTTATTTTCTAACTTTGAACAATTGTGATAACCATATTATGTTCAAACTCAAGCATATGTTTAATGACATTTGGTAGTGCTACACATAAGATCAACACTAGCAATAAGGTTAACATAATCTGTTGAAAATAAAAAGGACGTTTTAGATTAAAAATAGCATCATATAATAGAATTTGGACTTCGATATGAAAATAAAATAAAATAAAATTTTCTTTTATGAAAAGCATGTTAATTACTTCAAGTTGCTTTTATAAATAAATGGCTGTGTGCATTTTCAAATTGTTTAAAAAATCAATAATATATGATTAAACATTTTATGTATGATTAAACTTTTTATATATGATTAATCTATGTGTTTGAATATATAAATAACTTCTTAACATCCATATAATATGCATTGTAGAGTCTTAGGTTGCTAGATAATATGGCAAAAAGAATAAATTTAAATCAACTATAAATTAATACATACACATATAGTCTGCTGTTTTTGTCCATTTTGATAAATGGCTATGTTTAAAATACATGGTTATTAAAAAGAATTGATAGTTCAGTGACAAAGTTGAGAAGTGATTCAGCATTTATTGAGAACCTGTTACACATCTGATCCAGTTCTGGATGCTCTATCTACATTAATTAATTGAATCCTTGCTGTAATACTTAGGCTTATAAGCCTAAATGCTATATAGTGTTTCCTCCATTTTGCTAGCAAGGAAAGCAGCTCTGAATGGTAATGAGAGTTTTCTCTGGTAATGTGGATGTTAAGTGGTAAGGCTGAGACATGGTGTCATCTACTCAAGCCTGTCACACAACTTAACTTTGGTCTAAATGGGATTGTGGCTTAAAATTTATGACTTAAATTTTTGCTTCTAATTTTTATATCATGATCTTGAATGAAAAATCACTAGCTGAGTCTGACTTAAGATAGGGTTGCTAAGCATCAGGGAATATATAAATTAATGCAATTGAACTCTTTTTTCTCTTCAGGGAAGGTTAGATTAAGATGAGTGGCCTTTGCCCTTATCAAAAATATGAGCTGACTTTTTGTCAAGTATTTGCATAATTAAACATCAATTGCAAACATAATGAGTATTAGTCTACTTAGAGATATTTTGAGATGTTGTAATAAAAATAGTTTCATTTCTTAAAAGCCTTAATTTTACACATATAAAGAGTAAAAGTCTGTAAACTATTAATTAAGCATAATAAACACTTTCTATTTTTTGGTGCAAAAATAGTTGCGGTGTTTGCCATTGCTTTTAATGGCAAAAAGTGCAATTACTTGTGCACCAACCTAATAATTATGTTTTCAATGTAATACAAATAAAAGAATAATATGTATTTGTCTTGTCTTTCATTTATGGACAATAGTTTTTTCCCCTGTATGAAAATATTAAATTGTTTTGCTTATTTTCCAGATATATTGTACTAGGTAAAAGAAAATTGAAATTAACAAAAATAATACTGAAATTTCCTGAACTGCTTTCCACTATTTTCTGATCTGTGTAATAAAACACACATGTATGTAACTCTAGAAGGCAGTTTTACTATTGCTTTAGTGAGATATATATCACCTACTTCCAGAGTAACTTGAAAGGATTGGAAATATTTACATTTGAGCATCTAAATGATCATATAAATGTTTAGGCAAGAAAAAAAAAAGTTTTCCATAGAGTAGCCCCCACCTTATTTACAGAGGATGTGTTCCAAGGCCCCCAATGGATGACTGAAACCTTAAATAGTTCGCAATGTAACATACACTCTGATTACTTCTTATACAATCATGTTGTATTGGGCAAGCAGCATACACAGCATGGATAAGCTGGTGAAAGGGATGATTCACATTCAGAAAGGGACAGAGTGGAACAGAGCACAATTTCATCACACTACTCAGAACATCACACAATTTAAACCTTACAAATTGTTTGTTTCTGCAATTTGCCATTTAATATATATATATATTTTTTTGGCTGCAGAAAACTGAAATCTCAGAAAGTGAAATTGTAGTTAAGGTGGCACTACTGTATCTGCGACTGAGTCTTAATTCCTTACACATACTAAACAAGGACTCCTTTTGGCCATTTCAGGATCATTATTGGAATAAATTTATTAATTTAAAGTGGCAAAGTTCCTATTTTCCTGTTATATCCTTTGAAAAAATAATCTTTTGGATTCAAGGATCCAAAGCATAACCATTTATTGTATGACAGCCAACTATTCATACATTACTCTTAATTATACTTTCTTAATTACATATTGCAATTTCAAACTTCTTATCCACAACATTTAAACATCTCAATTGTTACTAATAGAGTAGGTTGTCTAAGGGAAAAGAAGGACTTCTTAGTATATATATGTTAGTACATATTAGTACTATTTGCAGGAGGTGATTGTTGCAAAGTTCAGAGATTCTTCATGGGCAGCAACAGGTAGATGGTTACAGTAAAGCTTACCTTATAGAAACAGGATAAGAGACACTGTGACTATATTTTATTATAAATTGGATAAATATACATTTTTACAATTCTACTGATAAATCTCTTTTCCTTGTAACATTCTCATTAGAATGTGTAAAATCCTTGGCCGTTGTCCCAGAAAAATTCTGGTATTTGCAAGTCTTGTCTTTCATTTCAGTGTTATTCAACTTGCAAGGTTTACAGGGAAATTATTGAAGTTCTATTTTGAAGCTCCTTAAAACAAGGATGCTTCCATGAGATTATGAGATTATCTGTGAAAATTATTTACTGAAAAATGATTAATGGCTAATTTTTAAACTGGTTTTTCTATGAAACAGAACAGTGAGTTTTAAAGTTTTATTATTTGGAGAATTCAGAAAGATATCTTGTGCTAGTTGCATTATTCCAAAACATGATAAAACATTAACTATATTAGTTTCTTTTCCCTTGTAACAATTTACCATAAACTTAGGGCTCTACAGCAACACAATTCTATATGTAAGAAACAAACAAGGAGACTGAGTTTTCTGGTCAAACTATTGCAAGGCTGAACTTAAGGTGTCTGCTATTCTGAGTTCTCATCCGGATATTCTGGGATGATATCTATTCCCAAGTTTACTGTGATGGCTGTCAGAATTTAGTTTCATGTAGGATTGCGGTATTGTTTTCAATGATGTCTGCTGTCTGGGGGGCACTCTCAGCTCCTGGAGGCTACCTGAGCTTTTGCCTCATTTTTGTCTTCATTTTCAAGCCAACACTAGCACCTTGAGTTCTTCTCAGGCTTCAAATCTGTGGCTTAGTCTTCTGTCCTCAGTTGAAGAAAGCTCTGTACTTTTAAAGGGCTCATATAATTACAGCAGACCCACCTGCATTATCTCCCTATTTTAAGGTCAACTGTGTCATATAATATAATCTAATCATGATGATAAAAACTATCATCTCTACATTTCCAGGTATTATGTAGCATCTGCATATAAAAAGGATAGACATCTTTGGGGAAAAATACTAGAATGTCTCAAAATTGTGCCTTATAATGATGACATTTTAAAGTCAATGCACTGGTATGACCCTTCATAAAATATATCAGTTTTTGAACTTTTTAAAGATTCCAAATAGAGATAATATTTATTCTAGTTATACCTTTATGTGAGTATTTAATAACTGGGCAGATAATTAAAAAAAATAAAAACTCAAAAGTACACATTTATGTTGCTTTGTATCTGAGGATTAAACGAAGTTAAAGGAAAACAAAAACAAACCAACCAAGCAAAAAACAACCACGTTCTATTTTTTTCTACTCTGATAGACTTTTCTTTTGTTCATAAGAGTACAAGTATTTCTAGAACTAAAGACATAAGAATATTGGTTTCTTTACCATATTATTTTTATTGTTGTATTTAATTTCCTATAAGAATTTCATTTATTTCCCAATAAAATATGCCCCAAATCGGCCGGCTCTGGTGGCTCATGCCTGTAATCCCAGCACTTTGGGCTATCCAGGTGGGTGGATCATGAGGTCATGAGTTCAAGACCAGCCTAGCCATCATGGTGAAACTCCCTCTCTATGAAAAATACAAAAATTAGCCAGATGTGGTGGCAGGTGCCCGTAATCCCAGCTACTTGGGAGGCTGAAGCAGGAGAATTGCTTGAACCCAGTAGACGAAGGTTGCAGTAAGCCAATATCCCCTCACTGCACTCCAGCCTGGGTGACAGAGCAAGACTCCATTTAAAAATAAAAAATGACAAACCAGACAAAAACAAGCAATGGGAAAAGGATTCCCTGTTTAATAAATGGAGTTGGGAAAATTGGCTAGCCATGTGCAGAAAGCAGAAACTGGACCCCTTCCTGACACCTTACACTAAAATTAACTCCAGATGGATTAAAGAATTAAACATAAGACCTAACACCATAAAAACCCTAGAAGAAAATCTAGGCAAAACCATTCAGGACGTAGGTGTAGGCAAGGACTTCATGAACAAAACACCAAAAGCATTGCCAACGAAAGCAAAAATAGACAAATGGGACCTAATCAAACTCCACAGCTTCTGCACGGCAAAAGAAACAGTCATTAGAGTGAATCGGCAACCAACAGAATAGGAAAAAATCTTTGCAGTTTACCCATCTGACAAAGGGCTGATATCCAGAATTTACAAAGAACTAAAACAGATTTACAAGAAAAAAACAAACAAGCCCATTCAAAAGTGGGAAAAGGATATGAACAGATACTTTACAAAAGAAGACATACATGAGGCCAACAAACATATGAAAAAATGCTCATCATCACTGGTCATCAGAGAAACGCAAATCAAAACTACACTGAGATACCATCTCACGCCAGTTAGAATGGCAATCATTAAAAAATCTGGAGACAACAGATGCTGGAGAGGATGTGGAGAAATAGGAACACTTTTGCACTGTTGGTGGGAGTGTAAATTAGTGCAACCATTGTGGAAGACAGTGTGGCGATTCCTCAAGGACCTAGAAATAGAAATTCCATTTGACCCAGCAATCCCATTACTGGGTATATATCCAAAGGATTACAAATTATTCTACTATAAGGACACGTGAACACAAATGTTCATTGTAGCACTGTTTACAATAGCAAAGACCTGGAACCAACCCAAATGCCCATCGATGATAGCTGGACAGGGAAAAGGTGGCACATATACACCATGGAATATTATGCAGCCATCAAAAACGATGAGTTTGGGTCCTTTGTAGGGACATGGATGAACCTGGAAACCATCATTCTCAGCAAACGGACAGAAGAGCAGAAGATCAAACACCGCATGTTCTCACTCATAGGTGGGTGTTGAACAATGAGAACACATGGACACAGGGAGGGGAGCACTACACACTGGAGTCAGTTGGGGGGAAATGGGGAGGGACGGTGGGGGGTGGGGAGTTGGGGAGAGATAGCAAAGGGAGAAATGCCAGATGTAGGTGATGGAGAGGAAGGCAGCAAATCACACTGCCAAGTGTGTACCTATGCAACAATCTTGCATGTTCTTCACACGTACCCTAAAACCTAAAATGCAACAAAATAAAAAAAAATAAATAAATAATTTTTAAAAATTGGAAAACCAAAAAAAAAAAAATAGAATTTACCAGGAGATGGAACCTACAACCTGTGTAATTAATGCCTTGGGAATTAACATTACTCCTATTTTAAATCAATTTTCTGAAGTAAGTGGAGAAACCCACTGAAATTTTCTTCCATGTATTTGTATACATTTTGCTCTTAAATACATATAAGCCAACCAGAAGACCAAATGAAATAGAAAATGTTACTTTCCTCTAAGAGGATTTCCTTGGAGAAACACCAGTAGTTTCAGAACTTATGTGACATTTATTCGAACTGCCCATAGATAGAAGGTGGGAGGAGGGTGAGGATCAAAAAACTACCTATGAGGTACTATGCAGATTACCTGGATGACTAAATAATCTGTACACCAAACCCCCATGACACACAGCTTACCTACATAACAAACCTGAACACATTCTCATGAACCTAAAATAAAAGTTAAAATAAATAATTAATGAAACAAACAAAAATGCCCCTAATCTAATAGGGCTCATGATGAAACTCTGGGTCAAATTATTTTCCAGCCAAAGGCTTGCTATTAAAGAACTCTCATATTGCATAGAAATGTCTAGGACCTTGTAACACCACTTTGCTCTGTCCTTGGCTAAGGGCCACCCAAAAAGAATATGACTTCAGCTCTTTGAGGCTGATTATGTCATTAATAGCTAAAATCTGTCATCTAACCACACTTCTTCACAAGGACCCTGAACCAGACATCTCAGTATGTGTCATAGTTACAGAGGAAAAAAATCTAATTGCCATATACAGTGTTTAGCCTAAGGCTATGTTCCTAGAAACACATAAACAAAAATGTTATGAGGTATCTGTCAAGAGACTGGCATAATTGTAAGAGATTCCATGGTCTACATCTGATTGGTCAACAAATCATACATCTGATTATTATAGTTTTGCTAGTGCCAATAAATAATTTTCCAGGATCAATAGACAACAGAGTTTTCTGTATATATGAAAGATAAGATGCAATTATTGGTCACGTTACATTGTGAGAGAAGTGATGCTAGATAAAAAATAAAAATAAAACAAAAAAACCTGAGTTATGTTGTGCAAATGTGCTTAATAGATATCAGTTAAGAAATAAATTAACATACTGAGACGTGAATGGCCAAAAAAGAGCTGAAGATAATTATTCACATCCCAATGAAAGTTGTGTAATATTAGGAATTATGAGTTAGACCATGCAGAGTGTCCTACACAATCTGAAAGAAAGTAGATTTTATAAGACAAGCGATACCTGCATAGACATATAGGATAGTAGAATTTTAAAAGGATTGTGCAGATATTATGAAATGATGAAGCTGAACTAATACAACCATGTTTGAACTACCAGAGGAATTGTGCTGCAGTGGGAATAATTGACTATTTAAATAGAAAATGTAAAAATTGACACTGGGATCACCCATCTCCTGGATTCAGGGAATACAGGTGCCTATATACATTTTCTTTAATTTCTCTAAGATTTGCAGAAGCTCAAGAGAGTCATGAAGGACCTCAGTTATGTCATTATTTCTACCTGTGCATGATCTGCCCAAATTTTTTAGCAGAAATTTATAGATGAAATAGTTCTGGAGTTCTGTGAGCTCCTCTGATCTTTATTCATTCTGCTTTATGTTGGACTTAATTTTATCTCTGAAAAAAGGTGGCTATGGTTGGATTACTATGATGAATTACCAGAAAAACCCAGGATTCTTTAGCCTATACTGGGAAGAAAAGCTAGACTTGAAAAATTGGTGGTATAATGTCTTTGCGTATTAACAAATTTTAAAAGTGGCTAATGTCACCACGGAGCCCTGAGTATATTGTTCGGTATGCTAGCTTGGCAAATCTAAAGTGGCAGGTAACAAAGGCTAAGAATTCTCCAGCGACCTCATGCAATTTCTGAGAGCACTAGGGAGTTGGCTAACTACCTCGCTTACACTTCATAAAGTAAGACCTTCGACTCACCCCTGCTGATCTCTCAGCTCCTCTTTCTAATTTCTTTAATTGGAAAGTCAGGTAGTGACCCTGGCTATGGAGAGAATCCAAGATACTCATGCATACACTATTTTGTATTTTTGAAAAAACAAAACAATAAAAACCTAGAGCAGCGACTCCTGAGAATCTTCGGCCTTCATTTGAGATTTTTTAGGGGCTTAGGATAGAATAATTATTTAAGGCATAAAATAAATATTTCAAATGCCACAATTCACAAATGTGTTTGCCCAGAAACTATTGGCGCTTAAAGATGACTTGCAAATGCGTATTATTACAGACTACAAATGAGAGATGAAGAAAATTCACCTTCTAGTTGAAAGCTGGACAATCAAGGCTCTTCTATTGCAAAGCAAATAGAGTGTCTAACATTTGTAATAATGAAAGGTGACATCCGGGGAGTGTTGAAAGCCAGATTGAAAGATGGGACAACACTAACCTACCAATCACACAGCAGAAGCCATGTTCCTAAATTCGAAATGTAAGCACTTCTTGAAAAAGCTTCTTTTCTAGAAGACTATTTCCTCTTTATCCTCAAAAAATGAAAATATGCATGTAGCAGTTAATAAAATCTTGTAAATCAAAATGAGTTTATATCTCTAAACATATATGTATGTGTGTGTATGTATATTATACATGTATGTATGTGTATGTACATATATATGTATATAAAACAAAACTTAAAAGAAAGTACACACCAATGAATGGCCCAGACTTTAGGCTCTGCTAGAGATCTGATAAGAGCAAGATAACGTTCAGCAAAAATGGACAAGCTGTATTTTACAGAGGTAGTAGAGGTAAAACTGGAACCTTGAAGAGAAAATAGGACATTCTAAAAAGCAAAAATTATCCAAGTCAGGTAGAAACAGTAATGATATATATGAAATCAAGATTTGGAGAGTTTGTTAACACAAGGTTTCACATCCGCATTTGTACTTTGTTGTGTGAATCTCAACTCTTATCATTTCACTGCCTTGTAACTTTTAATTGAATGTGCCAGGCTTAGTTTTGGACATTTGAATAATCTGTATTGTTTATAGTTACACAATTTCTAGTAACATATGATTTATCTGCAGTTAGAAGCCAAGCGTGCACTGCATTCTTAACCTTGAGAACTTAGTTTGACATAGAATATGTGGGTGATGTGCCTTTCATTGGTGAGTGGCTTCTCTCATTTCAACAAAACTTTCTCTTAAAAAAAATAATAAGTTGTTGTTGTAACAGCTTTTTAAAAAATCAGATGAGTAAAAAATAACTACATGAAATTTCCCAGAGTCACATAACACATTAGTAGTAGTAAATCTGTAAAATATCCAGGGTTCACTTAGTGAACTTTCAGGTTGCTCTTAATTTTGAGGCATTAATATACTAACCTCTATTACTTTAAGTCATAGTTTTGGAAAATACCAATGTTTAGAGATTGTGGGGGAAAAGGAAAGGCATATGATATTTTCTCCCAATATTTTCCTTGCATATGACCTTAGAAAACAAACCTATGGCCTCTCTGCAGCTGTAAAACTGTTTTCATTTTACCTGCAATGCACGCTTAGTAAAAGGCTCAGAAAGAGTGATTAACAATGCTTCTGGAAGTGACAAGGATTGGCATCTGCTTTAAAAAAAATGTTTCTTCGTTTACAAAATGCTGATGTTAAGCTAAGGAAGTCCTATAACATCTTTGTCATCTAAAAGTTCTTGTACTGTGGACCACAAAAATCAGAGAATGCTATCTTCTGAAGGACAGTTACGATCCTTATCAAACAGATTAGAGCACAGCTGCTGTGCTCAACTATACCAAAAATGTTCAGAATAGTGGAAAACAGTTTTGCAAGTATCACACAAGATGAAACGAATGGCTCACCAGGAAGTAAGCAGCTTGTCTGAACTCCATAGTCTCAACATACCACTTCTGAATGAATGTGACTCAAAAACATAGATTCTATATTTGTTTATGCCTAATGTGGCTGTAGTAATCATTTTCCCTTTCCAATCTGAAAAGTCAAATTGCTTGTTGAAGAATAGTAGAACCAAATAACAAATCAGAAAGAGACTGTTTAAAAAATGTATCTGTTTCCATTTACAACTAGGTTCTTTATATTCTGTTACGGTTTTGGCAAACAATACGCATAATCACTTTTAGTACATGTAAAGACTAACCTAGTCCATTAAAATTACTAATGCCTGTACAATGAAAATAGAGTAACCATGTAGGCTGTCTGTGGTCTTATGAATGAACAACGATTACTTACCATTTAATTTCAAGTTCTTAATGCTGATTAGATGTTATCCCGTTAAAAATATAAATACAGTATAAATTTGATGTATATTTCTTTAAAAAGCATCTTGAAGTGGCACAGTATAAAAGAAGAGAAACCTCATACAAGAATGACACAATTCTGAGAGATTACATAAAATTGAAAAGAATGACTTACAATAAAACAGATGGCAGTGGAAGCAGCTGCATGGTTTCGTTTCTGAAGTGCGTTAGACACATATGTGGATAGGAATATGGTGTGTGTGGGGAAAGAATTGTGACTATACATGAAAATGAAAAATTGATGAAATTTTGGCTTTTCTACATTGAGACTAAAATATCAGTGCTAGGGATTCTTTTTCTTTCAAGTACTTTCCTATCTATCAAATGAAAGAGGACCGGTACTCTTACATAAGCAACTTTAAAAATTCCACTGTGATGCCTTTTTCCATCCCCCATTTATTTAAAATTACCATATAGTCTGGCTTGTTTTTCTGTAAATTCCCACTTGAATTTCAATTATACAGTGCTGTGGAGATGTGGTTTGTAATGATTAATTTTATGTGTTAACTTGACTGGGCCACAGGGTGCCCAGATATTTGGTTAAACATTATTTATAGGTGCACCTGTAAGGATGTTTATGAGTGAGATTAACACTTGAATCAGTGGACAGTGTAAAGCAGACTGCCTTTTCCAATACTGGGTGGCCTCATTCAATCCATTGAAGGTCTGAATATTTTCTCTGCCTGATTTTCTTCAAGCTAGAACATCAACCTTCTACCTTACAACTTGAACTCAAACTAGCCCATAAACTATTTGCTCTTGTGGTTCTTGGAACTTGGGTTCTGACTGAAACTACACCATTGGCTCTACTGCGTTTGGACTACTCAATCTCCATAATTGTTTGAACCAATTACCTATAATTAATCTCTCTCTTTCTCTGTCTCTTTCCACAGATAGATAGAGATAAAGATTAGATATAGATATAGAGACACACATATCCTGTTGGTTCTGTTTCTCTAGAAAACCTTGCCCAATATGACTCCACAATGATTCATATACTCTTCCAGGAACTTCATATTAAAGCATGTAAGTTTGACTTTCATGACCAAGAAATATAAGTGCTCTGGTTGCTTTCACATAAAAACTTTAGAATTTGTTACATGCTTGGACATAGCTGCTTTCTTTTTTTCTATCTCAGCAATTAGGTAAGCAATGGAAGAAGAGCCTTTGTCATCCTCGGTCCTCCAGTGATTATAATGAGTGAAATATCCCTGCTAATATACATTATTAGGCATGTAGTATTAGTCAAACATAAGCTAGTGCAGTATTAGCCATTAAATTTGGGACTTTTTAAAATAACTCCGTAAACTATCCTATTTTGATTGCCATATTGCTGGCCTGTCCATGCAATTTATTATATGCTGAATTTTATAATTATTTATTTTAATAATGATGAACCAGATACTTTACAGTGAAGAGTGTTTCTGATACTAAAACAAATAAAGTATTTGCATTACTCCATTCTGACATTGCTATAAAGAACTGCCTGAGACTGGAAAATATATACAGAAAAGAGGCTTAATTGATTCATAGTGATGCATAGCTGGGGAGGCCTCAGGAGACTTACAGTGATGGTAGAAGGGGAAGCAGGCACGTCTTACATGGTGGCAGGTGAGAGAGAATTAAAATCTCAAAGGAAACTGCCATGTATAAAATCATCAGATCTCATGAGAACTCCCTCACTATGACAAGAACAGCATGGGAGAAACTACCCCTATGATCCAATCACCTCCCACTGGGCCTCTCCCTTGATGTGACACATGGGGATCATGTGGATTACAATTCAAGATGAGATTTGGGTAAGGACACAACCAAATCATATTAGTCATCTTTTTTTAAATGAGAAAATGATTCTCAGAAATATTAACTTGCTTAAAGTGATTGTGCTGGGCACAAAACTCAAGTCGGTGTAGTGCTCTTTCTAATTTATACTAATAACTATTATTTGTTGTTTTTGTTCTAGTTTCAGGTTTCACTTTATAGCAGGACTGAATTTGGTGGTTGAATCTATTTTTCTTCATTTTGTTTTTGTTGCTGTTGTTGCTGCATTTTAGTTATTTTTTTGTTGAAGTTTGAAGAATGAAGAACAGTTATGGTATAATAAGTCAATGCTCAGGACAGTATATTAGAAAGTCATTAAGGCATTTCAAAATTTTTTTTAATAAAATTACCATAAATGTCAGAGATGAATATGGACCAGAAAAGTGCATAAAATAAATTGGATGCATGACAATTTACAAAACGTGTACCCAAAGGGTACTGATCTACAGCTGTCCACCTGGTGAAGTTTAACAGCTTACATGTCAAACAGCATGGAACTAGGAGAAGTGACGACTTCTCTCTGCATTAGTATCTTCATTTGCAGCATGGAAAATGGTTACTACCTTGGGTATTGATTGTGAGGATTTAATAAGACAATGTAGGTAAATTGCTCAGCCTGTCAGATAGTACGTCCTAAAGAAATGTAAAGGTAATAGTTAAAAAGGAGAAATAAGAAGAAGGAGTGAAAAAAAGAGAAGAGAATGTGGAGTCAAAGCTCTGTCCTTGGGCTGTAAAGTCCAAAGCTTTCAAATGACTAGACTAGAACTGCTAAGGTATATCACATTGTTTGTAGTTGTCCACAAAAATTAACATTTCCCTAGGCCTTCAGCTTAATAGGGATCCATAGTGGTAGATGGCTGAGAAAACAAAAGGAAAATAACATATAACAAGTCCTGAATATTTTTGTTAATTTTCTGTCTTGTTAATCAGTCTAATATTGACAGTGGGGTACTAAAGTCTCACACTATATTGTGTGGGAGTCTAAGTCTCTTCGTTGGTTTCTAAAAAGTTGCTTTATGAACCTGGGTGCTCCTGTATTGGATGCATATATATTTAGGATAGATAGCTCCTCCTCGCATTGATGCCTTTACCATTATGCAATACCCTTCTTTGTCTTTTTTGATCTTTGTTGGTTTAAGGTCTATTTTATGAGAGACTAGAATTTCAACTACTGCATTTTTATTTTTGCTTTCTGATTGTTTGGTAAATATTCCTCCATCCCTTTATTTTGAGCTTATATGTGTCTTTGCACAAGATTTGGGTCTCCTGAACACAGAATACTGATGGGTCTTGACTCTTTATCCAGGTTGCCAGTCTGTGTCTTTTAATTGAGGCATTTAGCCTATTTACATTTAAGGTTAATAGTGTTATGTGTGAATTTGATCCTGTCATTATGATAATAGCTGGTTATTTTGCCTGTCAGTTGATGCAGTTTCTTCATAGTGCAAATCGTCTTTACAATTTGGTATATTTTTGCAGAGGCTGGTACCAGTTTTCCTTTCCATATTTAGGCTTCCTTCTGAATCTCTTGTAAGGCAGGCCTGGTAGTGCCTCAGCACTTGCCAGCTCTGGAACAAGCTAACCTAATAGACATCTACAGAACTCTTCACTCCAAATCAACAGAATATATGTTGTTCTCTGCATCACATTGCACTTATTCTAAAATTGACCACATAAATGAAAGTAAAACACTCCTCAGCAAATGCAAAAGAATGAAAATCATAACGAACAGTCTCTCAGATCACAGTGCAATCAAATTAGAACTCAGTATTAGGAAACTCACTCAAAACTGCACAACTACATGGATACTGAGCAACCTGCTCCTGAATGTCTACTGGATAGATAGCTAAATTAAGGCAGAAATAAATAAGTTCTTTGAAACCAATGAGAACAAAGACACAACATACCAGAATCTCTGGGACACAGCTAAAGCAGTGTGTAGAGGAAAATTTATAGCACTAAATGCCCGCAGGATAGAGTGGGAAACATTTAAAGTTGACACCCTAAAATTACAATTAAAAGAATAGAGAAGCAAGAGCAAACAAATTCAAATGCTAGCAGAAGACAAAAAAGAAGATCAGAGTAGAACTGAAGGAGATAGAGACACAAAAAAACTCTTCCAAAGAATCAGTGAATTGAGGAGTTGAAAAGATTAACAAAATAGATAAAGATTAACGAAATAGATTTTTTGAAAAGATTTTTTTTGAAAAGATTAACAAAATAGATACACCACTAGCCAGACTAACAAAGAAGAAAAGAGAAAAGAATCAAATAGACACAATAGAAAATGACAAAGGGGATATAACCACCGATCCCAAAGATCACAAACTACCCTCAGAGAACACTATAAATACCTCTACTCAAACAAACTAGAAAATCTAGAAGAAATGGATAGATTCCTGGACACAAACACCCTCCGAAGACTAATCCAGGCAGAAGTTGAATCACTGAATAGACCAATAACAAATTCTGAAATTGAGGCAGTAATTAATAGTCTACCAACTGAAAAGAGCCCAGTACCAAACAAATTCACAGCTGAATTCTACCAGAAGTACAAAGAGGAGGTGGTACCATTCCTTCTGCAACTATTCCAAACAATAGAAAAAGAGGAGCTCCTCTCTAACTCATTTTATGAGGCCAGCATCATCCTGATACCAAAACCTGGCAGAGACACAACTAAAAAAGAAAATTTCAGGCCAATATCCCTGATGAACATCAGTGCAAAACTCTTCAGTAAAATATTGGCAAACTAAATCCAGCAGCACATCAAAAAGCTTATCCACTATGATCAAGTCAGCTTCATCCCTAGGATGCAAGGCTGGTTCAACAGATGCAAATCAATAAATGTAATCCATCACATAAACAGAACCAATGATGAAAACCACATGATTATTTCAAGAGATGCAGAAAGGACTTTGATAAGTTTCAACACACTTTTATACTTAAAAACTCTCAATAAACTAGGTATTGATGGAACATGTCTCAAAATAATGAGAGCTATTTATGAAAAATCTACAGTCAATATCATACTGAATTGGCAAAAGCCAGAAGCATTCCCTTTGAAAACTGGCACAAAACAAGGATGCTGTCTCTCACCACTTCTATTCAACATAGTATCGGAAGTTCTAGCCAGGGCAATCATGCAAGATAAAGAGAAAAAGGGCATTCAAACAGGAAGAGAGGAAGTCAAATTGTCTCTAATTGCAGATGAGTAGATTGTATATTTAGAAAACCCTAACATCTCAGCCCAAAATCTCCTTAAGTTGATAAGTAGCTTCAGCAAAGTCTCAGGATATAAAATCAATGTGTGAAAATCACAAGCATTCCTATAAACCAATAAGAGACAAACAGAGAGCCAAATCATGAGTGAACTACAAACAGAATAAGACACCTAGGAATACAACTAACAAAGGATGTGAAGGACCTCTTCAAGGAGAACTACAAACCACTGCTCAAGGAAATAACAGCGAACAAAAACTGATGAAAATATATTCCATGTTCATGGATAGGAAGAATCAATATTGTGAAAATGGTCACACTGTCCAAAGTAATTTATACAATCAGCGTTATCCCCCTCAAGCTACCACTGACTTTCCTCACAGAATTACTAAAAACTACTTTAAATTTCACATAGAACCAAAAAAGAGCCCACATATCCAAGACAATCCTAAGCAGAAAGAACAAAGCTGGAGGCATCAAAGATACATGACTTCAAACAAAACTGAAAGGCTATGGTATCCAAAATAGCAGGGTACTGGTACCAAAACAGACATATAAACCAATAGAACAAAACATAGGACTTGGAGCTAATTCCACACATCTATAACCATCTGATGTTTGACAAACCTGTCAAAAACAAGCAATGGGGAAATGATTCCCTATTTAATAAATGGTGTTGGGAAAACTGGATAGCCATATGCAGAAAGCTGAAACTGGACCCCTTCCTTACACATTATACAAGAATTAACTCCACATGGATTAAAGATTTAAACATAAGACCCAACACCATGAAAACCTTAGAAGAAAATCTAGGCAGTATCATTTAAGACATAGGCATGGGCAAGGACTTCACGACTAAAACACCAAAAGCAATGGCAACAAAAGCCAAAATAGACAAATGAGATCTAATTAAACTTTAGAGCTTCTGAACAGCAAAAGAAACAATGATTAGAGTGAAATGGCAACCAACAGAATGGGAAAACATCTTTTGCAATCTACCCATCTGAAAAAGGGATAATATCCAGAATTTACAAAGAACTAAAACAAATTTACAAGAAAAAAACAAACAAGCCCATCAAAAACTGGGCAAAGCATATGAACAAACACTTTTCAAAAGAAGACATCTATGTGGCCAACAAACATGAAACATGCTCATCATCACTGCTCATTAGAGAAATGCAAATCAAAACCACATTGAGATACCATCTCATGCCAGTTAGAATGGTGATTATTAAAAATCTGGAGACAACAGATGCTGGCTAGCATGTAGAGAAATAGGAATGCTTTTTTTACACTGTTGATGGGAGTGCAAATTAGTTCAACCATTTTGGAAGACAGTGTGGCAATTTCTCAAGGATCTAGAACTAGAAATATCATTTGACCCAGCATTCCCATTACTATCTAAAGGATTATAAATCATTCTATTATAAAGATACATGCACACATATGTTCATTGCAACACTTTCACAATAGCAAAGACTTGGAACCAACTCAAATTCCCAACAATAACAGACTGGATAAAAAAAGTATTGCACATATACACCATGGATTACTATGCAGCCATAAACAAGGATGAGTTCATGTCCTTTGCAGGTACCCTGATGAAGCTGAAAACCATTATTCTCAGCAAACTAACACAGGTACAAAAAAAAAAAAACAAACACTGCCTGTCCTTACTCATAAGTGGGATTTGAATCATAATAACATATGGACACAGGGAGAGGGACATCACTGAACAGAGCCTGGCCGGTGAGGCAGGGGGATAGGTGAGGGATAGAATCAGGAGAAATACCTAATGTAGAGTTCGGGTTGATGGGTGCAGCAAACCAACATAGCACATGTATGCCTATATAACAAACCTGCATGTTCTGCACAAGTATCCCAGAACTTAGAGCATAATATTAATAATAATAATAATATGTGGTAAATTGAAATGTAAGCAAAAGCTGAATTGATGTTAGGATGAAATCATATAAGAAGAGCCTCAGAGGCAGGAGAAAAGAGGCTCTTTTATTGGGTTTATAAGTGAGCAACTAAAATAATCTGGACAGTAAAGTGTACTGAGTTTTAAGAGGACTTTGAATCAGAAGGTAAGAAAGTTGTGTAAAGTTTTGGAATAAGTCAAGAAGAAGGAATTAGAGATGGTTAATTTCAAAAGAAAGAAAACCTTCAGCATGGGCATGAATATGGTCTTCCAATATAGAAAAAGTATCCTGGGAAAGATTCTATTTCTAGCTTTAATGAGCAAAACATTTAGAGTATATTGATTGTTGCTCATGCAAAGGGAATGTTTCTTAAATGTTAGAGTTATATAAATAGAATCCCAGTATATAGTCATCATGGAATATGTTGCCTCATGCATGGGGTAGTAAATTTCTTACCCGATATTAGTTCAAGCCACTGATATTCTGTCCTTTCACAAAAAGAAAGAAGACACAGTGTCCATTGAGGATGGGTGAATTGATCTCTAACGATTTTTTTCAACTATGAAATAACATGATTACCTTTCTATGAATTTCTATTCAACATTGTGCACAGGTTCTTTAAGTATTATTTATTTGGGCTTTACCATGAGCAAAGTACTATGAGCTTGTTTTATGTACTGATCATCTCATTTAATTTATGAGAGAGGTAACATATTGTTGTTGGATTTAATTAGAAAAGTGAGGTATGAAGAAGTTAAATAACGTGTACATGACCCCAGGCTGCTAAAGAGGGAAGCTGGTGTATAAACTCTAGCAGTACGATTCTAGGCAACTAGAACTGGGGCCTTCTCCTTTACTGTAAAAAAGTTTATAAACTTTACAATGTCCCTCACAATATCTTGCATGTTTAGTAGAATCATAACACCAATGTGCTATATTCTATCATTGAACCTTCTCTATCCTGCCATCAGGACATCATAAAGATCTTACATTCAGTGAGGCTTAGTTCTTATTATTATATTTGCCAGTTTTTTCATTTTTGTGAAATCTAAGAATGAGAACTTGATTTACAAATCAGACCTAGAGTTTAGGACACTTGTTTTAAATATTATTAGTTGGGTCTCACACATTGCTAACAACTCATACCACATTTGTCACCTCTAATTAAAGGATTTGGCAATATAAAATTTAGTTTTTGACATGATTAAGCATTTGGGGAAGTGGTTTTCTTCTCCCTTGTGGAAAAAAAATATGCAAGCTGCTTGGCTTTTGTGATAAAACAATGTCGCTAATGTCACATGAAAAATAATCAAATGAAAGAATGATGGGGATGGCTAGGTGTTTCCAGTGATAATCTTGGGACTTTTGTACTCTCAAAATGCACTTTTATAAATTTTGAGAAGCTCATTATTTTCTTTTAAACAGCAAATATTTCTTAACTGCTAGCAGAACGCTGTCACATTCTTTCTGATGAGTAAGCAGTTGCAATGCCAGTACATTAAACAGCATTTTGCAGAAGAAAAGAAGCAGAATAATAATTCTGTTGAATCTAACTAAGCAAGCAATATCACACTTGGTAACAGATCATGTGTATTATTTGGAAGATTATAAAAGTGTAATACCATATGCCTTTACTATTTAAAAAGGAAAAATATATTATGCTTTCTGAAAACACAAGTGCAGACACCTACAAATCTTCAGAGTGCACATTTATGGGCAGGTAACCTGCATTTACATATGAGTGAAGCTGTGATTTTTGTCGGCCAGGGTTCAAGGCACACAGGCTGTTCTCACACTGTCATGTTATAAAGCCAAATAATGCTTCCACCAGCCAAAATGACCTTTTTTGCTTAACCATGTAGGATGAGGAGGAGTTTCCTAATATAGACAAAGAAAGCTTAGAATCAAACTAAAATAATTGTATTTCCTACACAAATGCTTCCTCTTTTATTGAGTTTACATAATCAAGACTGAAAATCTCAGAACAGAATTCTCTGATTTTTCTATTTTCAATTTCAGAAGTTTCCAGTAACAATTCTATATAAATAATAAATAGATCAAAATACCAAAGGACATTTTTTTCCCCAAGATTTAGATTTCTCATTGTGCAGCAATCCTGGAAAAAGACATTTTTCAATTAATATAAAATAGGTTATATTTCTGAGTATGTTTGGAGTCAGGAGACTTTTTTTCACATGAAAACATCATTGTCTGGTAGTTTCTTTCATAGCATGTAAACAACCACTACATTATTTAAGTAATTTTTCAGGAAAAATAACTCATTAGATAATATTTGATTTGGATGTCAATCTCCTTTCAGCAAGCCTCATTTCCACCACTTTGTCCTCTTTTAAACATTCTATGTGTTCGTTTCAGGTAAAATTTCTCAGCTTCGGCACTAGTGACATTTTGGATTACGTAATTCTTTGATATGGGGGCTACCCTATGTATTGGGGAATGTTTAGCAGCATGTGTGCCTATGACCCACTAGATGATGGTAGCAGTAATGTCAATCAGTATTGTCATGACAATCAGTAATGTCTACTGTTGCTAAATGTGTCCTAGGAGATAAAATCTTCTGGCTGGAAACCATTGATTTAAAGCCACCACAGACTGTATCCATCCTTCCTCATGATAGCGAAAATTTTCATTTTGTCTTCTTTGCTGCTAACTTCACTGCCATTCCTTGAGCCATTATTATAATTTAATTCACATTTCTTTACCTTTATGGAAGTTACTAAAGGTTTCTCTCTACTTTAAGAAATTGAACAATAGCTTTTCTTTCTCCTGCTGTTGTGGCTCCACATTAGGCCATAGAACTTGTGGACCAGAAGTGGGGTTGATTTCCATCACTGTTCACCCCCTCAACAAGGCACCTCTGTGCAGGGCACTAACTATGCAACCTTTCATGGTCCTCTGTTCATAGTATTACAAAGTGTCATGTATATATGGAACTTGGAAATTATTGTCTCCATAGTGGCACTATGATAATAGGTAGTCATGTTGTCAGGCCAGTTTTCAAAAGTCCATTTGCCTGTAAAACCACTGAAGTCTGTAAATAGCAATATCTTAGATTCTGGGACCTGGAAACTGGAATGCATGTGGTATAGTTTTAAAGGAAGAGATAAAATGAAAAGACAGCTGATATTTTTTCTCGGATCCAGTTTGGTAAAAAATATTTTAAATCAGAATGGTTTAGCTTTGATATATATGCCCTTTAATGTTTCTATGGAAATTCTAAAAAGAAGAATTATAATTGCAAGCAGGAAGTCAGTGTCTGCTTTATACTCGAAAGTTATTCTATCCTTATGAAACATAAAAACATATGCTCCTTCAATGATGGCAAATTTGGATAAATTTGTAAGTTAGAAAGTGAAGGGACTGGCATACAGACTCATTCCCTATACATAATAGGCACTATATATTAATTAGTATATTAGTAAATACATGTTAGTTGGCTAAGTCATTTCACAAAAATTTGTATTTTGCAGAGGTGATTTTTGTAAACCAAGATTCTATTTAACTGTTAAAATAAACAGAGTAAACATTAAGTGTGAATTAAATGTTCAGGTTAATATCCCAGATACAATGGAGATACAGAGATAATGAAGACATGATTCATGTGCTTAGATATTTTCAAAATTCAGAAGAGAACTGGTAGAGAATAAAAACTATATAAATAAAATAAAGCTAGGTGGAGAAGGTTTTTTATTATGATGCACCCTGTAAATAATTATAATAGACATGAATAATTATGTACATTTTCCATCTCCTATAAACATTCTTAGTGTGACTGGCATCATTATTCAGCATTCACATATGCATTCAGTTCTACTGTGCTAATTTTATAAAAAATGAATTGAGATCAATTTAAACCTACAAAAAATTAAAACATGTAAGCACTCTATTCACTTGTTAACCCTTTCCTTCAATGCAAAATACCTTCTTCGCACCATATTCCGATGAAGATGTCATATTGCCACTTCCTTGAGCACCTTGATAGATGAATCAGGAATACTTTGAATTACATATTTTGGAAAAGGTAAATCACTGAGCTAGATTTACATAAGCAGTTAAACTGAAGAGCCAGAGTTTAAGCCATATTGTCTGTTTCCAAACTCCGTGTTATCTCACTGCATTCCAGGTTTCCTTCTCTTTCCTCTTTACCTTGCCTTCCCAAGGTCATGAGTGAATACTGGTGGATTATTATACTCTAAGTATTTTCCTGCTGTTTTTATAATATGTTCCAGGCATGATCTTTAGTTTTTATTAAAAATGTGAGGCAAATAAAATTTTAATATTTGCTCATTCTCTCATTGAAAATTGTATTCTATCTCATTCATTCTACCAAAAATGTTTAGTGGCTTCCCAAAATTCTAGAGAGAAAGATTATCCTGATTTTCTCTATCAGTATTACCCTCACTGTACTATGAATATTTATATCATAATACTTGAATAATGTTCCTGTTCTATGTTCTGTCTCTGTCCTATTTAGAAGCTGGTCAATTCATGTTACAACTTTATAAACATTTTAAGAATAAAACAGCCTTAAAAGAAACACTTATTTTTGAAACTCAATAGAGTCAGAATGTATATTCTGACAATTCAAGGCACAATTGCTGGTCATTGATGGAGCAATCATTTCTGGTTGTTGGGTGTTTCAGTACTCTTCAAGTTACGCCACACAAGTGTTTGTCTTTGTGCCACTTTTAGGTTTCATCACAAAGAACAGAAAATAGAATGTTAACAGTGAACAATTCCCAGGGGAGATCACAAATTTTCCTTTATGAGCCTATAAATCTGAAATTTAAGGGGCACAATGATGACAACGATAAGTTTGTGTACTAGTTCAAGGGATTATATCTTTGCTCAAGATATAGTCATTACATATTTAAAAAGAACAAAGGTCTTGCAAAAATGGAAAACACAAAGCATTAATGATGTCAAGTTATTTGAAGTCTAACCTTCATTGTAGTTCTGCTCATCTATAGGATTGATTTGTTTCGGTAAGAGTGATTTGTTAGGAACTTCTTAATTTATCTGTTCTAATAATATCAATAGCTCCTGTTAGTAAACACCACAACTTTGGAAGGGATATTAAATTACTTCCTATCTAATCCAACTTAGAGCTATGTTTAAACACAATAGTCAATACCTCAACACTAAAAATACATTGCAATTACCAAACATTTTCTCTATGTGATCTATAATTCTTTCTTTCTCTAATTTCCCTCTAGAAAAATGTACTACAAACATTATAACTTTTAAAATCTCTTTAGCAAATAATTGGTAAAGAAGCTTATTTCCTAGCATGAAGATATTTATGTGCCATATATATACATACTATAAAGAAATATGTTATGCTGTAGATTTTATAGAGAAGATAAGGGATAGGTAAGGAAATAGAGAGTGGCAAAATTCGCTAGCAGGGATTGGTATTGTTTTGGATAATGTCATTAAGATCCTCTCACCTGAGAAGATATTTGAAAAGAGACTTGTAAAAAACAAAGGTGCCAACCACCTGGGAAAGAACAGAGACTCTGATGTCCCTGCCGTAGGGACATTCCTAATATCTTCAAAGAAAATCAAGGCCAGAAAGCAGGCCCTCACCAGATGGTGAATCTGTGGGTACCTTGATCTTGCACTTCCCAGCGTCCAGAAATGGAAAAATAAACGTTTGTTATTTACAAGCTGCCCCGTCTATGATGGCTCGTTATAGCATCCAAATGAACTAAGATAGCAGGAAGGAGTATGATTTGATTTAGATTTTTAAAGGATCACTCTGGGACTGTGTGGATTATAGACCATTAAAGAGAAAGAACAGAAAATGTAGAGACTTTAGGATGCTATTATACAAGTCCGGGGTAGAAATTATAGTAAGTTGAACGTAGGCAATAGTAAGAAAAGGTTAGGTTCTAGAAATATTTTGAAGATTGAGCCAATGGAATTAATTTGTTGATAGAATAATATGATGGATGGAAGACATGAAGAAATTAGTGATAACACCATATATTCTGGCTTGAGTAGTCAGAAGAATGAAGTTGCCATCTCTTACATTTACTGAGATGAGGAACACTCGGGGAGAAGTCCGTTGGGCCTTGCTAGAAAAAGCGATGTTTTATATGTGTTAATTTTGGCCACTGAGTGGAGATATCTAAGATGTTTGGTGCATATGAGCTTGTAGTAGGAGGTGTTTGGGTCAGAACTAGGTATCTGACAAAACATTTATGAAACTGGACTTTAAAGAAGCTATATAAAGGAAATAGTGCTACAGCCAGTGAGTTGTGAGAAGAGTGTACGAGGGGCAAAGCAAGAAAAGAGCAGAAATGTATGCATACATATGTGTATATTAATATTTTATATATCTGTGTGTGTATACATACGTATAAAATCAAGGATGAGGAAGTCAACATGTGAAATGTTTAATACGTGAAAGAAAGCAATAATGAAGGATCGAATGTTGAATCCACAGCACTTTTCAAGAGCTGTTTTCTATAATTTTTGGGAAATAAAACATTGTTGGTGTTTACTCAAAAAAGGATAGGAGAAGGGAAAGTATACGGACAATGAGAAATATCTCTTTCAAGAAATTTTGCTGTAAGAAAGGCTAGAAAGTACATAGAGCCATTGATGGAGCTGTGTCTGGAAGCAAGAGAGAGTTTCAGATGGTAAATATGACAGCATCTTTACAGGTTGTTGAGAACAATTCACATAATAAAGATAAAAAGCAGGAGAGATGAGGCAAGGGTTAGGCTTAGATACCATCGGATTCAACTATTGAAACAAAAAAATGGCAGAGGGTTTATATACAAATGCATGCAAACTGGTAGATTTAGTAGTAAAAATTATGTGATAAACATCTATAAATCCTGAAGGGAAAACAATATGCTAGAAAGATATGCTTCACATTGGAAATTATAAATAGCTAATAGATAATACATGTCAAATCGTTTGAACTTTAAAACACCTTTGCACTATTTTCATTATGAAATGAAAGACCAGGAAACACTACAGTAGAAATTCTTAGGGAATCTTTGAAAAAGGCAGAGAAATAATATGCTTTTAAATTGTTCCGTTAAGTGGAACACATGTCAGAAACAAAGGTTTGAATGCTTATTAACCCAAATTCATAGTTCTATTTAAAATAGAATTATAACACTCAAGTGAGCAAATGTTTGCTTGCAGATAGTCTATTGTTTAAGTTTCAAAAGTGCAATCTCTTCAAACTGATTTTGAGTCTGCTACTCAATACAGAAAAGCAATTAGGAAGCAGAGAATTAGCAAGTATTACTCAGAAAATAAATATTTACTGTCAACCTTACAGATGTGAACAGTCCTGTTTCCACATATAGTACTAATTGGATTTAAACTGCCTCCTAAGTGTTCTATTAAGTCTTTGATACTTTCTGAGAAACTGGCACACCATATTATTTTTTTTAAGCTTTCAGAAATCATCAAATGCAGTTTAGGGCACTAATTATCTAAAACTAAGAATGTTTAATGAGACTTTGTTTCAAGGTCCCTTTCAGTATTAAGTGATTTCAATGCATAATTTAGGAAACATTTTTCAGCATCATAAACAGAGAGTTTAAGGTTTAAAGTTTAGTTTTCACTATTATTAAAAATAACTCCACACAATTTTTCTATTTTTCAGTCATTAGTAACAAATAATTGTTATTTGAAGTTTTAGTAAGTTGTAATATTTTTCTTAAAAGTAGACTGAAATAATTAGGTGGGATAAGAATACAATACAGTATAAATCTATATTCTTGTTAATATTTACAATGATGCTACACTTTCAGTACATTAGGTACTGAAGAAGGAACTAATCAAATAAATTAATGCTTTATTTACTGATGCATTTAAAGTGCTTACCCATAATTTAATGTATCACAAAATGAATGTGAATACAACTTCCTAATACATCCAATTTTTCAAAAAAATATTCAGTAAGTTAATAGTGAGAAGATAAACACTATCCTACCCTCTTTATGTAATAATAATATTCATTATAAATGTTAAGTTCCTACTACTTCTGTACACCTTCATGAAACCATTTACGAGTCTTATCGCCTTCAGATTTCAACACAAGACAGCAGCATAGGTGTTGCTATACCAATTATTCCAATGTGAAATCATATCTCTGAGTTTTTCAAGTAGCTTGGTGAGAACTTCTAGGCTAAAATCAAATGACAGAGCTTGGATCTGAACTTCTGTTGACTTTTCTTTCTATAGAACTGCCCCTGGTTATGAATAAGTTGTAAGTTGATAATGGATATTCAGAGGCACTAACTTCCAGTTTCTATTCTTGGTCTGGACTATAAATATTAAATAAATCTTCTGACTTATTATCAGAAAATATGTAATAACGCCTTCTATATAAATGGAGACTTTTTTATCTAGTAACTTTTAAAATTAATGTTGCTTATATATAGCTTTCTGTCTCACCATCTTCTTTTAATATACAACATGGATATCAATAAGAAAATTTCACAGCATAATTGATTTCTATATAAAATATTTCCTCCAAATTTACATTTTTCAAAGAATGCATTTACACTGGTTTAAATAAAATATAACTTAGTTTATTTTCTAACAAAGTGTGACGTACTCAAAGTGTTTCTGAAAATCTGCTTTATTGGTTTATTGTAGCTGTACTAGAAGCTGGTAATCATCAACTAACATGCGTTAAATGATAGAGTACAAGAGTCTAACAATTAATAAAATAAAAAGAAATAATAGATGTACCTAAAAGACAGCTGAAAAATACTGCAGAAAAGGACATTCTAGAAGAGCATGCTGGAACTCAGGAAGTCAGAGAGCTAATGACCATTAGGCCATAGGATTCTCTAAGAACAGTAAAAAACAAGACAAAACAAACAAACAAAAAAACAGAACACATACACAGAAAAATAAATGACATTTGAGCCTACTAGAGGATGGAGAGTGGGAGGGGGGAGAGAATCAGGAAAAATAACTAATAGGTACTAGACTTAATAACTTGTTGACAAAATAATACTACAAACCCCCATGACATAAGTTTACCTGTATAACAAACCTGTACACATACACCTGATATTAAAACATACAAAATGTGAAATACAAGAAACACTATAATATAGCAAGTTTTAGAGTAACTAATGAAGTTTAAAAAAACAGTAACACAAAGAAATGACAGCAAAAATAATCCATTCCCTGTTGACCTAAAAATAACACATTTATATTTTTTGGCTTCATGGTAATATTTTAATAGTCACAATAATAGATCCCAGTGGATTTTAACTATACCCCTATCAACCATCCATAAAACTCAAATCTGGCTGCAGGAAAGGATAGAAATGTTGTCAAAATTGACATTGTAACAGGAAAGCTATAACTTGCAAGCTTACCAAATGGAAATGAGGAAGAGAATGAGACAGAAAATTGAAATGAGTGACATACTAAAATTACAAGATGACCAAGAAAAGATACTGTGAAAACATTAGAATTAAAAAAAAAACAAACAATTACGTTAACTAAAGTTGAAATTGTAAAGAGAAAACACAAGATATAGTGACAATGATTAAAACTGTGAAATAGGCAAAAAAATAAAAGTATGAGCCACATTTTCACCTTTCAAAGCAGAAAGTCAATAAATAATGAATAAAGTTGATGAATTTAAAAAAAGTGGTAAATGACCTACTACTTATAGATATGAAAGTAACCCTCCAGAGTTCCACAAGATAGATCACATATTATTAGAATTTTTGCCTCTGGGCAAATTGGGGGTTGAAGGGCATTTCCTAATAAAGGTTTCTATTGTATTTTTCTTTTACACATGTATTATTTTGATTTTTAAAATGCCTAATAGTTATTCTCTCTTTGATTTGAGCATGCGGTAGCCAAATAGCTGTGACATTTATGGCACTGTAACTTAAAGAACATGAATTCTAAAGCAGGAAGGCAGAATAATAGCGGCAGTTTCTCCCAATTATAGACATGTCCTGAATTTCTGAATGGACAACTACAATCATCCCCTGTTAGGAGACGATAAGAACTCAATGGTTTACAAATGCTTAAGACCACATTGTAGCTAATTTTGAAATGCAAATGAGTACATTTAATGCTTTCAATGAGTCATTAAATACACATTTATACTTTTATGAGCGAAAATGTTACAATCCAAAATATTGCCTAATTCTGACAGATAATAATTTTTCCCCATGTATAACAAACATTGCACACTGCATCAGATTACTATATTTCTTTCATAAGTTCAATAAGAAGGTTAATGCTTAGCCATAGTCAGTTCAAGTAGAATATATGTGAAATGTCAGTCAAGTAGAATAATTACAGTCCATTATTAACCCAAATTACACAAAATAATTACTGATTCTAACCAAGAAAGTCCTATTTTTAACCTATGAATGTCAGGCCACAGTTTAGCATTTAGCCTTGAGAAATCAAGTCTTTATTTTTCTTTTTTTTTTTTTTTTTGGCAGAAGTATCATGGGGAAAGCTATTATTTGTCTTTTGCTCTCTAGAGGTCACTCTCTTGCAGTTTACAGTGATCTATATAATTTTAAAAGAGCTTGAGTCAGAAAAAGGCAGTGGAGTGTTATAATTAAAAGGCACTTTGGCTTTATCACACTTGTTTGTTGTTTAAAAAAGAAATCTGTGATCAAAATGTATTAATGTATTTTACTAAACATTGTTGCTAGTGTGTTTACAATTCATTAGAAGGATATAAAAGTCGTTTTCCCCTACAATAATAAAATTACTATCCTAGTTTGAAACTTAAAGCATAATTTAGCTTTTTAATAAGGAAAGTTGTGTACTATATTAAAAATTCTTAATCTGAAATATCCATACATTCATTTATTGAGCTCTTACTATCTTTTCTGACATAATGTTAAAGAAACTACATGTATGTGGATGTCCTTCAGTGTAATTGTGATGATAGCAGTCAGCTTTTGTGTTACAGTCTTCTAAAATAGTTCTACCATTATAGTTTTCCAAATTTATAGACAATTATAAATTTCTGAATTATGACTCTACTATGTTGAAATAAAATATCTAAGAAAAAATGAGAATCATACTTCTTAAGTATTTTCATGGGTTCATTATACTATTTTAAAATATTTTAACGTGTAAGTAATAAATACAATTCATGAAGTTTCATAACTAAAATGAACCACAAATTTACAACTTCAACAACTGGTAGGTAGTTGTGCTAGTCACCAAAAGAAGATATTCCAAGAATAGATTCACAGAGATAGAGAATGATAATTTGAAGTTGAAAATATCTATGATATATCTAGATACAGATATATTTCTATGGTACCTTGAAATACACATGAGTTGAAAATAATTGTTATTGGAGAAATAGATTCAGGAGTAATAAATATTTATGAGTAATACCTTTATCAAAAGCGCAGAAAATGTGAACGTGATATATGTCATAGAGGATATGTAAAATGAGAAACATCACTCTAACACAAAGGAAAGCACAAGTACGTGGACAAACAACATTCCAGATATTAGTGTTTGGACTCCCTCTTTTGTCATGGGCACAAATACCTCTCTCAATTACGGATTTTTCATTAGGTGAGGCATTAACAATGGGTAACGTTTGTATAACACACACAATAACGTTAATTCCTCAGGTAAAGACGAAGTAAACTATGAAGGAACTTTGTCCAAGGGTCATGCCCAAATCTCTAAGAGGCTGAGTCATAGAGAGCATCATACTGTAAATGGTCCTGCTTTTGTCATAGCGACTAAGTTCTCCAGGAATTGAAAGTAGCAATGGGGTTGCTCGACTTCAAAGTTTTACCTGGACCCTTAGTGATACAGCATCTCAGGGCCATAGTGCAAGATGAGACATCAGGAGCTAAACAATGGTATCTCTTTTCTAGTCAGACTTAGTGGGAGCCCCAGGTGGTAAGTTTCAATGGGCGGTAGATTCAGGTTTCAGTTGACATATGGTCAGTAATAGTACTAGCAGAAAGTGGTTTGGGTGCAACCAATAGTCTCTGTTTAGTGCTCTAAATATTTATATCAGATAAAAGACACATAAATAACAATAGCATCATGAGTGCCTGTATTCATGGACTGAGTCTATAATTGTTTCCTTAGTTCTAGAACCTTTACAAAACCCTTTCGAGAGATAATAAGGGAAGGTGTTATTGATATCTAAACCCTAGTAAAAGCTATGGAGGTGATTGATATATACACTTATTAGTATGTCTCACTATCAAAATATATCAGTAACAGCTCTTATTAAATGTATTATTAGGCATGTATAAAATTCAAGAAAAACAATATAGAGAAAAGTTTCCCATCATCTATGAGGAGATACAGGTCTGATTTCTCTAAAGAATATCATAAAGAAAATAATCATTTTTAAAGATACAGACTAGCTGAGATATTGCTCTTGGGGGGAAATCATGTATCTATACTTCAATAATCACATATGATGTCTCCCCCTTTTGTTAAAGTACATTAAAATGGAGACTGAGCCTGAAGAATTCCTGAGCAGGCAAAACCAGTTTGTCCTCAAATAAATGCTCTAAAATTTTATTTTTCCTCAGTTTATCTTGTTTATCTTTTTTAACATTTAAAAAGAACGAATTTTAGAAAGCATCTAAATTTATAAGAAAAAAGCTTATAAAAGTTTATGTGATCAGTCAGCTCTGGGTTTAAGACCCACTTAGATATTTTTATATTGCTATTGCAAAATTTCTGAAACACTTTCAAAATAAGATATGTCTATCTTACATAAATGTGTCCATATATATAATATACAAATATATGTCATATATAGTCTGTATATATATATATCAGTTATATATATTATATATAATATATACATATATAGAGAGACTATATATATTATAGAGTCTCTATATGTATATATATAGAGAGTAAGGTCACTCATATATATAGAGAGAGACAGAGACTATATATATTTATAGAGAGTATATATAGAGGGAGTATCTCTCTCTCTCTTCTCTCTCTCTACATATATACACAGATATATTTCTATGGTACTTGGAAATACACACGAGTTGAAAATAATTGTTATTGGAGAAGTAGATTCAGGAGTAATAAATATTTATGAGTAATACCTTCATCAAAAGAGTAGAAAATGTGAGTGTGATATATGTCATAGAGGATGTGTAAAATGAGAAACATCACTCTAACACAAAGGAAAGCATAAGTACGTGGACAAACAAGATTCCAGATATTAGTGTTTGGATTTCCCCTTTCCAGATATGTATATACATATGTAGAGAGAGAGATGTGTATGTATGTATATATATAGATATGCATATACATCTATACACACACACACACACACACACACACACACACACACATATATATATATATATATATATATATATAGAGAGAGAGAGAGAGAGAGAGAGAAAGGAGAGAAAGGTCACTCTTTAGGTTCCTTTTAAGGTTGCTCTATCTCCTCTCTCTATGTTTTATTATTTATTGGTGGGGAGATCCAGTCTAGTGATTAAAGTACCATCTACATGATAATTTCTCCCACCACCATTCCACTCCCTCCCTCAAAGTACTCCCCCTGTCAGCTTTCCCCTATCCCAGTTGATGCTAACTACATCTTTCCAGTTAACCAGATGAGTATCTTGGAGGCATCCTTTAATCACTTCGTTTTCTTATTTCTCACAAACACTAAAATGAATCTTATCAGTCCTCCTGAAAAATATACACGAAACCTGACCACTTGCAAATCCAAAGGTACAGATCTACTTGAAGTCACCACCATCTCTCCCCTGAATGTCCACATCTACTCTCCTTAACTCTGATTGTCAAAACAGATATTTTGGTTTCTACTCTTCACTTTTATCTCCTCTTCACCCACTTCATTCTCAATACCACAACGAAAGTGATGCTTTTAAAATAAGTCAAGCCATGCTAGCCTTCTGCTCAACATGAGTAGGGGGAGAAAATGAAAGCTTAGGTACTAGCTTCAAGGTAAGACAATGCTCAAGAAACAGTCCAGCCCCAATGTCCCTGTGGGACCCTTTAAGACTATGGTGTAATTCAACTCCTTTCTCTGCCCAGTCCTACTTCTCCCTTCCTATCCCCAACCCCAAAGAATTGGCCCCAAGGGGATAATTCAATAAGCTTTCTGTAGATGATTTTTCATATTAGGCTTTTAAAAAATTATAATTAGGATATATACTCTAAAATGTGTATATTTCACATACTTGTTATTTTTTACACATCTTCCTTTAAAAATCTGTGCCATAAAGGCAGGATGTTACATCTGCAAATATATGGCACATAGCATATGTTCAATAAATGAGTGCCACTAGGTAATTCTTAAAATATGATCCGAATGGAAAAATGAAATTATGTGTCACAAGATAAAGGATTCAAGTGGTAAACTCAAAATGACATGCATGTGTCATTATTATCTTGCAATGTGTGTTTTTATCTATCTTATGCCTTTTCCTGTTTTTTCTTTGAATTGAAAACATGATGATCAATAGCATGGTCAGGCAGGTCTCAGAAACTTAAACATTATTTGGATCCAAGGAAATTGCATTCCCTTGTGAAAAACTTCAGCATTAGGAGGTTGCGGATTTATATGCGTACAGTTTCTGTGTTACTCAATTTCTTAGTTACTCAGACCTTTTGGAAAAAAGTATCCCCATTCTAAATAAGTATGGCTTTTTCAAATGTTATTAATCATTCTATGGATTGACTGTTTTGAGTCAAGTATTTAGTGCAATCTAGTCTATTGTGGACAGATGGAACAGAGTCAGGTGGCACAAACATGACTGTCTAAGACTGAGTTTAAAGGGTGGGAAGACAGGCTCCCTTGTAAGAAACCATAGGTATGGCAGTTCTGTATAGCACAGCCATGTCATACAGCACATAGCAGTTCTGTATAGCCATAGGTATAGCAGTTCTGCCAATGGCAGTGTCTAATAACACCTTTGTTTCAAAGCATCCTCCACTGCAACATCAACATCTATACTTCTGTGAAAGACAACCAATACAGTAAACAGTTGTTTTCTTTATTCTGTTTTCTTTTTACCTATAACTTAATAAAGTTATGATTTTATTTTACATATAGAACTAGTATAAAATGTATGAGGGCATAATCTTTTTAGACTCATGTAAGACCTGTTTCTGACCTATTATCAATTGGAAACAAAATCCCTTTAGGGATCAGTTCAAGGCTATTGACATATAAATTCAAGCAAAAATATTCTTCACTTGTGAAATATTCTCATGTTTAAGTTTGGCAGCCATACAAACTAAGTTCTAAATTCTCAAATCCTCAATTCTGAAACACCTATTCTTTCCGTTGGATAGTTTTTATTGTGGAGTCAGCTTTTAAGTGTAAGCCAAGTAGAGAGTGCATCTAGAAAGGATGGTTTTTGCCAATAGGAAAGTGAGATGATTTCTGCAAAGATGCTTGGAAACTTTCCACAGCAGGAAACACATGATATATTTTAGTTGCTCTAAGTATTTGTATTCTGTGCTCATGCTCAGAGAATCAGGCTAAGTGGTGCATTTACAAAATAAGGAAACAAACTAACCCAACAACTGGCTTTCAGGAAATTCTGCTTTACTTTAGTTACTGCTGTTACAGAGATGTAGTTCCTATACTGAAAGTAATGGATGAAGTGAACTTAGAGAACTGTGCGTAATCATTTCCTATGAGTTAGCAAAGATGATTTTTTGAACGAATTTCAGAGCATTGAAATCAACATGTACATTTTCATTTTTATCACCCGTCTTGAAACAGAAGTTCCTTTGCATTAATAACAGGCATGTATAAGTACCTGCTTCTAGGATCATTACAAGCAATAGCTACTGCCGTCAGTGGAGAAAGATTTGACTTTTGCCAGGATTATATAGGGCTTGCATCCACAGTTTATTTCTAACTTTAGAGTCCTTTTGGTTTCTTTCTTCTGTTCTTTCTTTCTTTCTTTCTTTCTTTCTTTCTTTCTTTCTTCCTTCCTTCCTTCCTTCCTTCCTTCCTTTCTTTCTTTCTTTCTCTCTTTCTCTTTCATTCATTCATTCATTCTTTCTTTCTTTCTTTCTCTCTCTCCTTCCTTCCTTCCTTCCTCTCTCTCTTTCTTTCTTTCTTTCTTTCTTTTCTTTCTTCTTTCTCTCTCTCTTTCTTTCTTCTTTTTTCTTTCTTTCTTTCTTCCTTTTTCTTTCTTCTTTCTCTCTCTCTCTCTTTCTTTCTTTCTTTCTCTGTCTCTCTCTCTCTTCCTTCCTTCCTTCTTTCTTTTTTTCTCTTTCTTCTTTTTTTTCTTTTTTTTTTTTTTTTTTTTTTTTTGAGGCATAGTATTGCTCTGTCACCTAGGCTGGAGTGCAGTGGCATGATCTGGGCTATAACCTCTGTCTTCTGAATTCAAGCAATTCTCCTGTCTCAGCCTCTTGAGTACCTGGAACTACAGGCACCCACCACCATGCCTGGCTAATTTTTGTATTTTCAGCAGAGATGGGGTTTCACCATACTGGTCAGGCTGGTCTCCAACTCCTGACTTCAGGTGGTTTACCTGCCTCAGCCTCCCAAAATGCTGGGATTACAGTCATGAGACACTGCGTGGCCGAATATTTTTGGTTTCTGTATGTTCCACCTTTACCAAAAAAGTACACTTTTACAATCAAGAATGGACAAGCTGTTTTTTTTTTTAAATAAATAAATCTTTGCCTTCTATATGTTCTCACTTTATTTTTAAATTCCTTTTCTTTCTTTTTTTGCAGAGAAAGGGATTGGTTTCAGTTCATTTTGTCTATTTAAATATGATATCAGTTCTAAAAAGTTATATGATATGATCTTTGTCCTCATTTGTTGGAAGCTGAGAAAATAACACATTCTATCCCCCATTGCTGAGACAAACTAAAAAGCTATAGAGTATTTTGTCGAAGGCCTTCTCTGCATCTAATCATGTGGTTTTTGTCTTTGGTTCTGTTTATGTAATAGATTATGTTTATAGATTTGTGTATGTTGAACCAGCCTTGAATTTCTGGGATGAAGTCTACTTGATCGGGTGGATAAGATTTTTGATGTACTGTTGCATTTGGTTTGCCAGTACTTTATTGAAGATCTCTGTATTGATGTTCATCATGAATATTGACCTGTAATTTTCTTTTTCAGTTGTGTCTCTCCCTGATTTTGGTATCAGTATGATGTTGGTCTCATAAAATGGGTTAGGAAGGATTCTCCCTCTTTGCATTACTTGGAATAATTTCAGAAGAAATGGTACCAGCTCCTCTTTGTACATCTGGTAGAATTTGGCTGGGAACTCCTCTGGACCTGGACTTTTTTCCGTTAGTAGGCTATTATTTGCTGCCTCAAATTCAGCCCTTGTTATTGGTCTATTCAGGGATTCAACTTCTTCCTGGTTTAGTCTTGGGAGGGTGTAAGTCTCCAGGAATTTATTCATTTCTTCTAAATTTACTGGTTTATGTACATAGAGGTGTTTGTAGTATTCTCTGATGGTAGTTTGTATTTCTATGGAATCAGTGGTGAGATCCCTTTATCATTTTTCACTGCATCTATTCAATTTTCTCCCTTTTCTTTTTTATTAGTCTGGCTAGCAGTCTATCTATTTTGTTGATCTTTTAAAAAAAATCAGCTTCTGAATTTATTGATTTTTTGAAGGGTTTTTGTGTCTCTATCTCTTTCAGTTCTGCTCTAACCTTAGTTATTTCTTGTCTTCTGTTAGCTTATGAATTTGTTTGATCTTGCACCTCTAGTTTTTTTAATTGTGATGATAAGATGTCAATTTTAGATATACCCATCTGACAAAGGGCTAATATCCAGAATCTACAAAGAATTAAAACAAGTTACAAGAAAAAAATAACTCCATCAAACAGTGGGCAAAGGATATGAACAGACACTTTTCAAAAGAAGATATCTATGTGACCAACAAACATATTTAAAAAATGCTCGTCATCACTGGTCATTAGAGAAAGGCTAATCAAACCACATTGAGATACCATTTCATGCCAGTTACAATGGCGATCATTAAAAAATCTGGAGACAACAGGTGCTGGAGAGGATGTGGAGAAATAGGAATGCTTTTACACTATTGGTGGGAGTGTAAATTAGTTCAACCATTGTGGAAGACAGTATGGTGATTCCTCAAGGACCTACAAATAGAAATACCATTTGACCCAGCAGTCCCATTACTGGTTATATACCCAAATGATTATAAATTGTCCTATTATAAAGACACATACACATGTTTGTTCATTGCAGCACTGTTTACAATACCAAAGACCTGGGACCAACCCAAATGCCCATCAATGATAGACTAGATAAAGAAAAGATGGGACATATATACCATGGAATAGTATACAGCCATAAAAATGATGAGTTTGTGTCCTTCTCAGGGACACGGATGAATCTGGAAACCATCATTCTCAGCAAGCTGACGCAAGAACAGAAAACCAAGCACTGCATGTTCTCACTCATAGGTGGGTGTTGAACAATAAGAACACATAGACGAAGGGAGAAGAACATCACACACCAGGGTCTGTTGTGGGGTGGGAGGCTGGGGAAGGGATAGCAGTGGGTGGAGAGGTTGGGGAGGGATAACATTAGAAGAAATACTTAATGTAGTTGACCGGGGGATGGAGGCAGCAAACCACCATGGCAAGTGCATACCTATGTAACAATCCTGCAAGATATGCACATGTACTGCAGAAATTAAAGTATAATAAAAAATAAATACTAATAATAAAAAGCTATAGAGTAGTCTATATTCTCAAGTAATATAGAAAAGAAGCTACAATTAACTTTTTGTTTGTTTGTATAGATATAAGATGTCATCCCTAAGGAAATATTAAAATGTCAACCTCATAAATACAAAGGAACAATTCGTCTTGTCAATGACTCTATTCCCAGTGTTGAGAATTGTGTCAATCAGGCAATAAAAGCAACATAAATATTTGTTCAGCATAACAATTATAAAAAGATATATCATTGAACATTCCCTATCATGACCATCAGAGCCATATAAACATCCCAGGAATTCCAAAAAAGAAGTGACTGTCAGTTATTTTAACCTTTGAAAACATTCATATCCTAAATCTCTTTTTTCTCTATGAATTTTGAATTTTCCATTATGAATAACCTATGTAAACCATTGTTCTACCATTTAGACAGATTTAGCTGTTTTTATTCTGTGGCACTGAAAGTATTAATTCATATATTAAATATATATCCTCATTATTAACTCACTATTTTTTCCACTCATTAATTAATTTAATAAAGATATTTAGATTGTTCAATATGTGCCAGACACTGTCCCATGCACTGAGATTACAAAACCCTGAAGAAAGATGGATTTCATGAAAGTTAGCTTATCTTCCTCATCGTAGTTTTAAAATTACATTCATCACACTGAACTACTTTTTCATAATATGACTTTCATTTATTTAAGGGTGACATCTTAGGTCTAAGCAAAGAAGCAAAGAAATCAACTGTAGTTTCTACTCTACTCTTTTAGGTGGTGGAACTTAACCGCTCTTTTTTTCTAAGTTGTTTCAGCAAGGCTGGGTAAAGGATATTCTTTTATTAGCTTTATTTAAATAATAAATAAAGACTACTTGATGTATATGCATAGAATGTGGTATGCTGAAACCACATTTACTTAGACAAAATGTGTGTGCAATAACTTTTAAGATTCTTAAACAATATTACTTTTTAAATTATGCATTATGTTTAATTGTTAAAGATCCTTTCACTATTATCAAAAAAGAAAGTTATTTAGAGGTCAATAGGACATATACAATTTCTACCTCTGCCCCATACTTTACTGAGAGAAGAGAGACGATCTTTTAACAAAACCTTACCCCAATTCATCCAAAAGCTCTTGACCTAGGCACTAACTTTTCTTAGTCAATTTTTATAACACAGTTGCCTTAGCTGTCAGTCAAAGTTAGAGATTTATCTTTCTTTCCTAAATGAATGCAAACATTGAGTGGTATTCTAGAATTGTATTAGGACTCTTTTTATACACACACACACACACACACACACACACACACACACACACAAGGAAGAAACAAATATAAAGTCATTATAGTAGTGTTCACATTGATAATATTTTCAACATATACCTTAAAGGAAATAGAAGCTTCTGTACACTTATCTTACCTGACTTTAATATTCAAGAAATTGATGACTTTCAAAATGATTCAGCAGCATAGTTAATTTATTTGCACCACAAGAAAAAAAAGTTCTTACTTTTTAGATACAGGTAAGGGGCTTATAATGAAGGGAAAATGTGCATTTTCTTTTCAGGGAACGTTATTACTGAGCCTTGCTTGATACAATTTTGAACTTCAGGCTGCATCTATTTAAGGTAGAGATTAAAACATTTTGCCCTTACTGTAACATCATTCTAAAATATTATACTCAAGTTTCCTAGCCTAGCCAAAGAATCATAATATAAAATCAAACATGCTTCAAAAAATTAAATTAAAATACATCTGTGAAAATAGATTACAAGGCAATGGAAAGTAAACCTTAGATAAATAAATTCGATGTGAATTTGTTTGTCTCATTAGCTTTTATAAGGGTACCAATCTTATTTGTATATCTGAAAAATACGAAACATAGCAAACTTCAGTTTACAACATTATCAACTAGTACACCCTAAATGACAGTTGCAGTTCTAATTACTATTAAGGTGGCATAGTAGTAACTAGTAAATAATTAGGACTCACATCAAGAGCCCAAAAATCACATTTGAAAGAATATAGGCTGGGTGCGGTGGCTCACACCTGTAATCCTAGCACTTTGGGAGGCTGAGATGGGTGAATCACCTGAAGTCAGGAGTTCGAGACCAGTCTGGCCAATGTGGGAAAACCCTGCCTCTACTAAAAATACAAAAATTAGCCTGGCGTGATAGCACATGTGTATAATACCAGCTACTCAGGAGGCTGAGGCAGGAGAATTGCTTGAACTTGGGAAGTGGAGGTTGCAGGGAGACAGCACTGATTTATTTCTAGATTAACCAAATGAGCCTTTATTGACTTGGGAACAACTGTCAAAAGAGATAAAGAAGTTTAGCACTGCTCTTCTATTATCTTAAACAATTAGAATACAAAAAGAACTGTTAGACACATCTACACATCAAAAATTATTATAAATATATTAAATTTAGGACCAAATGCTTAGATCAATCCTTTAAAGCTATAAAAATAATAGCTAAGTACATTCTAGAAGGAAATGCAGAAGCAATAAATGTTCTCAATTTATTGTTGCAAACCATTCTTCATTTAAAACTCATTCTAAACGTATATTTATGTAATATAATGTACGCTGAATTTGGTCCAATATGCATCTTTTTTTCTTTCTTTCTTTCTTTTTTTTTTTTTGAGACAGAGTCTTGCTCTGTCACCCAGGCTCTGGAGTAGACCGATATTTATAGAAACAAAAATAATTGTGTCTTTGATCAAATACTTTTTGACTATCAAATGCTTTGGCCCATTTTTCAACAATTATTAGTTTTTAAAATGACTTTTAATATGAAATTTTCACTAGAATATTATTGAATGAGCTTATAAGTTTCATGAAGAAGCATTTTATAAAATATCCAGACAATTACCACAGAAAAATATTATTCCCAGTACCTTAATACTAATAAAAATAAAATTATAAGCCACTGTACTTCACTTTTAAATTTAAATTATTAAATTAAATGAATTTCTTTATTACGAATGTCCTGTGGGCTAGGTAGAGGAATTCAGATCAGCTTCTTTGTCCAAAAATCCCTCAGAAATTCTTGGAGGAGGGGGCTCTGTTGTGGACCAAGCAGCCAATCTGGTATCAGAGTCAAAAGTCAATCACTCCAGAGGAAGTTTAAAATAACTCCTCTCATTGGACAAGAACATAAATGAGGTGGGAATAACTCCAGGGTTAAAACTTGGCTATTCCTTACCTTTATGGACTCTTCTCTGGATCCCCTCCCACAGCAATGTGGGAGCTATCTCTCCTTCTCTCTCTTTCTTTCTCTCTCTCTGCCTAACAAATCTCTCTCTGCAAACTTTTTGGGTCCTGACATTTACTTGAACAGTAAGCTCAACAAAGCCACACTGGATATTGACAAACATCACATTTTACTAGTGAGAAATCAAACCTTATAAATTTTAATCAGTAGTTTTATATCCCCCTTAGCTGAAAAGTCACTTTGGCCATTCCAAAATGTCTTTCAAAGTTTTAAATCATATTAGCTAATCTGAATACCAGGTACTGTCTTGAGGCCACACACTAAACAAGACACTAAACATTCCTTTTTCAACAAGACCTAGACACTCTATTCCTAAATGCCTTTAGATATAAATGTACCAACCTTATACTTTCCCCTGTGTCTGCCACAACTAGCATGGAGCTAGCCCCAAACAAGTACTGAATAAATGTTGTCTGGACACTCATCTGTCTTCACAATTTAACTTGTTGGTGCCTGGGGGCTGGACTGCTACTTAACAGTAGGCTTAGTGTTGAGCATAAAGATATATATTGTCAATAAATATTTACAATGAACTAAAAGCATGTTTTAAGCATGCATATGATTTATTTGAGCTGCTTCTTATGTTGTATTGTAATTTGTTATATTTTATACCCTAGAACAAATTTCTATTAATAGGATAATATATTTACAACTTATGCATATCTTTAATGTGTTATTATGAAAACAAACACAATCTGCTATCAGTTAAAACTTTCTCTAAAGTCTTAGAAAACACACTGCACATAAATTGGCAGTGACAAATAATCTCTGGACTCTGCAAATGGAAAACACCACGGTTGAAAGTTAGCGATTTGATTTAGAATGCAACATAAAAGCCTGATGACATTTTCCCTTTTTATATACAGACACACTGAAGAGCAAAAGATGAATTGACTTTATCAAGAAAATTTGGCAAATAAAATGGCTCGTCACTGCTATTTATCTTGATTCTTTTTTCTTGCTCTTAATCAGGGGCTGTTTGGGAAGCCAAGTGTTAGCTTCTTTATGGAATGGTGTGTGTCAACAACCCCAATTCCTTTTATTGTGATTAGAAATACATTTTATCTCCTTTTAAAATTGCTGTATGATTTTATCTGTGTGATTACAGATAATGTATTTGACTGAATTTTATTTAATTATAAGTTTTATTATTGGAATTTATAGATTCCTATAGGTGACATGGCATTTAACTGAAGGCCTTGCTCCTGCACCTACAAAGAAGGTATACAGACAGGTGGCCTAACGAATTAAATACTAATTCTCAGTTTTCTACAGAACCTCTAAAAATGAAGACATTGAAGGTGCTCAGCTTACTGCATTGAGCTGCTTTGTGAAACAATTGAGATAATGCCTATGAAAATATGTTTGCAAGATATGAAATAATATATTTATTACAAATATAATAGAAATATCATCTTGTATGTTTATATAATTAAATTTGATATACATTAACTTTATCACTGGGAGTAATTTTCTTATGCAACAGTCATATATTTTTTGGTCTTTGTGATTAATTTTCTGAACATTATCAGGAAAATAACAGCTTATTTTCCCTGCTACCCCTACAATACCTCTCTCTTCTTGCAGGTTTATGACTGCCAAGGTTTCATCAGAATGTTAAGGATACATATTGATGAATGTTTTAAGTTTTTGAATTGATTTTTCCATTTGTTTTTCCACTCATTATAAATTAAGTTTAAAAAACACATGCTTCTCTTGAGAATCTTTGTTTGTTAAGAAATGAGGAAGTGACATATCTTACAAAATTTTATTTGGGGGAATGTCACTTGTGAAGTCTCTCATTTCAAAGGTTTATGTTAATTAAATAAAATTGATTTGGCTTGAAATGTTAAAATCAATATTAAGACTGATAACCTAAATAATTTAATTGCATATTATAAAAAATAGATTTCTGATAATTCCTTGAGAGTACAGTAGTTTAGACATTTATAATTTTACTAAATTAAAAGGTGAAGGATATTCATTAAATTCATTATTTAATGAAGAAATTCATTAAATATTATAATACAGCTTCTCTCCTAATTATAATGAGGCTATTCCCCAATGAACACATTGTAAGTTTAAAATATCTAAGTTGAAAATGCGTTTAATACACCTAACCTACAGAACATCATAGCTTACTCCAGTTTACTGTAAACACGTGTAGAACACTTACATTTGCCTACATTTGGGCAAAAATCATCAAACACAAAGCCTATTTTATAATAAAGTGATGAATATTTCATGTAATTTATTAAATACTGTACTGAAAGTGAAAAATAAAATGGTTGTTTGGGTCTCAAAGGATGATTTTTACTTAATGTGTTTCCATTTTGCACTGTCATAAACTAAAAAAATCCTAAATCCAACCATCATAGGTTGGAGACCATCTGTATTTCTTGAATCTTTAAAAACAGCCTATTTAATATCATAAGGGCAACCCTCATAGTGTTTAACATAAATTTATATTTTGTGAAATATATTTAAATAACTACAACGGATTCACGGAAGGCAAATTTAAGATGGAACTATTTTTATTGATGGCATTTCCAAAGTAGAGATATGTAAAAAGTATGATGATTACTGATGAAAAACTTATATAACAAGCAAGACTATGATAGATCAAGTAACAAAAACTACATCAACAGAGAATAACTTTGGAAAGGCCGAGCTGGAACCTCAACTATAATTTTGCTTGAGCCATGCATCACTATAAATTTCTCTGGCTACTCTGAATCTGAAGCACATGAAAAAATATTTAAAAATGTAGAGCTTCATTTTCAAATGAAGCTTCTGCTCTCTCCCACCATCCCTGCTTCTGCTCTCTCCCACCATCCCCAGTGATTCTGATGCAGTGTCATTTGAGACCTACCGATCTTGATACCAGAAAAATGCTATACTTTAGAATTACCTAATAATCTCAATTAAACATAATTGGTATGCAACTTTCAGTGCATTCATTATTTTATACAAGGTTGAATTATCACTCGTACCTTAGCATCCCAACTTCTGTTATGTGAATATGTGTTGACACAAATCCAAAGTAAATATATATACCTAGAGAAGGTTATTTTCAAAGGACTGCCATTAAGGCGATTGGTGAAATTCAAAGTCTCCAGAGAATATGAGAAAACATTCTTCGATAAAAAATAAGTTTAAAGCATCTAATTTTGTTTTCTTTTTCAGAGCATGCTCAGTGACCAAACATAATATTTTTCACACTTTTCTTTCTTTAAAAGAAACAATAAGAAAAAAAAAGTATATAGACATAAGCCTAGCAAATGAGAAAAAGTATAATATTGAAGATGTTCAGCCAGTTTTCTGAGTTTATTAGGGTTAGAAAATATGACAGTATTACTAGTTAAATATGGAAACTATTATAAATTCTGATACTGTCCAAAAAATTTATTTTTTTACAGTAGGTGATACCAACATTGGCCACTAGAAAATTGGCTAAATTTATATTGAGAAGCTTCTCTAGTAACAAGTAAATATAGCCAGCCCTCCATATACATGAGTTCCTCATCCAAAGATTCAACTAGCCACTGATAAATATATTTTGGGAAAAATGTAACAGTAAAATTAATACAAATAAAAAATTCAGTATAATAAATGTTTACCTAGCATTTACATTGTATTAGATATCACAAATAATCTAGAGATTATTTAATGTGTAGGAAAGAATGTGCATGGTTTATATGCAAATACCTTGCCATTTTATATCAGTGACTCAAGTGTTGAGTATATTGGAATCTGTAGGAGATCCTGGAACCAAACCACTGTGGATACTGAGGGAAGACTGTAATATTTTAGACCAGTTTTCTAGTTTTTAAAGAAAAAGAAGTAATGCTATGTCTAACTAAATATCTAAATTCATACTAGATGCTTTCAGGTATCGTTGACTTCCTCTCATGATTATTTGGTCTTTTGTTGAATGCACTCATGAGTTGTGTTTTGAGACATTATTAAAAAGAGTAACAACAAAAATATAAGGAAAAACCTCACCACCAAAAACAATTCTCTAACGCCATCCACGTCATACCTTAGAAACATACCTATTGTGGCCTTAATTATATGACTCAGATAATCACTGCTAGCTCTCACCTAAATAAAGTTGCTAATGTATTAACATTATCTACTTGTATCCATTCTCAAACTAATTACGAATTCAGACTCACAGTGTACTGTAGCAAAGCTACGCAGCCTATTAGTTGATTTTAATTAAATGAAAGTCATCCAGTGATTAAGGACTAATTAATTTTTAACCCAACTATAAATTAAAGAAGGTTGCTCATTAATGATGAATATTCCCATATTTCACCATTATATAGGTCTCTGTGTATATTAGGTAGTTTGTTCCAAAGGAAATAAGAAATGAAATGCCGATGTTAGAAACTATTTTGGCAAGATTCTTTTTTCTATTCTTTTCTGTTGTTATACTTTTTTCTAGTTTCATGCCAGGATTTGAGCCTTAAGAAAATAAATGATGGGTTTATTTCTACAGCTAGACTATGTTGTGACCCTAATAACATAGCAGGCTTCTCCCTTTCTTTTTGTTCATCTGGTCAACCTTGTAATACAATTTATAAACCTCTCTCCCAATACACACTATCAAAGTGGACTCTACACTAAATTCTTGCTTCTATTCACTTAGAAAAATTATTGAATAAAACAAACTAAATGAGAAAAACTGCCATGAAATTTAAGCAATGCTCTTACCTCTAAAAGTTGTGGCTCTTTGAGGCATTGTTTTTCATAGAAAACTTTTTATAAAAGTTTAGTCATACATGATAGGTCATGTACAACAATGCGCAGGTATTATAAGTAGGAAGACTCTGAAGACTATACAGAAAAAGGCAAGGACAATGAAATAAAGCACAAAAACAATACTACATATTGGTTTTTGGTGCAAGATCAGTGCTAAAAATATAAAAACATCCTCAGGAATACTAAACACAACTTCAGGGTAATGGTGTCTCCTGAGGAAAATGACCAGGGAACTGGTGAACGTAAGGTATATGGGAGTAGGGCTTGGCTTTATCTAGAATTTTTTTTTTATTTTCAAAATAAAGGAAATCTGGAATTTTGGTAATAGTTCTATTTTCGGGGAAATGATACCAGGTTGTTATCTATATAAGTTTTGTAACTTTATGTAAGTTTGCTATATGTGTATGTTTAACAATGAAAATAAGTATAATAAATAATGCAAAAATATTTTAAATATGTAGTATCACTGTAATCTGAGCACTTTGGAAGACCGAGGTGGGTGGCTCATGAGGTCAACAGATCAAGACTATCCTGGCCAGCATGTTGAAACCCCGTCCCTACTAAAAATACAAAAAATAAAATAGCTAAGCATGGTGGCACACAGCTGTAGTCCTAGCTACTTGGGAAGCTGAGGCAAGAGAATCACTTGAACTCAGGAGGTGGAGGTTGCAGCAAGCCAAGATTTTGCCACTGCACTCTAGCCTGGCAACAGAGTAAGACTCCATCTCAGAAAAGAAGAAAAAATTAGTATCATAGATGAAATAGAGTTGGTGAAATATCTGTGACTTGCTTATCAAGTTATTGATTACCAAATAATATCTCAATCAAAATTTAGCAATTTTTTTAATAGTACACACTGTTAAAGTGATTAGAATATCCAGGCCACCTGTGGATTATATTTGTTATTCAAATAATTATTAGAAATATTAGTTTATTGATTGGATTAGTAACTTAATGGTAAACATGATAATGAGAAAGCAAAACCAAATTTACTAAAATGATTTTATCGCCCTAATTAATTCAGTCTCCGGACGTCATACCGATATTTTTTTACCCCTCAAATTCCCCTCCACTCTAATATTAAACAGAAGATTATGAGCTAGTGAATGGGAGTAAAAGGAAGTTTTACTTTCTTTTTCCAGTCACGCTATTGTTCAGCCATGTTTCAGAACCTTCCTGATGCTAGGGTTCATTTTATGTTGGTTGTCATGCAAAAAAAAGAAATGAGAATCCTGATTTCTATTTATCTAAATACGCCCCACTTGCTCCCACTACAAGGCCTTCGTACTTGCTCTGCTTTCTATCTGGGATGCTATTTCTGAGACTTTTTCAATAGATGGCTTTTCTCAAGCCTGAGGCTTACGTGTCACATTCTCAGAAAGGCTTCTTGGTCAGTTTATGCAAAGTATTTTGCTTTTTCTCGTCACTCTCTACTGCATTGCTCTCTTTTTTTAGAATTTTTAAAATATTTTATTTTTTTAGAGCAGTTTAGGATTCACAGCAAAATTCAGAGAATGGTATAGAGATTGTCCAATACCTCTTCCCTTACATATACATGGCCTCTTCCATTATTAATGTCCCTCAGCAGAGTGGTATAGTTGTTACCACTGGTACTCCTACATGGACGCCCAAATGATCATGACACCTATAATTATCACTCAAAGTCCATAGTTTAGGATTCATTCTGAGTGTTGTACATTTTATGGGTTTGGGCGGAGGTATAATGACATGTACTGGTCATTGCGATATTATGCAAAGTCTTTTCACTGACCTAGAAACTTTTTGTGCTCTACCTCCTTATCCTTTCCTGCTATTCTCAACCCTAGGCAAATACTGATCTTTTTACCATATCTATAGTTTTGCCTTTTCCTGAAAGCTATATGGAATACAGATTTGCTTATTTCACTTGGTAATACTCACTTGCAATATCTTTGTGTCTTTTTATGCTTGAGAATTCATTTCCTTTTAGCACTGAATAATATTCCATTGTATAGCTGTATCACTATTTGTTTACAGACTGGAAAGTATCTTGGTTGGTTCAAAAATTGGTTCAATTTTTATAATTGTGCTAATAAAGGAGATTTTTTGTAATATTATTGTCTGGGTTCAGGGTAATGTTTGTGTTATTAAATGATTTGGGATGTACACATGCTCTTTATTGTTTAGAGGTGTGTTTTTCTCCATCTGGTGACCGCAGATGGAGATTGAATGTGATTCTTAACCAGAGTGGTATTAGGGAAGATAAATGGTAAGGATGAGTGACGAATAAATGGGCAAAGAATGGATAGGGTCCTGTTGCCAATTAATTTGATGTAAAAAAGAGGGAGAAGTAAAGGATTGTACCAAGGTCTTCCAGATGGGTGCCTGAGTCCTTGTTCCATCAAGAGATGCAAACAATTCAGAAGAATGAAGAATTTGCACAGAACAAATGTAAATATTAAACAATAAGCTAAAAACTAGCTTAAAATTATACTTTTATTTACTCCCAAGTAAACTTTTTAAAAATTTATTTTATTTTATTTTGAAATGGAGTCTTTCTCCGCTACCCAGGCTGGAGTGCTGTGGCACAATCTCCGCTGCTCACCACAACCTCTGTCTTCTGGTTCAAGTGATTCTCTTGCCTCAGTCTCCCAAGTAGGTGCGATTATAGGAACGTGCCGCCCAGCTAATTTTTGTATTTTTACTAAAGACGGGGTATTATCATGTTGGTCAGGATGGTCTTGATCTCCTGACTTCCTGATCTGCCCCCGTGGCCTCCCAAAATGCTGAGAATACAGGCATGAGCCAACACTCCCAGCCAAAATTTAAAATTTAATATTGTAAAAGAAATATAGCAAGAACATATAGAAGCATATAACAATTATGACTCAACAGAACGTGATTCTTCAATTATTGGTCTAGCATTGAATGCTAATTTCTAATAAAAACACAACTCATCGGCTCATGCAATGCTATTTTAGAAATATTTCCTTAAATCTGTGGGGAACAAATTTAATGAACTTACGTAGCCTGATTCTTCTAGAAGATAAAGGTGTAATAATTTCTTGAGGCTGTGTAAGCATATCCAAATTGAAGAGATTTGAAATTAAGGTGCAAATCATTCACCTTACTCATCTAATACAGCAGATAAAATTTGCCCTTTAGGAAACAATGAAAAGCTATAGACATACTCCCATTTAAGACTTGGAAAATCTTTATATTTTGCACATCCGTGTATTTTTTTTCTCCATTATCACTGAAACAATATTGAAGATCTTGTCAAGGCTTAGCTAAAGATTTAATTCCCAAGAAATGTGATGCCATATCCTTCTTTAGGGTGGTTGAGAGTGTTAACTTCCCCTAACTGAGGAAGACAGAGATGTTAAACCGGCACAAGCTCAACACAGTGTACTCAAACAAAATCTGCTACTCACTTCTCATAATAGTGATACAACTTCCAAAAGTGGTTACAGCTGCCCTTCCCATTTTCTAATCTTCATGTCATTTAATGCATGATGGTACAACCACAAAGAAATGTAAATAAGCTGCTGGAGTTATTTACTTATAATTCAGAATTCTTTGATTCTGAATTATAAGAGATGGCTATATAATTAAATTGAGATTTTATTTAATTATTATAAATGTAGTAATTATGATAAAATGTAACATACTATTCTTTATTAAGTTAAAAATTTGAGCTACTAATAGTTATTAAACAATAGTCACACTACAAGAGAATAAAATATCCTACTTCATTTTTGTAATATTTGTGAATAATTTGGAACATTCAAGCATTGTAAACTGATTTTGTAAATTGCATACATATGCCATGGATTTATTTGAAATATGTTTCCCTCCTAAATAGGAACCTTTTGACATACCACATGCTGTCTTGTAAAGCACACTTCTAAATAGCTCAGATCTACATTTCTACCTTCTCTTGGAATTTAGATGCATTTTCCCTTAATGTAAACTAAAGAGAAGCCATTGTCTAACTTGGAGAACTACACCTTTGCTGAGAGAGTTTTCTTACAAAATAAATTGTCACCTAATATATATCTTGTTTTTACTAACGTTGGAATTTTAACAAAACTAATTTGGAAATTACCAGGTTAAAATTTTCACAACTGTTTTTCCATCATTCTTTTGCCTCAACGAGTTCTATATTCCATCTAAGACAGATATACTTCTGGAATTATGGCTCATTCATTTTGAATGCCTCTGTTACCATAATATCTAAATTCTTCTATGTGTATGATTACCATATGTCCTGTCTCTTATATTTCATTTTGAGTGCTTTTAATTTTTTACTATTAAACAGTTCAGGATGCCACTTATATATAATATAGTTTTTAAACTGATTATAAACTGACCATTGACTGCTTGAAAATAATGTGTATAGATTTGAAAATTATGGCTTGGGACTTCTGGTACAAAATAACTGAATAAAATGTTTAAATACCCTTGTAAAGTCAAGGAATGAAGTAACATTTCAAATTAACAGATAAAAACAGTTATCTGCTTTTAAAATATATTTTAACTCACCAGAGAGACCTGCAGAATAACTACCAATAAACATGCAAAGTCTTTCATTTCCCTTTGGATAATACATTATTACTATATGTGTGTTTTCAAAATGAAGTAGAAATATGAATGATCTTATAATCAGAATCTCACTACCACATAAGAATGCTTAAGTACTTTTAATACAATGGCTTGGGTTTTTTGCATCATTAAGGCTGTTAATTTCTTATTGATTTTATGTACAATTTCTACAGTCAAGTATTCTGAAGACTAGAGTTACTTGAGCACGAAAATAGCAAAGCAATACTTAATATGCATCTAAATCCCCTAGAAAATGTACTATTTTAATATACATTAACTGTATTAGTCATTTACCTTGGGATAAAAGAATGAAATACCTATTTTATTATCTATGATATGTTCAATACTATGTAGATTTATTTTCTCTATGATAAGAAATGAGATGGAAAATACACTGAAGAAAAAAAAATCATTTGCAACATCTGCAGAGAGTGCATAACCACTGGCTTTCTGTCTCTTTAGGCTTGTCTGGATTGTGATTTAGGAAGTTGTGGGCCAAACCAAGAAGACTTATATATGACAGATTTCCCAATAACTCCTTGAGTCCTTGGACATCTTGAGTGGAAGTAACCTTAAACCCTAAAGAGGTGTTCAGCTCTGTGTTGGCAGAGTACGGCCATGAGATAGGACCTAAGCATTTTAGCTCAAAAAAGAAAATTAAAAATTAAAAGAACACTAGAATGTAGTTTTCAAAATTTATTTTTCATGCGAGGAGAAGGCTAAATGCTTGTATAAGATTCAAAGTGAGACAGTAAAAACAGAACTCAGTCCTGTTTCTGCATACAAGGTCTGTGCTTTTTCTAATGCAATATTCCCCTGTGTTAATGATAATTTAAGTTGTGATTATGGTGGGAAAAATCTACTTTTAATATTACATTAAAATTTTGACCTTATAAACATACCATTATCAGAGATAGAAATAATTGAAGATTTCAAAATACATTCTGAAAGTTTCTTCTTCTATTTTTTATGGGAAATTAAAAAACAATCTAGGGGGCCGGGCGTAGTGGCTCACACCTGTAATCCCAACACTTTGGGAGGCTGAGGCTGGCGGATCACAAGGTCAACAGATCAAGACCATCCTGTTCAACATGGTGAAACCCTGTCTCTACTAAAAATACAAAAATTAGCTAGGTGTGATGGCACGCACCAGTAGTCCCAGCTACTCAGGAGGCTGAGGCAGGAGAATCACTTGAACCCAGGAGGTTCCATACATATGTGGAAAGTGGAAGCAGGGTGAGGTATGAAAAATTACCTGTTCAGTACAATGGATACTATGTAAGTGATAGTTACACTAAAAGCCCAGACCTAGCACTATGTAATGTATCCATGTAACTTAACTTGTACCCCTTAAATCTTTAAAAATAAATAAAAATGTCTAAGAAATTGGTCTTACTAAAGGCTCGAACCATGAACAAAATGTATTTTTCCATTTTGTTTTAGATGTATCATATAACATATTGCTAATAACACATATCAGGCATATGCTGTTATATAATAATGTACGTTTTTACTTGTGTATCAGATTTTGCTTTAAAGTCGTCTCATTTTGTGTGTGTTTGGTGCGGGGGTGTAATATTTAGATTTTTCAGATAATTGACCTTGAATACAAAAAGTAAGTACACTAGATTGTCTTTATTTTGTCTATTTGTTTTTATCTTCATGAATTGAGATGGCAATAAAATGTAATACAAAAATCAATGCAAACCTTATAATGAAATGGCAAGCTTTGTTATTTTTTTAATCATGTCTTTTAAAATAAAAGACACTAGTAGCCATTAAAATAAATGAATGTCTTTGAACAGATTCCCTAAAAAATAAAGCAGAACAAATTGTGGAAACAAGAATAACTAAATATTGTGATTAAAGATAGGAAATTCATACAAACATTGTATATATGTTGGGCTTTCTCAGCTACAGGCATGAGTATTTTATATTTCAATGTGTTTGTACAAACCTGACAAATTTGCGTTTCTGTCTTCATTCTACCTCTTGAAAAAAATAAACATTTTTGGAGAATTTTAGAAATATTTACAGCTTAAAAATTATGGTGAATGTACTAAGGCTTTATGAACCTTTTGCTATAAATTGGTTTCATAGTTGTCACTTTATATTATGAACAATATAAAGAGATTTTTGAAATTAATAAATACATAGATCACCAGTTTCTCAACATGGTTCCATTTATCAGGAAACAGTGACAGCCCACATTGTAAAAATCAATTCCTCTGGTTAGCAAGAAGTGCCAAATACATCAATTTCCAAGTGGGTGAATTTTGTTGTCTTTACCACTAAGAAAATTGGGACCATCTCTTTGTGCCCTTGAGACTGACATTGACATTAACTCTCTCTTGTAACCCTACTCCAAGAAAATTCTGTTAGAGGCCTTTATGAAAGAGAAAAGCATACATCTGCTGTTTCAAACTGCATTCCTGAGAAGATGAGATTTCAAAATTTATAAAACAGAGGTAAAAGACTCCTTTACAAAGCAATTCTGGAGTTTAAAGTTTGTTTTACACTTTTATAAACCTTGGCATATTGTACTTGTCAGAAAAACTTCATAACCTAACAATAACCTTTTGCTATCCTTTATGTAGTGTTGTCCAGACAAATTGTCGTGCTATTCAGCTGAAGGAGATTGATGACACAGCACACTGCCAGTGCAGAGCTTAGGAGAATATACCCCTGCAGTGAACTCCAGGGCACTCCACCTCACTTCTTTAGGCTTGGATGGCATGATTCCCTTAAGGATTTTGATTTACAGGCTGTGAAATGCCAAAAATACAACTCCAAACATGAAAGAGTACATCAAAAAAAATGGAGCAATAAACCTTTTCTCCTGAATATAGTAGAGGTGGCTATTTGCTGTAGGAAAAGAAGAGTTGTTTTTAAAAATTTAGAAGAAAAAATAAGCAACGTGACTGTCTTATCAATATATGAAATTAAAAATCATGTTTACTAAAGCTCTGTTTAAACTGAAAAAGTACTATGTATTTTTACATTTGTTTGATACTGTTACATCTTACCACACTCATCATGATGGTAGTTATTTGTTTTAATAAATAGATTTCAAATGCTTGAAAATTTTGTATAAAACAAAACAGAAACATTCACTACAGTGTTATCTCATGATTGCATAATATTGAGTTTTTATGAATGTAAGACAATTATTTATTTTTTAATGAAATGTTAACTTCTTCAGAAGTTAAAACAGCATGCTCATTAAATTGAAGTTTTGCTCTCTATCATTCAGCCTGCCCACACACGGAGAACATACGGTCTTTTATATGATTGTGTATTTTTTTATTTGAGACATAACTCTTAGAAGTCAAGAAGAAGAGAGCAGTCATATTTACTTGCATCTTTAAAACAGTAATGTCAAAATGCTGCCTACTGTGTAAAGATGTTCACATATGGCTGGGTGTGGTGGCTCACACTTGTAATCCCGGCACTTTGGGAGGCCGAGGTGGGCGGATTGTCTGAGGTCAGGAGTTCCAGATCAGTCTGGCCAATGTAGTGAAACCCACACTCTACTAAAAATACAAAAAAATTAGCCAGCCATGGTGGCATGTGCCTGGAATCCCAACTACTCAGGAGGCTGAGGCAGGGAAATTGCTTGAATCAGAAAGGTAGAGATTGCAGTGAGCCGAGATCACACCACTGCACTCTGGCCTGGGTTAAAGGGCAAGACTCCATCTCAAAAAAAAAAAAAAAAAAAAAAAAAAGATGTTCTCTTATGGAGAACTTATGGGAATACAGATTATCAGTAGAGAAGAAACCAACAGATAAGAGAAAATTTAACTCTGACATTTTGTGTTTTTCTTTAGTTTTATTTTTAGTTGACAAATTATAATTGTATATATTATGAGGTACAATGTGATGTTTTGATATATGTATACATTGCAGAATCACCAAATCACGTAAGTAGCATAGGAGCTCTTTGTAATAATAACATTTAAAATCTGTATTTTGAATGTACAATCCACTATCAACTATAGTCACCATGCTGTATAATAGAACACCAGAACTTATTCCTCCCAACTAACTTTATCTTCACACCTGTTGACCAATATTTCCCCTTTTCCCATCCAACCCCACACCCCCGCCCCGGTAACCACCATTCTACACAGTACTTTCATGAGTTTGACTTGTTTAGATTCCAGATATAAATGAGATCATATGGTATTACTGGGCTCCTCGTTACTTATGCAAATTTCTGCAGCTGGCTTGAATTTCTCCTTGGAAAGTGGGATTTTGTTTTCTATCATGTTTTCAGGCTGCAAATTTTCCAAACGTTTATGCTCTGCTTCCCTTATAAAATGGAATGCCTTTAACAGCACCCAAGTTACCTCTTGAATGTTTTGCTGCTTAGAAATTTCTTCTGCCAGATATCCTAAATCATATCTCTCAAGTTCAAAGTTCCACAAATCTCTAGGGCAGGGGCAAAATGCCACTAGTCTCTTTGCTAAAACGTAGCAATAGTCACGTTTGCTCCAGTTCCCAACAAGCCCCTCATCTCCATCTGAGACCACCTCAGCCGCACCTCATTGTTCATATCACTATCAGCATTTCATTCAAAGCCCTTCAGCAAATCTCTAGGAAGTTCCAAACTTTCCCACACGTTTCTGTCTTCTTATGAGTCCTCCAAACTGTTCCCACATCTGCTTGTTATCTAGTTCCAAAGTCATTTCCACATTTTTGGCCATCTCTTCAGCAACACCCCACTCTACTTGTACCAATTTACTGTATTAGCACATTTTCATGCTGCTAATAAAGACCTACCCAAGACTGGGTAGTTTACAAAAGAAAGAGGTTTAATTGGACTTCTAGCTCCATGTGGCTAGGGAAGCCTCACAATTACGGCAAAAGGCAGGGAAGAGCAAGTCACAGCTTACATGGATGCAAGCAGGCAAAGAGTCCCTGTTCGTGCAGGGGAGCTCCTCTTCTTAAACCCATCAGATCTTATGAGACTTATTCACCATCATAAGAACAGCAAGGGAAAGAATTGCGCCCGTGATTCAATTATCTTCCCCAGGCCCTTTCCACAACATGTGGGAATTCAAGATGAGATCTGGACGGAGACACAGCCAACCATATTAATTAGTAACGCTAAAACAGCGTCTTAGTGTTCAAATAAAAAAAGAGTTGCACATCCCTCACTTTCAACCCAAAGCTAGAAATGATAAAGCTTATGAAGGAAGACACATCAAAAGCTGAGATAAGCTAAAAGGTAGGCCTCTTGCACAAAACAGTTAGCCAATCTGTAAATACAAAGAAAAAGCTCTCGAAGGAAATTTAAAGTACTACTCCAGTGAACACATGAATGATAAGAAATAGCCTTATTGCTGATATGGCGAAAGTTTTACTGATATTGGTAGGTGATCAAACCAGCAACAAAATTACCTTAAGCCAAAAGCCTAATCCAAGGCAAGGCTCTAACTCTCTGAAATTTTATGATGTCTGAATGAGGTAAGAAAGCTGCACGGAAAATTTGAAGTTAGAAATTGTTGGTTCATGAGGTTTAAAGAAGAAGCCATCTCCATAACATAAAAGAGCAAAATGAAGTAGCAAGTGCTGATGTAGAAGCTACATTGAGTTATTTGGAGGATCTAGCTAAGATCATTGACAAATGTAGCTACACTAAACAAAAGATTTTTGATGGAGATAAAACAGCCTTCTATTGAAAGAATATTCCATCTAAGAGTTTCATAGCTAGGGAGAAGTCAATACCTTGTTCAAAGCTTCAAAGTACAGGTTGACTTTCTTCTTAGGGGCTAATCCATCTCCTGACTTTAAGTTAAAGCCATTGCTCATTTACCACTCCGAAAATCCCAGGATCTGTAGGAATTATGCTAAATCTACTCTGTCTGTACTCTATAAATAAAACAACAGAGCTTGGATGATAGCAGGTCTGTTTACAGCATGGTTTACTGAATAGTTTAAGCTCACTGTTGAGACCTACTGCTCAGAAAAGAAAGATTCTTTTTAAATACTAATGCTCATTTGTAAGGTACCTAGTCACCAAGAGCTTTAAAAAAGGAGGTATATAAGAAGATAAATGTTGTTTGTATGCCTGCTAACACAACATCCATTCTGCAGCTCATGAGTCAAGAAGTGATTTTTGACAGTTCAGTCTTATTAAGAAATGCATTTCTTAAAGCTATAGCTGCCATAAATAGTGATTTGTCTGATGGATCTGAGCAAAATAAAGTGATAAATTTCAGGAAATAATTTACTATTCTAGAGGATATTAAAATATTCATTATTAATAGACATCAAAATATTAACATTAATAGGAGTTTAAAAGAAATTGATTTCAGTGCTCATGGTTGACTTTTACATCAGTGGAGGAAGTAACTCAAGATGTGCTGGAAATTGGAAGAGAGCTAGTATTCGAAGAGAAGCCTATAGATATGACTGAAATGCTGCAATCTCCTGATAAAAGTTGAAAGGGTGAAGAGTTGCATAATATGATTAAACAAAGAAATGTATTTCTTGAAATGGAATCCACTCTTTGTGAATATGATGTGAACATTGTTTAAATAAGAAAAAAAAAGATTTGCCATATTACATAAACTTAGTTGCTAAAGCAGCCGTAGGGTTTGAGATAATTGACTCCAATTTAGAAAGAAGTTTTACTGTGGGTAAAATGTCATTAAACAGTATTCCACGTTACAGAGAAATTTTTGTGGGAAACAAAACCCAAAATCAATTGATACAGCAGATGTCATTGTTGTCTTGTTTTAAAATTGCCCACAGCCACCTTACCCTTCACCAAGCACCACCCTTATCAGTCAGCAGCCATCAATATCAAGGCCAGGCTCTCCAACAGAGAAAAAATTATAACTGGGTTGGGCGCAGTCGCTCCCGCCTGTAATCCCAGCACTTTGGGAGGCCAAGGCAGATGGATCATGAGGTCAGGAGATGGAGACCATCCTGGCCAATATAGTGAAACTGGGTCTCTACTAAAACTACAAAAATTAGCTGCCATGGTGGTGCATGCCTGTAATTCCAGCTTCTTGAGAGGCTGAGACAGGAGAATCACTTGAACCCCAGAGGCGAGTTTGCAGTGAACCGAGATGGTGCCACTGCACTCCAGCTTGGTGGCAGAGCAAGACTCCATCTCAAAAAAAAAAAAAAAAAAAAAAAAAAAATTAAAACTGTCTGAAGACTCAGATGACTGCTAGCCCTTTTTAGCAATAAAGTATTTTTGAACAAAAACATATATACTATTTTACACTTAATACATTACAGTATAGTGTAAACATAATTTTATATATCTTGGGAAACCAAATCATTTATGTGATATGCTTGCTTGTGTAACAAGATGGTGATTCTTTTCTCTAAAGTTTATAGAATCAAGGTGTCCAAAACGTGATTATGATGAGCAAAGATATATGTATATAATCTGCCACAATAGCCTAGTGAATTCTGCATTTGGAAAAGGGACATATTACTAGATTGTTTTAACAATATATGGGCAAGGAAAGCAATGCTACAGCTAAAAGGCAATGGAAGGTTTGTAAATAACAACCCAGAAATCAGACAGAAAATACAGTTCAAGTATAGTGAATAAATTCCACCACCATTACTATCCCAAATCCTAGCAACATACTTGTGTTGAACTCTTATTTTATGCCAGGCTCTATTCTTGATATTTTACAAATGTGATTTCGCTTAATTTTAAAATAATTATCTGACATGTATATGTAATTTTTGATGGATATTTGACTTCCTAATACTTATTTGGAGAGCTGACAAAGAGATTGGTCTTGTTGATCCAGTGGTATTCTTTTCCTTTCTAGTAATTTGTTCCAGAATGCTCATATGACTGAATTCTGGCCAGTAATCTCTCAGGACAGTTTTGCTAGCAATTTATTGGAAAATACTTTCTTATTTTTGGAGAAAAACAGAAAGAATACAGAATATTTCTTTTCTCCTGGATATGACTAAGGAAGCATGTGGTCCTGGAGATTTCTGGCAGGCAACTTCTGTCCATGAGGGAAGCCAGCCTGTGTGGACATGGCCAGCATATGGCAGAATGTGCAGGCAGGACAATAGGAAAAACTCAGGGCCAGAATGTAGATTGACTCTGGCCACGAGTGGAAGCATTTCTGGATTCTCTCTTTTGTGAGTTAATAAAGTTTTATATTGTTAAAGCCTTTTTTTTTTTTTTTTTTCACTTGGCCTCTTCTCTATATTTCGTAGCTGAAAGCATGCTAAAAAATAGGATTATTCCAATTTTATACATGAACAAGAAATAGTTGAGAGGTGAATTAAATTGCCTGTGCTCACAATACCAGTAGCTTGTCTATTGTCTTTAATTTCAGTCTGATCTGACTCACTACCCTTCCTTCTCTTTCAGAAAGATCTAAAGGGAGTCTTGAATCCAACACTGAGATGTTTAGTTTTATTAAAATTTGGGACCCTTCCTGGTTTTTTAATATAACAATATTTGCAAAAAAACCCCAGCATGTATTGTTGTTTTTACTGGGAGCTTTCAAAATAAATAGGAATATGAGACAGACTAGTGCATATTTCTGAATAGAACCTTTTGAAAAGATCTGTTGAAAAAATAGTAAGTCCCAAACTCTACTTATTTGTAATCATAAATTTGTAGCCATGGTTTAATAAAAATATTATAGTTACTTAATTATTATATGCAAGGTAAAACAAATTCAACAGTGGACTTTTTTATTTGTTTATATTTTATCCTAGTGAATACACATGGTACTATGGTAAAATAAAAATCTGAATGGTCTTTGTAGACTTTCCTGTATCTTTCTGTCTTCTTTGTTAAACTCTGTGTATATCAAGTGATCAAATTGCAAAAGTCTTTAATCATGTTTGGAAAAATTGGAAAATTACCTCACATATTTTCTACCCGGTTTGGTTCTTATTCTAATAGTTGAAATATATCTGTTTAGATATATTTTGTTGTAGAAGATCAGCAAATAAAGTTACTGCACTTACTTTGTAATTGTTGCATTTTGATTTAGATAGCTTATGCCAAGATTTTGGATGAATGCTATTTACATAAAAATATGTTAAAAATGAAAACCCCAGATTTTCTCACTTCAATGTGGTTCTTATTTTGTAAGTTATCAAGATTTTGGCAAAAGCTGTATAACGAAGTACCACTTTGTCTGGCATTATATTTTATTATGACAATTTTATTGTTAAAATACTTCCCTAAAGCAGAGCAGTGGCCAAATGTTCTTATTTGGATCCTCAGTATTTAGGCTAGTAAAACTTTGCTGCTTCTGAGATACTTTGTGTTATTTTTATTTCAAAAATAATTTAGATTTGCCACATTACTTTTTATTAGTTTCATCATATTATAGGAATTTCTAGACAGCCATTAACAGATATCATTTTTTGAAATGTTTCTGTTAATATTTTCTACAAAGTAAAACTGACACACTCAAAGCGTTTTTATCTGGTGGTTAATAATATTTTGAAATACACACTTATGGAAAGTGTTTGTCAGTAAACTAAATATAGCCCTTTGGTAGTTTAAGTGGGTGTGACAATTTGATATGGCTTATAAATGAAAGCAGAAAATAACAAAAGATTATTTAAAAAGATCTGTGATAAAAATTCACAAGAAAGTGGACAACATTAGGATCTTGGAAAAAAAACATTTGGGTTTACTTAATGGCTTTTCTTTGAAGAGTATATACAAACAATTTGAAGTATAGAAAACAGTAAACATGTTTACTATGTGAAATTCTTGAGTGGAAACAAATGTGCAATTGACATTGTTCATAAGTGATTTCTAACAGGTGTATGTAGATCAGAAATGGAAAGTGAGCTTTTCTTTCAACCTCATGAAACCAATTATTAAAAAGGAGAAAAAAAGAAACACTGGCTGGGAAAGGTTGTTCACACCAATAATCCCAACACTTTGGGAAGCCAAGGCGGGCAAATTGCTTGAGCCCAGGTATTCCGGGCCATTCTGGGCAACATGGTGAAACTCTGGATTTACAAAAAAATAGAAATAAAAGAAAAGAAAAGAATTAGCCAGCCATGGTGGTGCGTTCCTGTAGTCCCAGCTACTTGGGGAAGCTGTGGTGGGAGGATCACCTGAGCCTGGAATATTGAGGACTCAGTTAGCTGAGATTACACCACTTCATTCCAGCCAGGGTGACAGAATGAGACCCTGTCTCAAAAAAAACAAACAAACAAACAAACAAACAAACAAAAGAAAAAAAAAAAAAACCACAAAAACAAACAAACAAAAAAACCCACAAAAACAACAACAACAACAACAAAAAAAACCCACACCTGAAAAATATTTATGATTTTCAACAATTCAGAAATCATAATGTGAGTACAAAAGTGAATGCAAGTTGAATTATTTTAAATTGCAATATACAAAAGGCATTTGAAGGCCAGGCACAGTGGCTCATGCCTGTAATCCCCACCCTTTGAGAAGCTAAGTCCCAGGATCTCTTGAGGCCAGGAGTACCAGACCAGCTTGGGCAACATAGCAAAACCTCGTCACTACAAAGAGAGTTAAAAACTTAGCCGGGCAGGATAGCATGTACTTGTAGTCCCAGCTCAGGAGGCTGAGGCAGGAAGATTTATTGAGCCTAGGAGTTTGAGGCTGCGGTGAGCCATAATTGGCCTCATTAAGGTAACTGCATCTTATTATTATTATTTGCTGTAGTATAAGGTGCTGCATCAGTGTAAAATACCTCAGAACAATTTCAACTGGGAAATTGAAAGTATCTGCCAATCTTTAGGTAGATAAAAAATATATGGCCCACCTTCCCTTGGATTATAGATTGTGACTCTGTATGACTTCATGCAAAATCAGCTTTTTACTACAGTGGAAAAGATTATCCTCCCTTTGAAATGAACATAAAATTCTGTTTTCCATGGTGTTTTACAGACTTTGCAGTTTGTATCTTGCTAAACCAGAAAAATAGACTAAATGGTATCACACTTGAAGAATGGAGAGAGAAAAGAGTGTTGACAGGTTAGCTGAAATTGTGAAATGAAAAAATGATCTTAAGAGAAAATTTTTTGAATTTGGAAGTAGTCTGCTATTAAAATAATTCTAAGAGTATTTGTAAGTGTTTTAGCACTTAATAAATTAACTCACATATTTGAATACCATGATTAAAAGTAAACTGTTCTCCTTGATGACTGGTATTAAAAATTTGAATTATCAGGAAAATACATATGCATATTTTTTAAGGTTTTTCTTACCTATTACTTCCTCCATGAACCCTTTCTGCCAATCTTTTATAATATGTGCTTATCATTTGCTTGCTATAGTTCAGCAAACAAAATGTATTTTGATTTATTTTATGGACCTCCCAATGCACAGTATTACATTTTTAATATCTTAGAACTCAAATATGTAAAGAAAGCAAGTTCATGTTATACCAAAAAAACTGGAAGAATGACTAGTAAAATATGTTCATAGATGTTAAAATATAATGTTAATCAGATTGAGATCCCATTTGGTATGACAGAATCCTTAACTAAAATTCACTACTGATTAAGTTAAAAATGATTTCAAATTTGATTTCTTGGCTACTGTTTTAAATATGTACTTTTAATTTTTGTAAAATATGCATAATGTAAAATTTATAATTTTAATCATTTTTAAGTGTCAAGGTCAGTGGCATTAAAAATATTAACATTGAGCAAGGAATGGTGGCACACACTGGCAATCCCAACAGCAATGTGGGATGGTGAGCTGGGAGGACTGCTTGATCCCAAGAATTTGAGACCAGTCTGGGTAAAAAAGTGAGATGCCATTGTTCAATTACTACTTATCCATTGCCAGAAACTTTTTATCTTCCCCAATTGAGACTGAGTTAAGCAATAACTCTTCCTGAATTCTTTTTTTTTTTTTCTTTCTCTTCTAGTTACTTGATCTTGCAAGTAATACACATATAAAAATCTGGGAAGTATGCATAAACAATAATGCACCATGGAATTGATTGGCTTAGAAGTCACTTTAATAATAGTTGCATTATGTTAAGGTATTTGTGCTAACACTATATTAAACTCAAGGATTTTCTATACAAAATGCTAAGAGTTAAATACTCATGATAGTCCATTGTCTTGTACCTCAATGATTTCATTATTCAAAATATAATGGTAATAAGATACAAGAAAAAACTAAAATCCAGAAAAATAAATAAAATATCTGATTGGAAGAATCAGAAAGCTGGCTGGGTAATCAGGTGCTAAGGAACAGGTAAGTGAGTCAACATACTGTGAGTTGCTTTTCTTTTCTGGGCCCTTGCCAATTCATGTTTCAGATCATAAGGCTAAGAGTCCTAAAATCGGGGAGGAGCTAAGAGGCAGAGAAGTCAGTGAAGTTTTCATAATTATGTGGCACATGGGATATAAAACTTGAAGTTCAGAGCAGCCAGAAAATTTAGAATTAAAGAGACCAAAGTTTTGACAAGAAAGGAGGATACTCCATACTTAATTTTCCAGTTTTGTAGGACAACAGCGTAAGTAGGTAAGAAAAAACGACTGAAAGTCACAATGGTATTATCTGCAGACTCCTGGTGCCAAGGAAACACAAATTCAGGACCTTCCAATTAGAGAGGGTCCTAGGAAATATCCCATGCTCTCAGTTGAGACACTGAGAAAGCCATAGCTTAAAAAACAACAAAATGACATTTAATTAAGTATTATCACAATAGCAACCTAGCCTGGAATCAACTAAATTAGTTCCAGATTGAATTAAAGTGATGTGCCTCCAGTCCAGCCACCTATTAGAAAATAGATTAGTAAACACTCACAAGAAAAAGGCACAATTCAAGGTAAGATTTGGGTGGACACACAGCCAAGTCATATAACTCAATGAATCAAAAAATGGCTTTTACATTATATTCAGCTATTTATATGATAATCTATTTTGGTTGTCCTATTATTTTCCTGATTAAATTGTCATTTGCCAACGTATTACTGATATAAGATGGATTTGTATGTTGTGACAATTAATGTAATAATATTTGATAGTCACTATTGGTTTGCAAATTTTCTTGGTTGTATTTGATATCTATTTTTAGCATATATTTAAAGTTATTTTTTATAAATGCAAGAATTACTCTTGCAATTGCATTGAAATGTATTTAGTTTATATAAGTTTTGGGAAGTTACACTTTTGTGATAGTAAACTTTTTTATTGATATTGTAGAGTCACTTTTCACTTATTCTGACTGAGATTTATGTATTTCTATTAGATTATATAATTGCTTCATGTAGGTTCTGTGCCAATGTTTTAATTGTATGTTTATTTTACTGTGCTTTTTCTTCAAAGGAAATATATTTAAAATTTTTCTTTATAAGTAATTTTTTGTTATATAAAAATTAATTTTAACCATCTTAATCATTAAATAAAATAGAGTTAGTCCAACAATTTGAAAATAAAAATCAATTATTTTTCTAACGGTATGATTTTTCATAGCCGATAAAATACTTGTAGAATTGTTTATTATCTAATCAGTCAAACTTCAAATAATAGATTTTAAATGCTTCTTTATTTAAATTTTAAAATGTTTAATTGACAAAGATTACATTTATTCTAGGTGTACAATGTGATGGTTTACTATAGACGTTATGTAATGATTACCAAAATCAAATTAGCAAGTCCATCCCCACTCATGATGTATATTAGATTTTTAGAAATTGTTCATCTTATAACTGAAAGGTTTTACACTTTGACCAACTCCCCATTTTCAAGACTCTCCCATATCCTAACAACCAGCATTCTCTTTCCTTCTATAAACTTAACTTTTTAAGATTTCACCTCTTATGCATCTGAAAATGTGTCATTGAATATGCATGAGAAATTATATCTGCAGAAAATAATAATTTATTGTCATCTTCATTTTTGAACTATTTTATTCTTTCAATCAGTAAAATTTCAAAGAATATGCTACATAGTAAGAATACAGAGAATCCCTTGTTTCGTTTCTCACGTTCATTTTTAATATGTTAATGTTAAAGATTATTTTATTACAGGAGAAATCAAGAACTTTTATTGTATAAAACAGAGGTTTTAGCTATTCTTGGTCATGAATATTGTATTTTTAGAAAAGTGTACCATTTTACTCTTAAAATTATTAGCCACAAATTAGGTTGGTTAGCCTTATTTTAATTTTTTTTGAATCTAGGATTCTATCACATAGCTTCCTTCCAAGGCAGATAGTATCCAAATTTTCAATACTAGAGTGAGAAATAACTGCAAAAATAACAAAGCAACTGAATATATATTTTGTAGACAAAACTAAATTTCATCAAATATTTGGAGTGAAACATAAATGCATTTAGACACTTGGAAAGATGTTGATATTTTGCTAAAATTTTCAGTTTTTATCCAGATGTCTGGCAGCACATAATGAAAACAAAACACTTTGTGAATAAACATAATCTCAATTACACCAAAATGCTGTTCTTCCACTGATTTCTAATTTTCTTTCTGCGAGAGGACATAATGATGGGTTGGGTGATTGTAGAGATTAACAATCCTGGCTTCTAAGAACAGAATATGATCATGCATTCATTAGTCACTTCAATCCCTCTGCCATTTGACAATGACTAAATTAAGTGAATGGTTTTAACAATTTCATGCCTGTTGCTAGAGTCATTTTGATATGACTCAAAATAAAGATAGTAATCCACTGAGGTCTAATTCACTCTTGATAAGGAGATAATTATTTAAAACATTCATTTTTTTTCCAGGACAAACTTATTGTCTCCCACTTTTATCTTTCTATCCACATAAATCATATATCTATCTACTCAATATTATCATTCTTGCTTTAACAACATTTTTCTAATACCAAAGAAAATGATGGCCCATAGGGTAAAAATTAACTTTGTTTATTAATTTTTAACTGAAGGAAAAAAGTATTACATATCAAATAACAGAAATATCTTCAAAAATATTAGAAGATAAGAGATTGACTGAGTGTGTCTATTAGACAGGAGAAAGTTTTTTCTTAGTTTTCTAATGAAATAGAGTTTTTATCCTATTTTTTTTTTTTTTTTTTTTTGATACAGGGTCTCACTCTGTCACCCAGGCTGGAGTGCAGTGGCATGATTTTGGCTCACTGCAACCTCCACCTCTTGGGTTCAGGCAATTCTCATGCCTCAGCCTCCCAAGTGGCTGAGATTACAGGTGCACGCCACCATGCCTGGCTATTTCTTTTGTATTTTTACTAGAGACAGGATTTCACTATGTTGGCCAGGCTGGTCTCAAGCTCCTGACTTCAAATGATACGCCCACCTCAGCCTCCTAAAGTGCCAGTATTGCAGACGTTAGTCACCACACCCAGCCTCTAATTTTTAAATATCAGTTTTAATTATGGAGACATTAAACTCTTTAGGGTGACCTTCTAGTGAACAAAGTATTGTCCCAAATAAAATCCCATTTAGCATATTATGCAAATATGAGAAAGGAAAAATAATTCTTGCAAATACAATGAGTTATAATTTTGAAATCTTATCTGTTCTTATTATCATCTAATACACCATATTTTAAGAATTAATCTTTTTCCTGAGACAGTGTTTCAGTTTTGCCGAAAAAGAGAGACGTGTATTGAGTGACAATTACAATTAAAAAAAAAACTGTTACAAACCCCTAAATCAATTTAGGCATTTTATATTAGAATTGATAGCAAAAACTGTAATTATATTTGCATCAACCTAATATATGTATCTAAATTTTAATTTTTTTCTAAACCTGTATATCTGATATTTTAAAATATTTTCCCTCTGGAAGTTTTTTGCTTGTCAACATTGTGTACATCAATTTTATTATAATTATTTTCTTATATGCTACATGTAAGTTTTGCTTAGGTGTTTGTGTCAGAAGTTAACTCCATGATACTGAAAATTGGACCTCGGTTGAGTGTATTACCTATACATCTGGCTTTCACTCTTTGATTCTTAATTTACTCTTCATCTTCCAAATACATGTAATATCTCAATGTGCTTCATGACCCTCTTCATGATTTCTCTTTGCAAATAAAAAATTTCTCCCCACTACACCACTGAGAAAAAAAAAAAATTGCTTTCTGTTGGCATCTATCTGTTGTTTCGTTGATAGTGTAGATTTTACTTTATATTTATGTTTTTAATTATATATCTCATTAGGAGAATAAATGTGTATATTAATTATATAGTTGTGACTATTCATATAAATCTGAGAAACTTTTTTTTTTTTTTTTTTTTAAGGCAGGGTCACCTTCTATCTTCTAAGCTGGAATGCAGTGGCACAATTATAGCTCACAGCAGCCTCAACCGCTGGGCTCAAGTAATCCTTTACCTCTTCCCTTCCACCTTGCTAGATGGGACTATAGGTATATACACCACACAGAGTTTGTTTATTTATTTATTTATTTTAGGTTTTATTATGTCTAGAGACAGGTCTCACTGTGTTGCCCAGGTTAGTCTGGAATTTCTGGGTTCAAGCAATCCTCCCACCTCGGCCTGCCACAATGCTGGGATTACAAGCATGAACCACTACACCTGGCCAAATCTGAGAAATATTTTGCAGATAATATTATTGGTGTCATTCCAAAGAAAATTCCAGACTTCTGCAACCAATAAGAATGGTGGACAGTATCATTCAGAAAAGTCTCATAGACAGTGATTTCATGTAATGTAAAATATATATATATATGTGTGTGTGTATATATATATATATATATATATATATATTTAGTCAGTTTATAAACCTTCCAATGAGACACAGATTTATAATAAAATGGAAAGATTCTAACAGTAGATTTAGGCATCGGCCATGGGCTAACTTGAAGATACAGAGAAAAGCTGCTAATTTCCATTATTGGTAGGATCCATTAAGCATCAAACGTATAATATCATCAACTAAGACTATGGAAATACCAGCAATAATGGCTATCATAAGTGTGGATTTGTAATCATTGAAACCAGGATTAAAAAGACTCTGCAGCTTGTAGATCGGTGCCCAAACACAGACCAAACCATGGAGGCATTGCCAGTTTAAGTGACAAATGAGGATCAATAATAGACAATGAGCCAATCCGATAATAGAAGGGCTGTGTTAGGAAAAAAAAGAGCTAAGTCTCCCTTCATTCTGTATTGCCAAATTTTACATCAATTTCCTAAAAGGAATGAATTAAACATAAAGTAAATATAAAACAGCTGAGATTGTATTTAGTGTTATGGACAGGGTGTGTGTGTGTGTCTGTGTGTGTGTATTCACTGATGTGAGTAATGTACTTATGGAAATAAGACATTGAAGTACATATTCTGTTTCCACTAAAAACCCTCTGGACTGTGATTCGCATCGCCTTGCCTTCATAATCAATTTTTAAGAATCTTCCCAGGATAATTAATGGATGGCTTGAGTAGATTATGGGCTCATTACCTGCTGGCATTGAGGAAAAGGAAATGTAATGTGTGCTATAGGTTGGATGAAGGGGTGCTGAGCTGAAGGTCTGAGGAGCAGAGTTAGAACCTGTGTCAGATTCTTGCAGAAACAGCTCTATAGGAGGTTTGTGTCAGCAACTGCACAGCAGCTGGATCTGATTGAGGCTAAGACACTTTCATTTCTCTTCATCAACCATTTAATTGCACTGACCTTTGACTATCTGCAGGCTCTAATTCAATTTTTGAGTATTTACAAACTGGTAAAACCAAAACAGAAGAAGTAGGGACAGAAGGAGGGGCTCTTGGGAAGGAGATAAAGATGAAAAAGAATTTGTGAACAATCACAAGAGTCAAAATTCTTTCACTGAATAAAATAAGTATAACCATCTATGACTACAATAATGATAAGGGGCAAGATTAAATTCTCCTTCCTACAAAAAGTGTTAGTTTATTGGCTCAAACCTAATAAGTATTTTGGTCTTTAGTGTTCTGTAATAAAACACACACAACACAAACACTTAAAAATCCTGGATCTAAGAACTGTTTTAATGAGAGTATTATAAATTAATATTTACAGTCTAAATTCTAGTACTCAGAGTGAGCATTTCAGTAACTCAATGCCTTAGAAAATGCCTCTTGAACAAATTCCATGCCTACTTTGCTATGTCATGTGTCCCCAATACAAACGGCATTCTTTGAAACATCCCTTGTCAAACTGTTGTCTTTTAAGCAATGTGATGGAATATGTCTATTTTTTTATTCTTCTCTATTTTTACAATAGTTGATTGCAGTGCTCTCCAAAGCCTAACAATTTGCTTGACATGCTTTCAAACAGCCTCTTGAAAAGTAAATCAGACTTTTTTATTTATCATTGGCCAGGAGAATTTATAAAAATCATCCTTTGAGATTCCATTTAAAATATTATAAAACAGTAAGTAGAAGAATGATAGCACACTTAGGTGAGATAGATACAGCAAAATATAAATTGTGGCCATTCATGGTGGCTCATGCCTGTAATCCTAGGACTTTGGGAGGCCGAGGGTGTGAATCATGAGGTGATAAGTTAGAAACCAGCCTGGCCAACATAGTGAAACCCCCCATCTTTACTAAAAATACAAAAAAAAAAAAAGATTAGCTGGGCGTGGTGTTGGGCACCTGTAATCCCAGCTACTTTGGAAGCTGAGGTAGGAGTTTAGTTTGAACCTGAGAAGCAGAGATTGCAGTGAGCCCAAATTGCGCCACTACACTCCAGCCCAGGCAACAGTGTGAGACTCTGTTTCTTAAAGCACTAACCTGCTCCTTAAGAAAGAATATAAAAGGTCTGTTAGCACAGGCACCACTCCTAGAATTTCCAGTACACCAGCACCGGCCTGGAGACCACCCTACCTCGTGCTGCTAGCCACCAAGACTGCCATTCGTATAGTAGAAAACAGATGGTCACATCACACCCGAGTCAGGAGCGCACCATCACTGTTAGAATCATGGGCCGTTGTTCTGGGATCAGACCCTACCAAGTTAAAGCTAAGAAAAGCTTTGTCTATCTATCTTTTTGTTTTTCTTTTCTGTGCTTTATCTACTCCCCATCTTGTAATTAATATGATTAGATCTGGTGCACCTCAAGTTGTTGCTTTGATGTCTGTTTAGTTATGCCTTGTGGAGATTTGCATAACCAAGGACAGCTTGCTGCTTTGGAAGAATGTCTCTGTCCCTCTTAGACTTCCTCAGATTAGGAACACGTAATGAGTTCCTCTAAAGATACTAGTAATTCAAGGAATAGTAGCTGTATTTATAATTGGTAGGAATCAGACTCTTGTCCCTCAAAAACAAAATCTCTATGTTCTGCTATTCTAATGTCATATGAAACACTAATGGTTTAAGATAGACTGCTTCCACAGGCCTTTGTCAGTCCTTAAAACTATATATCCACTTCACCAAAGGAATTACTCCTTCCAGCTGTCAATATAACCAATGTAATCCCATGTAGCTTACTATTGTTATTGCAACATCTGAAAACTCTTCCCCTTCATTAAGTCATATTTATGGTATAGAAGCTAAGATTACAGGAAAGGATCCTAAAGAAATTTTTGAAATATGCTTTAATGCTCCTTTAACCTCTCTATCAATCACTCCTCCTAGACACAATGACAAAACCAAAGTCTCAATGGTAGAAGTAGAGGACCTAAGGCAAACCGTAGCCACTGAAACAGGATATAAGGATGCAAATGCCTGGTGAGAATGGATGAAATATTCCATTCAGTCCTTAAATAAATGCGACTGTTGAACTTGTGTGCACGGTAGGCCAGGGCCCAAGCTGTCCCCTTTCCACTTCGATGGTCCCCAAATCAAGCAGACATGGAATACGTAGTAGCTTTCTCAGGATTCCAACACCTGGAATAACAAATTGTGCCAAGTTCTTTCACTGCTACTTCCTGAGGTTCAACACTCTGCGGGTCAGCCCCTGAGGTCCATATAGCCTCCATCTCCCAAGGTGAAGTTTGCCTGGTGTCTTTCATGACCAGGGGAGAACTTAGTGTTCTTTGAAATCTTAACAAGATGCAGTGAAGTCAGACAATTCCAAGAGCTAGCTTATCAGTCTGCCCTTACTCAACCCTGTGCAGATGTATGGCGGTATTGTGGAGGACCTTCACTGGATGCTCTGCCAAATAATTGGATTGGCACTTGCACCGTAGTCCAATTGGCTATCCTTTTTAAACTGGCATTTCATAAACCAGAGAAAGGAAAATTATGACATCGGCAAATAAGAGAAGCTCCTCATAGGTCTTTTTAGTCTCATGTATACTTAGATGCGGTTGGGGTCCTAAGTTGAGGTCCAAATAAATTTAAAGCCTGAGATCAGATAGCTGCAAGATTTAAGTCAATGTTGTTCTGGTAGGTAACAATTTTTTAAAAATGTAGATTACATAAACTATATTTATTACAACCAACAGTGGTTTGTTAACTATACTAAAGATGCCGTCAAAGGAACAGATGAACAATTAGGACCCACTAGCCAAATGGCCAAAGAAAATGGAATAGCCCTAGATATGATTTTAGCAGAGAAAAGTGGGGTTTGTGTTATAATTAAAACTCAGTGTTGTACCTTTATTCCAAACAACACTTCTCCCGATGGGAGCATAACAAAAGCTCTCCAAAGACCTACTGCTCTATCAAATGAGCTAGCTAAAAATTCTGGCATCAATAACCCTATTTCAAATGGGCTCAAAAGGCAATTCGGTCAATGGAAAGAAATCATAACTTCAATGCTTACCCCTCTAGAAACTGTGATAAATATACTTCTTGTTAGATGATATGTCATATTATGCATTCAAGGACTCACGGCAGTGGCTAGTAGACACAAGTTTTACTAAAATATTCCCAAATCCTCCTCCACCCACCCTATACAGATAGATTACTTCTTTTGGAAGAACAAACAGAACAATCGAGTCAAGACATGTTAAATAAGTTTGAAGAGGAATTATAAACAGAAAAACGGAGGAGTTGTAGGAAAAAAGAATAAATAAAAGGTTCCTCTTCAAAGCTTTCCTCTTAGTTCATTACAAATAATAGTTTCCTCAAAATTTACCTTACTTTAAAGTTTTGCTAATAATCTTAAAGTAGCTGTTAGTCATAATAAAGAAATAAGTGCATCCATATTCTTAGTTCTTACACTTTAACCTAGATATTTGTCCTGACATGCCTGGACAAGCCCAAACAAATCTTAGGGCAAAGCTTATTCCCCTTCCTTATTTGAAAATGTTATTGCTTCTCTAAGCATTCCTCAAGTTACTTCCTCTTTTCCTTTGTTCCCTTCTGCCTTTACTTCTTTAGAAAATTTCTAAGTTTTTAGCCAATCAGATCAATCATAGAATGTGAGGTCCCATTCTGGCCAATGGAAACTGGACACAGAAGTAGAGCAATGAGTTAGGTTATGAAAGTTATAAATGTCCCTGTCTCCTTTGTTTAGGTGTGCTCTTGCGGCAAGATTGCTGGCAAGTTGTACCCTTCTTGCAAGTAAAACTAGCCTTGCTGAGCAAAAAAAAAAAAAAACAAAACATACACACATATATATATATATATTATATGTATATATGTATATATACACACAGGTATATAAATTATATATAATTTAATGTAGAATTTATTAAGGGAGCTATGTACATAGAAACCAAAGGGGGAAAAATACTGGAGAAAAAGAAATGTCAACATAATTTAACATTACTTTAGAGACTCAAAGTTAACCTATACTACCCGTTTTCCATGTTTAGGTACACAAGTACCATTGTGTTATAGTTGTCTACAGCATTCAGTACAGTAACATGCCATACAGGTTTGTAGCACAGGGGCAATGGCATTTATTGCAATAGTTAGATATAGATAAAGGTATGGTTATGAATGTGGCTAGAGGTGGTTATATGTAGATCTATTATACATAGATTATTGTATATAGCCATATATAAATTATATAATTTTATATATATATAGGCATGGATATTAATATACATATAGATGATTATATATTTATAGATATATTTAAAATTGTTGTTTTGGTCAAGTTCACAAGGCAAATTAAATTAACCCCACTTTTTGAAACAATGGTAATGAATTCAGAATAGCCTCTACTGAACAAATGTTATACATAAATTCCTCTCAATGGTGTAATGCGGAGGAATGACGGTATGGGATAAAGAAATGTAATCAAGTCAGAAAAGATGAGTCTGAATCCCTGCTCCATACTAATTTTGCAGGGATATATCTTAGCATTTTTGATCCATGATGTAAACATTTATAAAGTGAGAGAACAAGAGTATATTCAAGAGTTGTTCTGTGTTCTCTGAGAATCTGAGTATCCTCAAAGCACTGCGATGATGTTTCACCTCTCTTAGAGTAAAAGACAAAACAAAACAGTGAGTTTTTAGGCTGTCCCACAGGTCCCGTGTGATCTATGCCCCTAGTACCTCCTTGACTCTACCACCTGTCCACCTCTCTCCCTCATCTCTGCAGTGCACAGCTCCTCCCATGCCCCAGAGCCATTCCAAGCATTGTTCAATACCTGAGACACCCTCTCGCCAGGTGTCTGAATGGGGAAATCCCTCGCTGGTTGGAGATCTCTATTCTAACGCAACCTTTTCGGTATGTCTTGCCTGGGTATTCTACTAAAACATAATTCTCCATTTCTGACACCAGTACCCACATCAACACTCACACAAGCACACCTACACCTATAAACACGCACTTCCTACATCATTTATTGCTCTATTGAATTTCCTCAGGATTTATCCCCGTCTCACATGATTTATGACCCAATTTCCATATTTCCAATATACACAATATAAATTGTGTATAATTTTTTTTTTGAAACAGAGTTCCTCTCTGGAGTGTAGTGGCATGATCTTGGTTCACTGCAACCTCCACCTCCCAGTTCAAGCTATTCTTCTGCCTCAGTGTTCCGAGTAGCTAGGATTACAGGCATGCACCACCAGGTCTGGCTAACTTTGTATTTTTAGTAGAGACAGAGTTTTCCCATGTTGTTCAAGCTGGTCTCAAACTCCTCACCTCAGATGATCCACCCACCTCGGCCTCCCAAAGTGTTGGGATTACAGGCCTGTGCCAAAGTGCCCAGCCAATTGTGTATAATTTAATGTAGTATGTGTTATGGGAGCTATGTATGTAGAAAAAAATCTTGAGAAAAAGAAATGGTAACATAATTTAACATTACTTTAGAGACTGAAATTTGTATACTTAAAATTGGAAATTTTAAGTGGTGCTTAATTAATTTTAATTCAGTGGTGCTAAGCACATTTGCAGTGTTGTGCAGTTATCACGATCATCTACCTGTAGAACTTCATCACTCCCAAACAGAAACTAAACAACCCCATCATTCCCTCCCTGTAACCCCCAATAACATCTATATCCTATCTCTATAAATTTGCCTATTTTAGATACCTCATAAACGTGGAATTTTGCAGTATTCATTCTTTCATGTCTGCCTCATTTCACTTAGCATAATGTTTCTAATATTTGTTCCTGTTGTAGCATGTCTCAGATTTTCAGACCTTTTTCAGGCTGAATGATGGCGCATTGTATGCATATACTACATTTTGCTTTCCTTTTATCTGTTGATGGGCAGTTGGATTGTTTCCATCTTTTGTCTATTGTTAATAAAGCTGCAATGGACATTGGTGGAAAAGTATCTCTTTGAGTCTGAGGGGACATTTTTAATCTTTTTTTTTTTTTTTTTTCTTCCTTTTTTTTTAGGGGTGGAATAAATTATGGAATGTAGTCAATAGGTAGCTGTATTTCTGTTCTCTTTTCTGTCCCCCCTTTTTTTTTTCTGTTCTATTGTGTGTGTAGAAGGCTGACATCATGGCCGGGCATGGTGGCTCACGCCTATAATCCCAGCACTTTGGGAGGCCGAGGCAGGTGGATCACGAGGTCAAGAGATTGAGACCATCCTGGTCAACAAGGTGAAACCCTGTCTCTACTAAAACTACAAAAATTAGCTGAACATGGTGGTGCGTGCCTGTAGTCCCAGCTACTCAGGAGGCTGAGGCAGGAGAATTGCTTGAACCCAGGAGGCGGACGTTGCAGTGAGCCGAGATCATGCCATTGCACTCCAGCCTGGGCAACAAAAGTGAAACTCTGTCTCAAAAAAAAAAAAAAAAAAAAGAAAAGAAAAGAAAAAGAAGGCTGATATCTCTGGATTTCATTGTATTCCTTTGCTTTCAATTGGCGATGGTAATTAAGGCCCTGGGAGAAGATCATAAAGCAGGAGGAGAGAGGTCTTGTCAATAGTTCCCAACCCTCTGGCTTTGCTGTGCATCCTTCAACTCTGCAAGTTTTATAAGGGACCTACCTCCTGGACGTACCTCCACAGCTTACACTATAATCTGTGCTTTCACAAATCTTGCCTTCCCCTTGTCTCTTTAGACATAGGGGTAGCAAAAGCTCTTCCCTGTTGTGGTCCTTAAAAACTCAGGATTTCTCACATTTTGACTTGCTTTCTTAACGCTGTTTACACCTGTTAAATAATCACTTCTCTGATTTATTTTTCAATTAAATAATCTCAAATGTACCATCTGTTTTCTGCTAGAAGCCTCACAGATTTGCAGGTGCTCAAAGCATATTTTTCGTCAAATTAACAAACGACACCTTAAAAATTTCCTCATCTGTTTGAAGGGTTCCACACACTTTTTATATCAAATTTCATATGTCTTAATTATTTGCAATGTTGATGATGTATAATAAATTGCACATTCCAAGTTTTATAGACCAAAATTAAATGTGTTGGAAACAACTCGTAATAACTGCTGGGATTGTGGTGGTGGTCGTTATTTGTTTCTTTGTTTTCATGTAGATTTTACCTCAAAATAAAACTTCACTGTCATCTCTGTTTTATTGAAATTCACCTAAGACTATATGGGAACTGTGTAAACATGGTTATAACATACAATAACCTCTTTGTGTGAGTTAGGATTTTCTCATGACTATGCATCTATAACAAAATACAATAAAAGATAATGAAGCTAATATAACATTACGAAAATCATTCATAGGCTAATAGAACAATGCCAAAGCCATCCACAAACTGTAATATCAAATTTTTGGTGTGTATCAAAACACTTTTCTTGGCCTTAATTTATTTGAAAATATCTGTTAACAAAATGCAACTTTGTTTTTCACATTGTGACTCTGAGTTGTATTTTGTTGGAAAGCATGTAAGTTCTTCTTACGTTTATAACTTTCATGAACAGTTCTTAAACAACCAGCATGTCCCTATCTCTGCAAATTATTTCAGGTATCTGACCAGAAAGAAACTAGAGGTTGTTTTGATTTATCTATAATCTTGCTCCACTATTTTAATTTGCTGGGGCTTCCATAACAAAGTACCACAGATTGGGTGGCTTAAACAGCAGACATTTATTTTTTCATCCTTCTAGTGGCTACAAGTCTAACATCAAGCTGTTGGCAGGGTTGGTTTCTCCTGAGGCCTTTCTCCTTAGCTTGCAGATGGTTGTCTTCTCACTGCATTCTCACAGTGTCTTCTTTCTGTGTTCCTGCATTCACAGTGTCTTTTCCACTTCTTAAAGGACACCCGTCTTTCTTGCTGTGTTCACAGGAGGACCTTTTTGATTCTGTGTTTGTGTGCCTATGTACCAGTCTGCTGCTTAAATAAGGACACTAGTCATATTAAATTGGGGATTAGGGTCCATGATCTCATTTTACATTAATTGCCTCTTTGTTTTTGTTGTTTCATTTTTTGTTTTGGTTTGTTTTGAGACAGAGTCTTGCTCTGTCGCCCAGGCTGGAGTGCAGTGGTGCAATCTCAGCTCACTGAAACTTCCACTTCCCCGTTCAAATGATTCTCATTGCTCAGCTTCCCAAGCAGGTGGGACTACAGGCATGTGCCACCATGCCCGGCTAATGTTATTTTTTTATTTTTAGTAGAGACAAGGTTTCACCATGTTAGCCAAGCTTGTCTCGAACTCGTGAGCTCAGACAATCCACCAACATCAGTTTCCCAAAGTGCTAAGATTATAGCAGTGAGCCACTGTCCCCACCTTAACTGCCTCTTTAAAGGCCCTATCTTCAATCATAGTCTTATTTTGAGGAACTACAGGGTTAGGACTCCATTGTGTGACTTTCAAGTAGACACAGTTTAGCCCATGACATCCATCATGTCAAAACAATCACTGAATTTTGCAATTTTTTTTCTAAATCTTTCTCTCAAATAGCCACACTCATCCCTCCATACACATCCAGGTAAGTGTCATCCCAGTCTTTCATCTCCACCTCCCTACTAACCACAACCTAGCCTACCTGGATTAGTTTAAACAACACTTCCCAGGGACATTTTCTCTGAGACTACTGTTGGTTCCTTCTGTTATTGGGTCTCATCAATCCTTGCATTTCTTCCATTATCATCCTTATCATATGTCACGGATTTTAAGGTGACAGTATAGTGTGTTTTCTGGTTGCTAGACACAGAGTGACAAAGGTGAAAGACACTAACAAGATTGCAAAAGGAAAAAACCTTAGGGAATGTATTCAACTTCTGTGCCTCAGTTTCCTAATCTGTAAAAGGTAATAGTAATTTCCTCACAAATATGTATTAATAAATAAGTTAAATAAAGCATATTAGTTGCTTAGAATGTCACTAAATTGTGTTAGCTGTTATGAATCATTTAATCTTCCATTTGTCTGCATAGATTGTTACCTTTAAGAAGTCAAGAAGCTTTGCTGTGCTTAATACTGTATCTCTACTCCTGAGGGTTACATATTAGGATGCATCCAATACATGTATTTGGAATAAACTATGTTACAGACATGGAAAAATGTTGTCTTTTATGGTTGAAGTGGGGATAGTAATTGAGACTGACCCTATGAACAACACAAGAAAGAGCTCAGGGGCACGGTTTAGATGTAGACATCCTTTTACAAGAGAGGGTTCCTCCTGAGAAAATGCTCTGACAAGAGACACAGTCCCCAGGTTTAAAAGAACATTTCATTATCTGCAACTTGCAGAGAGCATGCAAGACAGAAATCTCAGCTCCAGCAGGCACACTGACAATAACAGCAGAGACTGAAGGGTAAAAATGATCTGAGCTGATAAGGGCTTTGCAGTTAAAACAACAGACTTCTATGTCAACACTCTATGCCCCAGAGGAATGTGGCTCCAGGAAGGGAATGAGGGCCAGTGCTGAGCCAGCAAACAGTGTCTAATTAACTTGCAAATACCTCTTCAGGTAGTAGCTTTCCTGCAGAACTTCTCAAGCCAGGTAACCTCAAGTCTGTGTATATGGTGTTTGAAGTATGGAATTTATAGGCTTTTTCTTTTTCTTGGCGCTTTAATTTAGGAAACAGCACAGTTGTTTTTTGTTTCTTTCATTGTTTTGGTTTGGTTTTTGCAAGAACAAAGGATTGTTTTCTGGAAGACATGATTATCCCTTTCCTGCTTTGTTCCTTTCTAACTTCAAAGAGGTTTTTGAATAATGAAGATATTTGTTTAGAATTTTTTTAAAAAGACTTTTTGGTTGTCTTCTAAGCATTCAGAAATTTGAAGAAAATTGACTTGAATCTAGACATTCGTCTTAGAATGCACAGCAACATTTTTGGTATTGTTCTTTAACAATATTGTATTAAGGATACTAATTTGGAATTGTCACTGAGATAGAAGAAAGAGAGAGGCAGAGGGAGATCACGACAAGGAACATATATATATGATCTCTCAACTTGCAGATTTCTCTCCCTGAGCTTACCATCTACATACCTTTGAAAAATTATAAAGAAAACAATGCATTTTCCAGCTCTAAAGATGAAAACTGCCAGACCTACTCTTACATAGATCCCACGTTGAAATATGTGTCTACCAAAGTACATAATATACAAAAATTAGTGTTTGTATATTCTTTCTTATTAACTGTTGGTCATCTTTAGTTACGTAGTTGCAAATTAGAGCTTCCACTTAGCAAAATCTACCAAATAGTAGAAATATTTGTTTTTGGCCATCTGGCTTATAGTTTGGGGATCATTACATGTCAGTTACATTTTTGAAATGACCAAATATGGGCTGGGCACGGTGGCTCATGCTTGTAATCCCAGAACTTTGGGTGGCCTAGGTGGGTGGATCACCTGAGGTCAAGAGTTCAAGACCAGACTGGCCAACATGGTGAAACCCCATCACTACTAAAAATACAAAAAATTAGCTGAGTGTGGTGGCATATGCCAGTAACCCTGGCTGTTTGGGAGGCTGAGGCAGAAGAATTGCTTGAACCTGGGAGGCAGAGGTTGCAGTGAGCCGAGATCACACCACTACAGCCTGGGTGACAGAGTAAAACTCTATCTCAAAAAAAAAAAAAAAACGCAAAATATGACCAATTACTTTAGCTAATATTTACATCAACTTCACACCTAAGGTACTGGCTACATAATTAAAAGAAATTGAGAATATGGAATATTAAAAGGGCATTTTTATTTTTCACTAATGGAATCTATTTATTCATCGTAAACAAAAATGTGTTTTAAGAAAATTATCTTTCTTGTAATAAGAGCCTAAGTTGTATGTGGATTTGTCTTCTAGCTTTTTTCTAGTATTTGATGTCTCATAGTCAAGAATAAGAGATTCCTATTCTGATTAATTAACAATTAAAAGTTGGATTAGTAAGTTATTAAAAAAAAAAAACTTTCTTGGCCATCAGTCTCAACTGCTCATATACTAGGATAATGGTTATTTTTCAAGTAAGGTAATTCCTACACAATTATAGTTTATGTAATAGTCAAACTTTTTCTTTTTAATTTTTTCTGTTCTATAAAAAGGGAGAGAATTAGCAAAGTAGAGCTAATGCCTTACTTTTAGACATATAATTTGATTTTCTCTTCCTAAGTATTACTTGTGTCTTGACTCAAAGTTTCAGAAGAACACTTAGCTAATATATAGCCATTTCATATGATGAAAGGCTCAGTAGGGAGACACATCCAATCATATGTTTTGTTGTTGTTGTTGTTTTAGAAGAAACTACATAGATGTTTACCAGTCTAGTTTTATTTCCCCAAGAGGATAAGGAAACCATATTTGCTAGCATCCTGTGCAGGTAGAGTGGGACCATATGCCTACTATGGCCAAACCAATGAGAACAGAAGTGATACAAAATTTTTCTAACCCTGAAATTTAGAATCATTTTGCACATTCCATGTCTATCCAAATCCTGAGAGTAAAGGTGTCCAAGATGGAGAAGTTGCTAATCAGAAGAACCTGGATGCTTGGGTCATCCTTTGGAGGATGTCTTTCTTAGAGGGCAAGTGTATGCATGCCTCCTTTCAACGTGAGCAAGAGATACATATTAAATGTATTAAGCTATGAGATTTGGTGATTTATTTTTCAGTAGCTGGTGAGAATTCCTCTAGCTAATGAAGCACCTGCTTTATGCCAACCACTTTTCTAGCAGCTTTGCTATCAAACATGGCAAAAGATATTTGATGATAATCAGGTGTACAGAGAAAACAATCTAATATGCCAGTCTGAATTTTACTGTGTCCCTTGTTGAAAAAATGCAGCCATTATAATAACCAAAACATTTGTAATAGAGAAATAGGTTTCTGTCATGAATAGTTGTTTTTTACTTTAGAGTGTAAAGCATGAGGTAATTATTTGGGGTGGAGAGTTATTAACCAATACGGAATTGGGGTGGATTATTTGGGGTGGATAATTATTAACTAATACTGAGCTCTTGCTCAGATAATCAAGAATTTAAAATATACACTTAAAATATAAAATATAGAGATATAAAAATTATGCAGATATATAAAAATTTAAAATATACAGAGATTACCATAATTAAGGAAATACATGTTCCATGAAATGTATCCTTGAAATTTTAAATGTGTAAACTTAACTCCTTTAAAAGCATTTGCTATAATTTTGACCTAAGAAGATTTTGTATTAAGGTATGATGCTATTCAGTGACATGATAGTATACTGTCAAACATGGCTACATAGCCAAATGTATGAAAAATAGACACTACTGACAAGTACAATTCTAGGAAATTGATTAAATATTTTTAAATTTTATTTTAAGTAGTCAATATTAAAAATATTCATTTTTCATAATGCTCATTAATCATTGATTTTTCACCCAACATATTACATTCACATGCATGCCTTTAGTTGTTATCCAAAAGTTTTATTTTGAAATTGTACTTATGAGGGAATTTTACACTGAAATTTGGAGCAGGCACTGCAAAGATTATTTATAGCATGCTCTGAAATTTTTCCCCAACACTGAGAACCTGATGTGGTTAGAATCCTTCTATTGATTTTTTTTAAATTAAGATTCTCATGAAAGGAAGGTTGCTTAGGCTTAAATCAGAGACATTACAATCAGTGTTTCTTCTTTGTTCTTGGAGATCCAGTTCTTTAGTTCTAAAAACAGAGGTGATCACAAATGCTTCTAATATGAAAGTGATATTTTAACTTCTTCATTTTAGTAAATTGTAGTATTTTTAAACATTTTATTTCATTCTGGGAAATACTGAGTCATGATTCACCATACGGAATAATTTAGGAGATAAACTTCTGGCCTGTTTTCAGTGGTGGGATGCCCACAGTATTCCCACTTATTGAAAAAGGAATTATATGCATCTTCCCAAGCTGAGGTGCTTTAATTCTCAGCCAACATATTAGTCTTTAGTCTTTTTGTCTTGTTATTTGTCTATAAAAAACTGTGCTTTTACTTTTCATCTTTAAAGCATTTCATATTCAATACATGCATTTTTTGTCTCCCCACCCCACAACTAAAACAACAAACCACTTCACACTTCTGTCTCTGGCAGATTGATTGCATTCTCAAGCCAAGAGTCTCATTTCAGAATTTAGCTGTGATACATGAAGCATGACAATAAAGTAATAAAAATGGTTTGCTTATGTAACTCTTTATCAAAGTATTTCAACAAAAGGTATTGCAAAAAATGTTATTAACAATGACAGCCTCATGGGTTATCTATGAAATAATAAGGTCAATGAGAATGTTTTTATGAATATTTGTTGGCAAGACAATAATAGAAATGAGAATATAAGTAAAAATGTCAGTAATCAAAATACTAATTGCATAGGGAAACACTGAAGAAGAAAACAGAAGCTAGCGCAAGTGCAGAGAGAAGTTGAGAACATGTGGAGACAGCAGATGCAGGGGAGGAGTGAGATGGTGCTGAAGACGGAGCTTTATGGAAAGAATTTTGAGGTAAAAGATAATTATATAAAGAACATTTTCTGAAAATTTTACTATGTGTTTTGTGATTCCTTCATTTTTTACCCCAATAGTCTTTGGTTAAGACATACATTATTATTGATTGTTGCCTGAAATTGCATTGTATTCTTTTTGTTTCCTGTTGTTATTGGATTTTTATTGTTGTTAATTGTTTAGAAGCATTTGTGATGTATATGTCTATAAGTGGGAAGCTCCTCACTCAAGATTACCCATATATGTGCAATTAACTTATTTGAATCAAGGAGAGTAGAAGTTGTATTAGGCATTCTGTCAAATAAACTGTACCTAAAAATCTCCTGGAAATATTTTGAAATAGAGAATATCTTGCTGATATGCAGTGCCAGCTCACTAACATAATAGTCATGTGCTAGAATTTATGTAAATCTATCTTAAGTCTATATGATGTCCCCCAAAAAGAGAACATAGCCTAAGACAAGTTCAGAATTCTGAACCCTGAAGCCCTATAATATTTACATTTTAGAAAATCAGAAAAGAATCAGCAGAAGTGAATCATAAGGAATCACTAGTGAAACAGAGAAAGACCAAATGAAAGGTGTAATCTGGAAGCAGGGAAATGTTTAGAAAGAAGAATTAAGTAAATATTATTTTTTTCAGGAAGTTAAAAATTTAAAATTTACCATGGATTTGGCCTAAGAAGATTGAGTTGTAATTTTGCTAGGAGTGGAAGAAAAAAATTCATGTTAATAGGTGAAATATAATTTTTTCATGTGAGGGTGTACTCTAAGTTCTTCAAAAGCAAATTCACATCCCATATGGTAGGCTGTGTCAGCCTGGAGGAAATTCAGAAGGAAACCAGCAGTCATCACTGGAAAAGAGTACAGAGATCAAAGCAGAGAGTACAGAGATCTTTAGCCCACTTCCTGCCCTCCCTCTTGCTATAGATAGAGAACCAGAATCATCTTTCTCTTTAAGATGTGCAAGAAATGAAGAATATAAAAAATCCAGTAATAGTTCTTGAGGGTCATATTTGTAGCAGAGGAGAAGAGATGGGATGATATCACCTATTAAGAAGGGGCAGATCTCTAGGATAAGAAGGTTATAGAATCTATGGAATGAAAGAAAATGAGGAGTGTTTTTGTTGGTTCCAGAAGGTATCACAAAAGGTATGCACCCAGTAGCTTAAACAACAAAAATTCATTCCTTACAGTTCTGGAGTCTGCAATGTTTAAGATAAAGGTGCTAGCCAATTTGGTTCCTGGTAAGGATACGCTTTCTGGTTTTCAGATTACTGCCTTCTTGATAAATCCACACATGAAGGAGAAAGAGCAAGGTCTGGTTTCTTTTTTTTCTGCTAGGGACACAAATATCATCATGAGGCTTCACTGTCAGGAACTCATCTTAACCTAATTAACCCCCAAAGGCCCTGCCTACTATTACAATCATATTAGTGGTTAGTTTATCAACATAGGCATTTTGTGGGAACACAAACATTCAGTCTATACTGAGGAGTATTAAAGAGAATCAGAGTCAAGAAATCCCCCATGGGTTATACCATGGACACAAATGTAAACATTACGACTTCATGTACATTCCTATTAACCTCCATTTGGTGCCTGTGTTGGTTCAGGGATGAAAAAATGTGATGCTGCTGAGTAAAGTGGTTGCATCCTATTAAAATCATGGCTAAACATAATTATTCTTTTGTGGATCCCTTAGGGAGAGATTAGAAATGGATGTCCAGGGCCTGGAAGACTGGGTAAAATTCTTCAATTCTCCCCATCCTCTCCTAGTACTGACTCCCGTAAGTTTTAGGCTGGTGGAAAAGTTACTGCAGATTTTGTCATGAAAAGTACTGGCAAAACCACAATGACTTTTGTACCAACCTAATGGTATTGTGTCTTTCTTACAAGAGGAAATGATGTGTCTGCTTCAAATATTACTCTAGAGTTACTTTCTGTGAATGGACAGAGTACAGAAGGCTGCAGTGAGGATATCCAGTATTGTCAACCCGGCTACTCAATCCTCCGGAAATTCCAGAGTGTACACTTTGTTCTGGCAAGTAGGATGAGAGAGTCTTCGTTTCTCACCTTTTCTGCATAACAATTAAACTGTTCATTTTCAATGGATTTATGAAAATAAAAAAGGGATAGGAATACGTTTTAAATGCCGCTATTAACAGCAGATTAACTGCTTTCAACCTTAGCTTTCCAATTTACTTCTTTTCTAATAATCTATGAAATTAACGATTGCCTTAAACTTAGCAGTGAAAGTAGCAAAAAAATAAAATATGCAATCATCACAACATGATGAAAGAAAGTGAATAAAGTAATGTCTGTAGTTCAATGAAGTCTGCATATGGAAACCGGACTTAACTAGAGGAGATAGGCTGCAGATTGGAATAACTGTATTTGGCCCGTAAATGGTCAATTTTTCCAGAAAAATCCATGTGGATGGGTTTATAAAGGTAAGCAAAAGAAAACAACATATATTTTTACCACTATCAAATTGTACCTGAAAACAAAACCTTTCACCCATGCCTAGATTTTACTAGAAATGTGTTTTCACTTGGCAAGATGAATGTGTGTTGTTTTTTTTTTGTGTGTGTGTGTGTGTGTGCATGTGCGTGTGTGTATTTTTAAATGATTAGTTCTTTGGCATGGTACCATTGAAGAGTGTTAGATTTCTCTTCAACTTTGTCATTTAATCAAACATGTTTTACATTTAAATTTATAGTCATAAAGTTTAAGCATAAGTATGTATCTCTAGGGTCATCAGTTCATAATTCTTCCCAATAGACTTGAAAATTAAAAGTACATAAATATATTAATGTGATGCACATCAAAGAAAGCAGAGTAATCTGATTTGACCTCATTCTATATAAATTTTTTGCATATAATGATACACACATGTATTTTTCTGGAAAAATTTGCCATTTACCAGCCAAATACAGGTAAACAAAGCATGGCAGGAAAAATGAAATATGACTAATTTCCCTTCAATTATTTCCAAGAAGCAATTTCAATCAAAAGCTGAAGGTAGAGAATATGCTTCTTCTTAATGAGGTTTTATTAAAATTACTTGTTTACTTGTGCCAGTCAAATATGACCTTTGCAATACAGTATTTGTTTAGAGCTAGTGGAGATAAATTGAGTACACTGATTCTAAATTGAAGATCTATTAAGTAATAAGTAGGATGTAGTTTTATAACCGCCTTTGGGTTATAAACAGTATTTACCACAAGATCAAAACACATTGACATAGAAGAAGTGAATGCAAATTAAAAATGGAAGATATTTTAGAAATGCAATGAAAAGTGAACAGAATTATAATATATGATGCTATTAAATATTTTCAAATGTTACTAACTTCTCTTGATTAAAAGGCAATTATGCTCTGGAATATGTATCGAACAACCATTTTAAGGCACTTAACAAAAACACTGAAGTATTTTTTGTTTAATAGGTAGCAATATTGAAAGCACAATTGCATCAACTTGTTTTTTAAAGAATAACTGAAGCAACACCTTTTTTTCCTGATGGTTTTAAATTTTAATTTGTTATTGTAAGTGAAGGAAAATAAACACACCTCCTCTGATGTCTAGCATAAGCCCACAGGAGGTATGTCGGGGGAGGGTAGTTAATAGCATTGCTGCTAATTCCACTGTAATTCTGCTTCATTATCTTATGCAAATAATTCCCAGAAAGAATCAACTTCTTAGGAAGAATTAGAAAAAATAAATGTCATTAGCAAAAGATGATATATCAGCAATTTTAACAGTACATTAAATTAAAAATAGAGTCATAGAGAACTTTTACAAGTTGATTTTTTGAACGGTAACTTTTTAAAGAAAAAAAGTGTTGCAGCACTAAAGAAGTTATATGATAGTATTCAGGTTTCTGTTTAACAGGTAACTTTTAAAAATAGGAAGTGCTCATATCAAAATTATAAAAGTATCTATAACTATTACTTTTAAATAGCTTTCTAGTACTGCAAGTTGTGAAGATAAACAGTAATTATTGGCAGATTATTTTTAAACACTCTAATCTCACTTTTTAAAGCATGTGTTAGTAAATGTACTAAGTGTACCAGTCATATTGTTATAATGTTACGATTTTAATTACTTTCAGTTACCTGAACTAACTCAATGTTGACTTTAGAATGTAGTCCAAAGTGTCTACAGTGTCTACTTTAGAATGTAGTCCAAAGTCCAAAGATTCAAGGCTACTTTGTATCTCTCCTGACTTACTACCTACAATTTGCAAGTAGGACAGTCATAATGATTAAGGCATAATTCAAAGATACACAGCTAACAATGGAAAACTCTTTCATGCTTCTCTGTCTTTAAACATGTTCTTCCCCTTCCATAATGCCCCTTCTCCCTGTTCTCATTTGCTCAGTGGCGGAGCATGCCAAATGAGCCATTCTCCAACACCTAGAGCAAATGTCCATGCAATCCCAGGAAGAACTCATTATTTTTTCCATTGTGTCCCTTGAACAGAAGACACACAACAGGCTCATAAGTGCACTCTTTGGAAATTGTGTTGTATTCATAGTTTTCCCATTTTACATATTAACGGGAAATTTGTATTTATTACCTGAACAAATCAATCCGTACATGAGCTGAAGAGGGATTTAAAACAGTCCCTAAGACTATTTTACACAATTATACTTTATATATTGGGATCACCATTTCTCAGTTCAAGGTTGGCAGATGATTAATTCATCCTCCTATGTCCTGAAGCATCAATACACGTGACTTTCCACCTCTATTTTTGTAGTGTTCTGGAAAACTCCATGAAATAATTAGTGGGTTGTATTGTTGGATCAATCAAATTATGAAGAAGAACTTACCTTTGCTAAAATTAATTCTCTTTTGCCTCTACTTCTTCCCTCAGAACAAAATTTGGGATAAAAATTTGCTTTCTATTCTACTGACTACTGCAATACTTAGATGTCTTCTTTATATGCATCTAGACGCTTGTCAAACATCTGTGCATCTGTGATTTTTTTCTTATATGTTGACTTTCCACTCAAGAAGTGAATTTACGATCCCATCATCAGTGCATCCAAATTATTTTTAAGCTGTATTGCAGTATAATTATCTGTATATGTATCCTTACCTGTCTTATTTGAGTCTGTGCTCTTTCAAGGCTCCAGAGAAATTAATGAAGGAATAGAAAATCTGAGAGAGAGTATTATAACAGTAATAGGGAGCAGAAGGACATGTATTTCCTTTTCTGGGACTAATTATTTTAATAAAAACTGTCTCTATTTCTAGGTTAACTTACAGTAAGCCAAAGTGTGCACATTAAATGCACATTAATTCTTTCATTAAACATACATTTAACAATTATCATGGTGCCAGGCACCGAACTTGGTGCTGGAGATAAAGGCTGGCAGGAAGCTCATGTAACATAAAGAAATGGAGTTATTTATTGTAATTACACATGTGATAAATGTCTAGTGAGATTTATTACATTTATTTCATTAGTATAACATACCAACAGTATCTAATTACAGTAATATATTAAAATTATATTAAGCAATATATTTTGTCTAGAAAAAATGTAAATATAAATAAATCTATATATTATCACTATAGTCATAATTACGACAATGAAGCTTCTTCAACAATGTTATTGCATATAAAATGAATGGTATTCTAAATTATCATACTGAGGTCATTCAGTTCACTGTTTGATAGGTAGTAAAGACTTCCTACTTTGAATTGGTTTCTATTTCCTCTGTATTACAGAAATTCACTAGAGGGAGAAAAATGGAAAAAGAGCCATTAGTGGTGCAGTATGTTAAATTCTAGGATGTAGATATGCATTAATTCTGACAAAGTGATAGATTAAAAAATAGTATCGCTTGTAATGTGGAAGATGATGATCTTGACAATTAAATCAGCACTTCCAAAAGCAAGAATAGTGAGAGCTAAAATATCTAAATCTCCTAATGTTTGCCAGGCTTCATTCTAAGGGACTTACATGAATCAAATCACTTAATAGGAACGCAGGAACACTTCAAGGTGTATTATATTATTATTTCCACTTTACAGATATATAAACTGGGGCAGAGTGGGATTCAAGTATTTTAAGTGTTCTCAAAAGTTAAAGTTGATGAAGCCACTGTATATTCAATTCAACATTATATTGGCTGCCTCAGTCAAAGCAAAATAGAGAAAGGGAGTCTGTATTACTAAACTATATTCCAGATTTAAGGAATTTCACTGGAAAATTTAAATAACCAATGCAATACACTGTTCTTTCTGAGCAGGGCCTATGTTTATTCTGACTATTTCAAATTAGAAACAATAGTCTGAAGGGTATTAATGAGTCTTAAATTGTTCTTGAAAATGATTAGATCAGCTCTAGCCAATTAGAAGCCAAAATAACTGTCAAAGTATGAGAGCATATTTCATTCCATACTTTAGCAACACTGGTTTTCCTTGGATTTCAACATTTAGTTTTCAAATGATTAGCATTTTATCAGCTGTATTGTTTATTCTCCTGAATTATCATTCATATAACAAATTTAGATTTTCATACATAATATGACAGATATCGTACATTATTGCTGGGTGTCACTGGCCATTAAACAACTAGATAGTTGATATACCCCCACAAGTTTAACAGGAACATTTGTCCATCCCATGAATTAAAATCTGAAAATGCTTTCTCACCACCATCACCACCATATAATGTAGTCTAAAGAGGAAAGTGAATTGGAAATTTGTAATGTTTTATCTGTGCAAAGCACGCAGTGTATGCAAGAAAGCAGAATCATTTATTTGCTGAATTTTGTGTGATTCTCCCGGGTATTTCTATAATACTTCCAGAAGGCAGTCATTTGAAAAAAAAAAAGAATCAACTACAACTTAATTTGTAAATTATTTTGAAATCCTTCTAAAGAATTTCTAAGTCATTGAGGCTCCAGGAAGGATTAAATAAAATGAAATTAGCTCATAAGTGCTAATCATATTTGTTCTCTAGTTTAAATGTATGGATTCATGGCTTCAGCTGCTTTTTCATTAAATCCTGTTTTTTTGTTGAAAACTGTGAGCCCACACTGTTTGTTACTATTTGTATTTCTACAGGAGATATTTACTGCTCTTATAGGAAACAGCAGAACTTTCCTGCTCAAAGGAAAAGATGAAAATGGGGAGTGAAACAGGTGCAAGACACAACCAGATGGAAATTATTACCAGTTAGCTTGCAATCAGCAGCATAGAAGAAAATACTTTAAAAAAACATGAAAAGCTAAAGTTTTCTCTTCCTGTTACATGAGGCTAATATTTCACTCCTACACTTAAATACACATGTCAGCAGGTCTCTAGCTATGGGAGGAAAATTCTGATGATCATACAAAAAACAGAACCATTGAAAAGTTAATGCTGAATAGGAAGGCTGAATTTCTCCCTTTCTTCTATTAGTAAGATGCTGCAAAATTTTCTGAAAAATGAAAGTAACATAAAAATTCAAAATAAGACAACAAAAACGAGGCTTAAATATGTTTTCTTAAGGTAACTACTATCATAGCATACACTGTACATTTTATAAACTCTAAATGCACACTGAATGTAGGGTTCATAGTCATTATAACTTCACTGTCGGCAGAAAGCTTAGAACAGCACTGTTTATCCCTCTACCCTCTCACAATGAAGTATGTAGAGAAATAAATTTTATTAGAAAGAAAAGCAAAAGTAAAAAGGGTTATATAATTTCTTGCATTCTTCTCTATATTATGTAAGAATCTCAAAGCAATTCCGGCCCACAAGTTCCTAGTTTTATAGCTTCAGGGAACACTATCCACAGATATGTGGCTTTGTCACCAGCAAATATCACACCTACACTCTGCTGGTGTAAACTGTGCCATTAGATCTAAGCCTTTGAAAATTTAAGACGTTGCCTTTCTTTAGTCTGCCCTGCTGTTTCTCTGTGTATTTTTGTAAAGAATTTGAAGGATAATATGTGAATGCTATTTATGGAATAATAGAGATGCCATAGTAATGATCTACAAAATGTTATGTTTTATTGAAGACCATCAGGTGTTTTCAGAAAGAAAACAGATATTATTGCCTAAATATAAAGAAACTATTAATTCCTAAAAATCAAAAGAAATTTTGAGTACCAGAAATGTGTTAATTTGGTACCTATAGTTCCTTGATGTGACCAATAATATTAAATTAATATTTTCTTAGTAACAAATTATATAAATATCTCAACTTACTGTAAAATTTACTCAATTAATTTCCATAACAAATTTGTCTTTAGTATATTCCTACTGGTTTAGATGATTCTACTGATTATTTCAAATGAGAATACATATGAAGTATATGCCGAGTACAAATGTTGGACTATTTTAAAAGCAGATTATGCCTTGTGAAAATATCAAGACGTTTTTCTAATTTGAGATGAATACAAGGGGTGTGTGTGTGTGTGTGTGTATACACACACACATAACATGCAGGGAAAAAATACAGATATATATATGTATATATATACACATATATATGTGTATATATATATGTGTGTGTGTATATATGTGTGTGTGTGTGTATATATATATATATATATATATATACACATGTCTGAGATAAATTTATTTCTGTACCATAAGGTATTTAGTGGAAATTATTGTATATACTACTCTTTCATCATTATAGAATATTTCATATTCTTCTTTAACATTTTATCATTATTGAGGGAATGTGTTCTCTTCCTGGGTCCACAAGGGGGGGTAGTTTCTAGGGCAGGAACTTCCCAGTGACATGACCTACCTGCCTTCCCCAAGGTCTCCATCCGGGAGCCTTAAGGGTCTCTGTTTAGCTTTGGCACATGCATGAAAAGGATCAAAGTCAATCACTCCAGCAGAAGTTTAAAGGAACCCTTTTCATTGGCCAGGGGGCTTAGAGGAGGTGGGAATTCCTCCCAGGTTAAAAGTCCCTGTCCCCACACCCAGCCAGATTCCATATTTGAGTCCCCTTCCACAATTCTCATGGAAGCTTTCTTTCTCATCATTTTCTCTCTCCTTTTTCTCTTTCTCTCCTAAAAAAATCACTTTCTTCCAAAACTCCTTGGGGTCTTATATTTACTTGTGAGTGCATTGCTTCAGGTCCCCTCTCCCATTCTTGGGAGAGCAAGAGACCAAGAACCTGGAGACCACCAGGGAGTGAGCTAAACCCCCCCTGCACCCTGAAACCTGGCAACATTATGAGCTATTGAAATGTAATCTCCCCTACACTTAAAACTATCTATATGTGCTATTATATATTTAAATATATAAATGTTTTATATTTACATTCAAATATCATATATATAATAAATTTTGTATGTTTATTCATTTTTTACATGTTATATAACTTGGCATTATTTATTTGCCAAATACGTGGGGACTCCAACCTACTGCAGTGTCATAAAATTGGTAAATATAAGGAACATACATGGTCTGGAAAAGAATGGAAGAAGATGCCTCACAGATCCTGTATCAGTCCAAACTATGTGCCTCTCGGATTTTCTACTGTGGGGATGTTAGAGAAATTTGAGATGAGAAGGACAGAGAGACCAAGAGACGTAAGAGAATTTCTTTATTGGTGCTCTGTCTGATGGTGGCCTTGCTGCCCGTAATGGCCACCAGCCACCCACAAAGGAAAATACCTTGCTTACATAACTTTGGGCGTGGAAAGATAAGGCAGGAAAACAAAGACATTTTGTCATTGACTTGTGACAAATTTTACAACCTTGAGAGTACATGCACCCTCTGTGTGGTTATCTCATTCCCATGACTGGCAACTGGGGAAGAAAACAGGTTTTTTCTTTACAGAAATATGCTTGTGGGCTGAGGGTCCAAAGATATGCTTGGGTGCCTTATCTTGGAAGGAGAAGGCTATGCTGGGTCTGCTTTAGCTAACTGCAGGCAATTTTAGGCTGGGAGTGTTGGTTTATTTGCTTCTCTGTTTTTTATAATTATTTTTGTAGCCTAGTCTTAAAGCTTAATATTTATTCTAAATTAATTTCTATTCTAATTTTATTTTTCCTCCTCAGGGAATTTAACTGACCCATAGCCTCAGCTACTGTGCTCTGAAATGCATCCCATGAGAATGCTGGAGGCTGTGTTTCCCATGGTCTGCTTCCAGGCAAGGCTTCAGGCCAGCCTGTACTTGAGAGACAATATGGCCCAACAACCTTACAAATGCAGAGTCTGAGAGCTACCTTCCCTCTCTCCTTCAGCAATCTTAGATCTATTTCACAGGCCGATAACTCTCCCACATTCCTCTCCTTTAAGCTCCCATTATTTGCAAGTTAGTGTGCTACTGTAGATTGCATGGAATGTTCCATTAAAGAATTTACAGACCAACAGTGAAAATGAATACAGTATCTACTCCAGTCATGTATTTGTGATTACTATTAGGAGAAACAGACACGGGCATACAATGAAAAATATCCAGACAAATATATGTGTGTAAAATTTTATATGAGGATAAATCATAGTTAATATAGCTATTCTGATGGGGGAAGTCCAAGTGTGGCTAGAAAGAAACCTCCAGGGAACCATCAGTATTGCTGAAGTGAGGAGCAGGTTTTTGGGAAAGGGGAGGCAGGAAGAACTCAGTGACAATAGAGAAAAAATGTTTTTATTTTGGAGAAGGGAGCATCAGGATATTTCTATTTTTCTTGCCTGTCCCATAGGAAATATATTAGTTGGAGTATCTTAATTACATAAAAGTAGATCAATATCTTCCAGATGTCTGTTTGTGTTCGGAAGAGAAAGAATTGTGCTACAAACAAGCACAGCACGCCTTTCCATCTGAGGAAGTCAGATTTAAATAGGAAAACAGGGGATCTAACTCAGTTACATCTAATACAAGCTGTGAAATCACCTTGAGTACCAGTCTCCTTACTGAGAAATACAATTGCTGTAAGGATTAAAATAAATCATATTCAGAAAACTTCTTAAATTCCTGACCTGTTTTAATGGCCAGACAAACCCATACATTTTTCTTTCTGTTAAGCTGTGTTCCCATCCTCTTCCAACACTAAAAAGATATTGAAAGGAGGTTTACTTGGTAACAGAAAAATTGAAATTACAGTTGTGTTTTCCTCCAAATATGCTAGAATCTAAGTCCTGTGAAAGCAGGGATTTGTGTTGCTTTTGTTTACTGATGCATCCCAAGGATCTAGAATATCCTCTCCCACATACATAGTGCTCAATAAATGTTTTGCATTAAGAGGAAAACAAGGAGCTGTTCTTAAAGAAGAAGAGCTTAATTGATGACTAGACCCTATATAGCAATATCTGGTAAATGACTTAAAGAATTATTAGATTGGCTTGAAATACTTGATAAGGAATTATATTTGTAATGCTCCTGGATAAATGTCAGATGCTCAGTGTTCATATGCACGAGGATTGCAGGAATTTTCCATATGAAATCTGGTGTTAGCAACTGTATTGACAGAGAGGAGGATGATTTGTCATCTGAATTTTTAAAGTTGTTGGGGATTCAGTGTGAAGAAGTATGGAGTTAAAAGTTACACATAAAATAAATAAACAAGAATACTCCCTACAACACATCTGCATACAACACAGTTTGTATTTTGCCAGAGAATTTTTTATACAGGCTTAAGGGGGGAAATCTGGAGTGCAGAACATACTCTGAAAGTCAATGCAACTAAGAGTGAAGTATTGGCTCAATAAAAAACATGTGTGTGTGTGTGAGTGTGTGTGTGAGTGTATGTGGTGTTCTCTTGAATTTGTGAAAAAAATTTGAAGTTGTCTAGGTTATTTGGTAGTTTGTACATTATGCTTTATTTGAGATACAAAGTTTCATACACTATAGAATATTCATCTTATATATAGAATATATGTTTGAGTGTTTTTATGGTTGGTTTTTCTGTAATTTCCCTCTTACATTCTTATATTTCATCAGGAGAAAAAAACCAGTAATCAAGCATATGTGTGTGTGTGTGTGTGTGTGTGTGTGTGTGTGTGTGTGTGTGTGTATTGCAATTTAGGTTCTGGGGTACCTGTGAAGAATATGCAGGATTGTTGCATAGGTACATACATGGTAATGTGGTTTGCTGCCTTCATTCTCATCACCTATATCTGGCATTTCTCCCCACGCTATCCCTCCCCAACTCCCTACCCTACGTTGTTTCTCCCTAGTCACCCCCAACAGACCTCAGTGTGTGATGCTCTCCTCCCTGTGTCCATGTGTTCTCATTGTTCAACACCCACCTATGAGTGACAACATTCAGTCTCTGATTTTCTGTTCTTTTGTCAGTTTGCTGAGAATGATGGTTTCCAGATTCATCCATGTCGCCACAAAGGACACAAACTCATCGTTTTTTTATGGCTGCATAGTATTCCATAGTGCATATATGCCACATTTTCCTTGTCCAGCCTATTATCAATGGGCATTTGGGTTGGTTCCAAGTCTTTGCTATTGTAAACAGTGCTACAGTGAACATGGTTGTATGCATGTGTCCTTATAATAGAACGATTTATAATACTTTGGATATATGCCCAGTAATGGAATTGATTGCTGGGTCAAATGGAATTTCAACTTCTAGGTCCTTGAGGAATCGCCACACTGTCTTCCACAATGGTTGAACTACTTTACACTCCCACCAACAGTGTAAAAGTGTTCCTATTTCTCCACATCCTCTCCAGCATCTGTTGTCTCCAGATTTTTAAATGATCGCCGTTCTAACTGGCATGAGATGGTATCTCAAGGTGCTTTTGATCTACATTTCTCTAATGACAAGTGATGATGAGCATTAAAGTAAACCTTCCATGAAAAAAAAAAAAAAACTCCATTCTTATATTGTGCCTGTGTTTTTTTATTCTGTATTTACAGGGCATTTTTATTAAAAATGTCTGCATAGACCTTTGTTTAAATGAGAAAGATTGCTGTATGACTACACATGTCATGAATAGAATTTTTTAAAAGAACAAGGCCAAACTTTGATTCTGTTGTTGAGGCCGGAACTTCACCCTGAACACTGTGCTTGATTCATATCACTGAAACAACCATGGTTAATTACCTTCATTTTCCTGTGACCCAAGAACCCCTACTATCCAGTCTTGTTACCAAAACATCTTCATAAGACACACTCTTCCTACACTTGCTCAGCCACTATGCCCCAAATCCATCTACCAATTCAGTGCAAACCCTTTTAAAATCCTAATAGATTTTTTTCAATTTATAAGGTCAACTGATCTTTCATGAAGCTGTGTAAAGCACACACTAAGAGAAGGATAGACTTTTCAACAAATGATAAGAGGAAGAGTGCACATCCTGGTGTGAAATCATGAAATTAGAATGTTGCTTTACACAACACACAAAAATTAGCTCAAAATTGATTAAACACTTAAGTATAAGACCTGAAACTATAAAGCTGAAAGAAGAAAACATAAAGAAAAAATCTTCATGAAGTTTGTCTTGGCAAAGATTTCTCGGAATTATCTGAAAAGCACCAGAAAATAGAGAGGTGGGATAGCATCAACCTGAAAAACTTCATTAGGGCAAAGGAAACAATCAACAAAGCAAAAGGGCAACCTAAAGAATGAGAAAAAGTATTTGCAAATTACATATCTGATAAAAGGTTAATATGCAAAGTACATTAATTTTTTTTCAATTTGATAGCAAAAAAACAAATATCCCAGTTAAAAATTGTCAAAGGATTTAAATAGACATTTCACCAAAGAAAGCACACAAAGGACCAATGAGTCCAATTAAAAGATGCCTTAATGTCACCAGTCATTAAGGAAACAAAAATCAAAATTACAATGAAGCATCACCCCGTACCTGTTAGGATGACTATTATCAAAAACAAAGCAAAACAAAACAGGGTTGGCTAATAAACGAATTGAAACTTTTGTGCACCTTTGGTGAGAATGTAAAATGGTACAGCCATGATGAAAACAATATGGAATTGTCTCTAAAAATTAGAAATAGAACTACCATAAAAATCTAGTAATTTCACTTCTAGATATTTATCCAAAAGAACTGAAATCTGGAAATCAAAGATATTTGTAATCTCATGTTCATTTCGGCATTATTTATAAGAGAGATGGTTTGGCTCTGTGTCCCCACCCAAATCTCACAAAAAACTGTAATCCCCAATGTGCAGAGGGACATCATAGGAGGTGATTAACTCATGGGACAGTTACACCCTTTCAGTTCTTGTGATAGTACTGAGGTCTCACAGATCTGATTGTTAGAAAGTAGGTAGCACTCCCCGCTTTGCTCTTTCTTTCTCTCCTGCTCCACTATGTGAGGACACAGTGATTACTCCCCCTTAGCCTTCCACCTCGATTGCAAGTTTTCTGAGGCCTCACTAGCCATGCTACCTGTACAACCTGAAGAACTATGAATCAATGAAACCACTTTTCTTGATTAATTACCGAGTCTCAGGTAGTTCTTTACAGCAACATGAGAATGGACTCATACAACAAGGAATTAGGCTTAGTGCCTGTCAGTGGATGAATGAAAAGAGAAAATATTCTATATACAATGAAATCTCATTCAGTCTTAAAATTTAAAAGAAGGAAATCCAATCATATGGGACAACATGGAAGAACGTTGAAGACATTATGGTAAGTGCAATAAGCTAGTCGCAGAAGAGCAAACACTGCATGATTTTACTTATGCAAGTTATCTAAAGTAATCAAGCACATAGAAACAAAAAATAGAATGATGGTTGCCAGTGGCTGGAGCAAATGGGTAGCTGCTGTTCAGTAAGTACACACTTTCAATCCTGCAAGACCCAGAAGTTCAATTGATCTGTTGTATAGCACTATGCTTCTAGTTAACGATACTGTATTATATACTTAGAAAAGTGATTGGGAGTAAATATTATGTATGTGGTTCTAATTTTCTACAACAGTAAAAAATAGTTTTTATCATAGATTATTTGTATTATTATTATTATTATTACTACTTAGTTTGTATAATACTTTAATTAAAAGTCACTTGAAGGAAAGTTAATAAAGTGGTTTATTAACTTTCGGTTTTTGGATACATAGTCTTCCGCTGGGGAGAAGAGATAGCCTTGCCTTCCCCTGTTGACCATGGTCCCTGACTACCTTCTTCTTGGTCAGTCTTGGCTAATGCTAGTCTCCCCAGTGGGCCTCCCTAGGGCATTTCAGTATCATTACATTTACTATAGAAAATCTTTTTCGAGTAGAGTCACTTCTCAGTCTGTATCACTAAACAGCCTATAATGTTTGTGAACTTCAGTTTGTTTCATCTGTAATGATAACAGCTCTCCTATTCGTCTCATAAAGATATGAAAATAGAAAATAAAAGATCACACGAAGAAAAGTTCTTTGAAAACAATATATAAAGATATAGTGCTATTGTTTTTCAGAAAACAGCTAAAATGTCTCTGAGCTACAAAGGAATTCTTCTATCAGGAAAGAAATACACATGGTGGAAATTTAAAATAGGATTTTTTTGGGGATATGTAAATTACTGTGGTATTAAACCACTCAAATGTGGTCTATCACTGAGCTTATTTTTACAGTGCTGCAGTGCTCCAACAAGTTTCGTTGGTATAAATCAATGTATAGGCTACCATATATTGATGAATCAGCTCTTTTGCAACTACTGAAAACACAATTCATTGTCCAGGCATTTCTCTATCTCTGACACAAATCAAAATGCTTTACCTTCCAGGAAGAGTTGAGTTTGTCAGCTTATCATCTTACCAACTTTCAAGAACAAAATATGAGTTTGTAAGTTGTGATTCATAGTATTACAAAGTTTTGTTAGTGATTGCTCTTACATTAGTGTATTGACTTAAAGAAAATTTAAGAAACATAAAAGATCTTAGAAAATAAATGTTGAAGCTATTTTAAAGATTTATAGGACACAGAAGATTTTTCTTTTCCCATAGACCATTTATACTCAAAGCAAACATAATACACTCTTTTCAGGATGTTTGCCAAGCTATGACTTATGAACTTTTTGATTAGAATTGATCTTTTCTAAGGAAAGAGTTCAGCAGTCAAGTTTGAACACAATCACCTGGCCTTAGCTGACTGGACTAAGAATGGACTCTTGAGAAATGAGAACACAATAAGATACTCAATCCTAAGCATCTGGATTTTGGACTCAGAAACAGTTCCTGTATGTAGCCTAAAGCATATGTGATATAAAAGTACCTGTGGTTCAGCCTTGCTCCATTATATAGAAAATGTTGGTTGAGACAGAGAAAAAGAGAATGAGAAAAAGATAGAACTAGCTATAGATACAAGAAAAATAAGAAAAAAATATGGACCTAATATAGTAGAATGAAAACATATCCGCCAAAATATATCTATATCTTTATCCAATTTATCAGTTATTTCTAGTTTCTTTCTGATATCTGGCTAATTTCTGCCCTTAGGTTCCATGCTATAAGAAAATACACATTAATTTTACACAATTTGACCTTTATCTACACTTATGTTCTATTACTAGTAATTGACAAATATTCACTATTAATACTCTACATGAATACAATTCTTGTTAAGCAATAAATAAACTACACATTATACATCAGAGGTGTTTGATGAGATTTTTAACGACTTGGTCTTTTATGTTCCTTTAGCCAAATAAATGAATGGATTTGACATGTACCTCTGATAACTAAACCTTAAAGAGACATTATGTGATTGGAAATGTTCTATTTCTCTATTGCTAGCTATAAAACCAAGATAATCCAAGTAGGTGTGGAGCTCCTTCAACTTTGGTCCTAGATGAGGAGAGCCAGAGATTACTCATGGAGAACATAAAATAAGAGTTAAAGCAAAAAAGCAACCACCAAACAAATAAAACTTCTACTGATACAGGCCACTGATGTTACAAAGTCATTTTTATTTCAGCATAAGACATCCAAAGCATGCTGATAGAAAGAGGAGTAAAACACTAATAATAGGGTATGGAACGGGAAAATGTTTTGAAGAATTATATAAAGCTCTAAAATTGTACACTAGATAACAACTATGATTGTTTTGGATGAATCAGTGAAAGTGCAGGGGAAAATAATCTGTTAGATGGATCTTTAGAAACGACAAGATAGAAAGTACCTATTCTGATAACAGATTTAGTGGCAGTAATATTACTTGCATTTTGCAGGTAATATATTTTAGGGAAAATCAGAGGCCTCTATATACAAATACTCAGAGGTAAAACATGAAAGGTAGCATACCAGAGTTCTTCCTTTAGAGAACCAGAACCAATAGGTACATATAGAGAGAGAGAGTGAGAGAGAGAGATTTGTTTTAAGGAATTCACTTACGTGATTATGGAAGCTGGCAAGTCTAAAATACTCTGGGCAGTCTGACCCATAATTTTAAGTTGGAGCATAAAATTAGCCATAACAAGAAGATTGTAGGGGGGAATTCAACTTTTTTTAATAACAGAGAGACATTGAACAATTTTGAGTGGGTAGGCCTATGTTAAGGGATTCAAGAATAATCTAATGTTAACCTATACAAATTTGTAGTGAACAGACTCAGTTATCTTTTACCTCAATTTCTTTCTTTTAAAAATCTTATATCAATATAAGTAATACTTAATCCTGTTTCAGAATAGACTCTTACAGAATCCCAATCACCTCTAGTTCCTATAGACCTTATCCATACCATTTTCTTTTTATCACAACTCAATATTTAATTACTCAAATCCATTTACTTCTCGAGATAACTCAACAGGACTCTTTATTCCTACTTTCTTATATTTAATTTATTGTCAAATAAAGAACAATTTATTTGGCCCTTCCACTGTTTTTTCTGAAACTTCTGTGGCAAAAGCAACTAATAACTTCAAAACTAAAATCACTTAATATCATTTTTTAAAATTCTTCAGTATATTTAAATTATTTGCCAAATTTTGATCCCATTGTCTAATCCCTTCTGCATAAAAAAAAAGTCTCTCCTACTTTCTTTTTAAAAATGTGTTCTTCCTTCTTCTCTCTCTTAGTTTTTTTGGCTGCTTTTTTAAGAGTTAAAAAAAAACAGTAAATATTGCTCTGAATATTTTTAAAGCAAAATATACTCAGTGCAAAAATATTGATATGCATAATGACAAAAAGCTGTAAGAGAAAAAAATCATCTGTAACTCTACCTTTCATTTCGAATATTTGGATTCTATTTTCCAGTGTCTATGTAGCCTACATATATATTTTAAAAATATCGCTATAGTATCAATATTGGTAATATCATATTTAATGCTTTGTTTTTTCTTTGATCAGAGTAGATATTTGTTCAACAAAATAACTAACCAGAATCAGTATACTAAAAGCAAAACAAATTGCAGGTAATAGCAATTTCAAGTTCCTACAATGAACAATCCCTTCTATTGTGTATATATATTTGTGTGCCTTTATGAATACTCTTGAAAAAGTATATACATATGTATGCCCTGTTAGGAAACAGAACAAGTTATCAACTGCTTTAGACTTTGCGGTTTCATTCAAAATGCAATGAACTTTATGCTGTACTGATTTATGTATTTTGACAAGTAATGGTTGTATAAACCATTTTAAGAATATATTTTGTCAAAAATCTATTGTTTTTCAAAATTTGGGTCCATTACATCATACTTTATTCTGTTCTATTGATCTATTTTACATATAGCTTTACAATAAAGTATTTTTTTTCTTTGTTTTCTTTTGTTTGAAATGGAGTTTAACTCTTATTGCCTAGGCTGGAGTGCGGGTAGGATCTCAGCTCACTGCAACCTCTGCCTCCTGGGTTCAAGTGATTCTCCTGCCTCAGCTTCCTGAGTAGATGAGATTACAGAAGCACACCACCAAGCCCAGGTAATTTTTATATTTTTAGTGGAGACGGGGTTTCACCATGTTGATCAGGCTGATGTCAAACTCACAACCTCAAGTGATCCACCCACTTAGGCCTCCCAAAGTGCCTGGCCAACAATAAAGCCTTGATGTCAGGTAACAGAATGCATGTAAACTGCTGCATCTTTTTCGAAGTTATAGCTAGCTTATGGTTTTTACACTTCCATAATTTTTCTACTTTTTAAACTTATTTTGAAATAGATTTCAATTGATATAAAAGTTTGAATATACTGTACATAGTTCCTATATTTATCAGTCTTCTCTATTATTAACATATTTTATCAATATGATAAATTTTTCATGATTACTGAACCAATACAAATGCACTACTATTAACTACAATGCATAACTTTATTCAAATGTTTTTTGGTTGCCTAATGCCCATATTCTGGTCCTGGATTCTATCCCCCACTTTTACTATTTTTGGGTCTTTTCTGGTTTTAATTGAGCATTTTATATGAATCTATTCTGTGTCTTCTCTTGGCATATATATTATTTCTCATTTTCTTATTAGTTACTCTGGAATTTATAATAAGTTTTCAAATAAGTAGCTTCAAGTGTAGTGCTGTTAGGTCATTCTAGAATATTCCAAATTCCTCACTTTCGTCCCTTGTGATTTTGCTGTCAGCCATTTCACTTCTTGATATACAAAAGTCATCAAATTGTTATCATAACTTTAAGCAAACTACTATGTTTCACATACATTAGCAGTAAAATAATTATTTTCCTTTCATGAATTCCTTCTCTGCTTATCTTTCTCTTCATGTATAACTTTTTTTAATTACCAGGCAGTCTGACAGGCTGCAGATTTAAGAAAGAATTGATGTTGCATCTCCAATCCAAAGGCAGTTTGAAGAAACAGTTCTCTCTTCTTTGAGACAAAGTTTGCTCTTCCTATATTATTTTCCTTCTGTCTGGTGACTCTCTTTTAACATTTCCTACAGGAAAGGTTGAGCAGATTTTCTGGCATTGAATTCCTTCTGCTTGTATCATTTATCATTCATCTTGAAGGATGATTCCATTTGTATTAGTCTGTTTTAATAATAAAGACTAAGACTGCAGCACTCATAAATAAAAACAGGTTAAATGGACACACAGTTCCACATGGCTGGGAGGCCTCACAATTATGGCAGGAGGCAAAGGAAGACCAAAGTGACATCCTACATGGCAACAGACAAGAGAGCCTGTGCAGGTGAACTGAACTTTATGAAACCATCAGCTCTCATGGGACTTATTCACTATCATGAGAACAGTATGGGAAAACTTGCCCCCATGATTCAATTACCTCCCACCAGGACCCTCCCATGACATGTGGTAATTATGGGAGCTATAACTGAAGATGAGATTTGGCTGGAGACACAGCCAACCCATATCACCATTAAATATAAAATTATAAGTTGTGGTTTTTTTTCTTTTTTTCTTAGAACACTAAATATTTCACTTTTTTTTATTTCTTAAAATGTTCTTGTTTAAATAAACTTTATTTTTAGAAGTTTTAGATTTACAGAGTTGTAAAATTAGTACAGATAATTCCTATAAACTTCATACCCAGTATTCCCTATTATGAACATCTTACATTATTTGTTATAATTAATGATCTTATATAGAGACATTATTGACTAAAGTCTGTACATTTTTTAAAAATTTATTTTATTGCATTTTAGGTTTTGGGGTTAAATATTTCACTCTTTTCTTGATGCTTGCACAGTGTCTAATTTTAGTTCTGGTGCAATTCTTATCCTTATCCTTCTTTATATGCTATATATTTTCCTTTATACTGTCATATAAAGTACCCCCTAACCACTCAATGGCTTTCTTCAAGATTTTTTTTATATTTTATGTAGTACGGTTTTTATATGATAAAATTATTTGTGTTGTTTTTTGATATCCTACTTGGTGTTCTCTGAGCGGCTTCTATCAATGGCTTGGTGTCTGCCATTAATTTTAGAAAGTAACAAACCTGCATGTTCTGCACATGTACCCCTGATGTTAAAGTATAATTTAAAAAAAATACAGATAAAAAATGAAAAAATTAAAGGAAGCTCTTTGCTACTATCAGTTCACAAATTCTTCTTTTCTGCTCTCTTTCTCCTTCTGCTCATCAAATTATACATGACTTATAACTTATGATAATGCCCCATATTTCTTGGATTTTCTTTTTTTTTTTTTTTCAGACAATTTTGCTGGAGTGTGGTGGCAAAATCTCAGCTCGCTGCACTTGAACATCTGTCTCCTGGGTTCAAGTGATTCTCATCCCTTAGCCTTCTGAGTAGCTGGGATTAAAGGAGTGTGTCACCACACTAGGCTAATTTTTTTTTTTTTTTTTTTTTTTTTTTTTTTTTTTTTTTTTTTTTTTTGTAGAAATGGGGTTTTGCTATGTTGTCCAGGCTGGTCTTAAACTCCTGGCCTCAAGTGACCTACCTCTCCCCACCAGCCTCCCAAAGTGCTGATACTGTAGGTGTGAGCCATCATGCCCAGCCTACACCTTGTATATCATTTGTATTTGGACCTCATATTTTTCTTCTATTCTTTTTTCTGTTTACATTTCAGTTTAGGAAGTTTCTACTTACATACCTTCAAGAAGCCTGGTTATTTTCTAAGCTATGTTTAATCTATTTATCAAGCGGTTCTCATTTCTGTCACATGATTTTTAATTTCCAGCATTTTCTTTTGATTCATTTTTAGAATTTTAATTTATCTGCTTTTAGTACCTATCTGTTGTAACATCTTCTATACTTTTTCTATTGGAGTCTGTAACATATTAATTATTTTTATTTTAGATAACCTGTCTGATGATTTTAATACCTGTTTTCCATTTGAGTCTGGTTCTGATGACTGCTTTGTCTAAGACTGTGATTTTCTTTACTTTTGGCATGTCTTGTGATTTTATTTTTTTGTTAGTGTCTTCTATTACTGTATTAATTTGTTCTCACATTGCTGCAAATATACTACCCAAGACTGGGTAATTTATAAAGGAAAGAGGTTTAATTGACTCACAGTTCAGCATGGCTGGCTAGGCCTCAGGAAACTCACAATCATGGTGAAAGGGAAAGTAAATATGCCCTTCTTCACAGGGTGACAGGAAGGAGAATGCATGAGTGCCCAGTGAAGGGGGAAGCCCCTTATAAAACCAAAAGATCTCGAGAGAACTAACTCACTATTACGAGAACAGGATGGAAGAAATCACCCCCATGATTCAATTATCTCCACCTGGTCCTTCTCATGACACGTGGTGGGGTGCAAGTGTCAGGGCATCCCTGTGTGGATGTTCACATACTCCCGGATTTCCTTGAGCTTGGTGGCTTGGTGGAAATAGGCAGCAGAGATGTACTTCCTGACGATGTCCTAGTCAGTGCCACATAAGGCCAGGCTCATCCGCTGCTGCACTATGATGTCCTTGAGTTGAGCTCACACCCCCCGGACCTTCTGCATGGCCTTAGCATGGATGAAATGATCATTACACCAGATGGTGGAGTAATTATTGTTTTTCTACTGGTAGAACATGATGGATGAGATACATGCAGGTAGACATTCAGGTAGGTCAAACGATTGCTCTCAGGGACAGCAAACTTCTCCAGGATTTGATTGCTCTCCTCCTCTCTGCCCTTGGGCCTGTAGAAGATGACCGGGACAGAGAGCATGGAGATGATGAGCAGGATCTCGGAGATGCAGCCCATGTCACAGGACACGATGAGCATCTTGGACACAGCAGGGTTCAGTGGGAACTCCACCATCAGCTGCCCAGTAGAGGTCAGACCACCTGTGTTGTCCAGGGCCCCAAGGATCCAGAGCTGATGCATGGAGTTGAGCATGTTGTCCTCCAGGGGCAGGTCCATGAAGTGGAACTGCAGCAGTTCCTGCACCCCGAGGGACTTGAGCAGCAGCACCACGTTGACCAGGTTGGTCCTTTGGATCTCGGACACTGTGGCGGTCAGGGGCTCATTCTTATAGGTGCTCTGGGTGTAGAGCCTTGCCACTGACCCCTTTTCAAGGGGGTGCCTGAGTGCTAGGACCTAGGGTCCCCAATTTGGGATGGAGGTTCTGACATCCTTACTGGGAAAGCTGCTCCCTTGGCTTCTCCAAGGTTTGCAGGCAACTGTTTCCCTAAAATACTAAGGTCAGTGTGACCTTTAGCTTCTCTCTTGGTCAAGCACCCCAGGACAGAGGAAGGGGTCCCTTGCAGCTCGGTCTGGCAGTGAGAGCTCTCCATCCAGCTCCTCTCTGGGCAGGAGGTGGGGCCCTGGCCTCCTCTCATACCCCAGGCTCTGAGTCAGCCATCGACTGCATGCTAGGGCTGCTTGGTGACAAGGAGCCCCCATGGCAGGCAGGGACTAAGGAGTGGCATGGCCTTGACCTTGGTTCCTGAGGAGTGGGCTGGCACATGGGGCAGCAAGCTGTTCCTGAGTCTAGCTGCAGATTTATGTAAATATGGAATTTGGTCCCAGTTTTCCCTTCTGTTTCCTTCCCCTGCCCTGGAACATCGTCAGTATTAGAACCCGTGGGTTGGTGGATTTCTGCAGCCTGTCAATGAGCAACGCTTAATTATCAGGCAAATGTCTACTTATCTCACCTGGGGTGGGCTTAGGCCTCTGAAAGGGATGATCTAGCTCAGGCTGGGAGGTGGTGGGAGGGAACTGAGGGCACTTCCAGGGGTGGGGCTGTGGCCACAGAGAAGCACGGGTGTGGACGTGGGCGTGTGACCCACACCTGTGGTCTCTCAGCTCCGTGTCCACACAGCTGTGGCAGCCAGGCTGGCCTCTCCTGCACGGTGCCATTCCAGGCAGACCCCTTTGTCTTTCTAGGGCTCAGCTCTCCTGTCTGAGGGTGGCCGTGGGGATGAGGCCGGTGGCTCAGGCATGAATCTGTACCTTTGCCAGGAGGCTAGGTTGTCACGCAGAGCTCAGCTCCCTGTGGCCAGTGGACAGAATTCTGTCCTGAGCTGTCACAGCTTTATCTGGCTCTTCCTCCTTCTTGACACCCATTATATCTCCCAGTTTGGTCCCAGCCAGTCCCCGGTGTTTGTGCTGAGCCTTCTTGCGCTCCTTCTGCCCCCTGTGCCTCCGCACCGTTTGGCTGCCTTTCCGAGCAAGGATGGCCGGTCAGAAGTGGCTCCTTCACTGGAATCACCGACTCCGGCTGCTTGGTGAAGACAATGCGCTCATCCGGTAAAGGAGGCACCACCAGCTTGTGCACCATTAGGGGCACCTTGGCCGCGTTGTCCTCTTCAAAGTCCTGGTACACCTCCAGCCGATGGACCACCTCACTGGTGAGCGCATTATCCTCGTTGATCTGTCTCCGCTGAGCTGAAATGCGCTTCTGCTTCTGTTTATGCAGGTGCTGCTCCCGACTCCTCACATAGTCCTTGGAAGAGCAGCCCAGCGGATTGCGGAACTCATCCTTCCCCTCATCCATCATGTACCAAGCCCGATCAGCTTGCCTCTGGTCATCCTCCCACTGCTGCTGCTCCTCCTCTGTGTCAAATGAAATTCCTTCTTTGCCCTCCTCACGTCTTCCTCGGCCTCCAGAAAGATGCGGGGTGGACACCAAGTGTCTTCTGTCATCGGCCCACTCGTTGTATTTGTAGGAGGGAGTTGGCAGAGGAATTCAAAACCAGCCTGGCCAACGTGATGAAATCCTGTCTCTACTGAAAATACAAAAATTGGCTTAGGGTGGTGGCATACACCTGTAGTCTCAGCTACTTGGGAGGCCAAGGCATAAGAATCACTTTAACCTGGGAGGAATAGATTGCAGTGAGATGATATGGCACTACTGCACTACAGCCTGGACAACAGAGAGAGACCCTGTTTCCAAAAATAAATAAATAAATAAATAAATAAGAATTCAGTTAAAATAAGATAATTAAGGCAAACTCTAACATAATATGACTAGTGTCCTTATAAAAGAAGAATTTTGACACAGGGAGAACTCAACATGAAGATAAAGGCAGTGGTGAAGTGATGCTCTATGAGCCAAGGAACACCAAAGATTTCTGGCAAACCTTAGACATTCTGGGAAAACGTGGAACAGACTTTTCTTCACCGATCTCATGAGAAACCAACCCTGTCAGTACCTTGATCATGGACTTTTAGCCTCCAGAACTGGGAGGCAGTTTCTGAAGTTTAAACTATGAGTTTGTAGGAGTTTGTTAACACAATCCTAGCATACTAATACAGATTTTTGAAACTGAGAAGCAGAGTGTAGCTGTAACAAATACTGAAAAATATGGAAGTATTTGAAATTGGATAATGAATAGAAGCTGGAAGAATTTTGAGATGTATGATTTGAAAAAGCCTAAATTGCCTTGCAGAGACTGTTAGTAAAATATGGACATTAGAGGCAATTCTAGTGATGGCTCAGAAATAAAAGAGGAAAGGTATAAGGTTACCATCATTGTAAAGAATATCTTGTCATTAAAAATAATGTTGCTAGAAATATAAATATTAAAGGTGATTCTGATGAAGTCTCCAGTGGAAATGAGGAACGTATTAATGGAAACCAAAGGAAAAGTGAACCTTGCTCACATAACATATGAATTGATTGAGGTGGAAAATAGAACTGGTAAGTGGAAAACTGGCATATTTAGATAAGAAGTTTGTTTGTTTGTTTATTAGATATGGAGTCTTGCTTTGTTGCCTAGGCTGGAGTGCAGTGGCACAATCAGCTCACTGCAGTCTCAAAATTCTGGGCTCAAGTGATCCTCTCACCTCAGCCTCTCATGTAGCTGGGACTATAAGCATGCACCACTATGCCCAGATAACTTTTCTCTTCCCCCACCTTTAGTAGTGGGGTCTTGCTATGTTGCCAAGGCTGGTCTGGAATGCCTAGCCTCAAGTGATATTTCTGCCTTGGCCTCCAAAAATGTTTGGATCACATGTGGGAACCACTGCATCTAGCCTAGATGTGAAGATTTCTTAGCAAAGTGCTGAAGGCATGATGTGGTTTCTCCTCACTGCTTATAGTGAAATGTGAGAGGGGAGAAGTCCAGTGAAAGTCAATTGTTAAATAAGAAGAAATCAGGCCAATATTTTGTATGATTTTGGCTTATTCAGATAGCACACCCTTGAAACAGGGCCAAGAGTATAGCTGGACAACTGCTTGCTACAGTGATTTAGATGTATGATGTAAGGATTCAATCAACCATGTCAGTAGAAGTCAAGAATACAGATGCAGTGATTCACAAAAGGTATGTGGAAGCCTCTCTTGTGTGATGTCTTGGACCTCTGTGAATTGCAAGGGAAGTGTACAAGATTTTGAAAATTTTGAAACAACAGAAACACTGCCTGCCTGGACTGATAAAGACATAGATGGGGTGAAATAAAAGAACAGTGAGAACAGAATCAATGAAGGAATAATGATTTTGAGATCAGAGCCACAGATCAAGAGAGCAGAGCCACTTCCAGGAGGTTCCAGAGTGTAAACTTCCAGGGAGAGCCTGGGAAACTGGGCTACCTCCCTGAGAGGTATGTCGGGGGATAGGGAGTATAGCCCAGATTGAGACATTGACCTCCACCTGTGGAATTCTGGCCTGCAGTTCCTGAGTCAATGACAGACGAACGAATGCACTCTCACATCATTACAGTAATTCAAGTGGCCTAGAGATGGCCGTCAGCTGCTTTCAGAGGGCAACTGCAGCCAATCGACCAAGACTCCGTCTCCAACATTACATTTATTCAGTAAAAGAATTCATAACAGAGGTTCTAAGTCAACAAACTTGTGGATAATTAACATGGTTAAAAGAATGGTTATGTGAATGATAAAAGCTTTAGGTTTGGGGTCCAGAGTAAACACTATTAATGAATAATTCCCGTTTGATTTCCCCCTGAGAGGACCATCCAGCACAAAGTTTACATGAGTAAACAGAGTAGAGACCAAGGGATGTGGGGTAAACAGACTTAACTGGGAAAGCCTCTTATCATCTGTATCTTCTCTCTAACTTAATGGACCTGCCACCTTTGGCCTGTCCCAATAAAACCTTCTGGCCTTCCAAAAGGTTTGAGACTAATATATATTTTTTCCCAATATTTCCTTAATATTTTGCCAGCCACCCTGAGTGAATATAAACACCAGATCCCACAGTGCTGAGCTGCCTCTCTGTCACAGGATTATTAAGCCAAGGATAATTATTAAGAGTCTTAAAATCTAATAGATTTTATCCTGCCTAGTTTTAGAATTGTTTGGGACCTGTGACCCTTTTATTTTTTCTCTTCTATTTCTCTCTTTTGGTATAGAAATGTCTATTCTACACCTATAGCAGCACTGCATTTTGAAAGAATATAACTAGTCTGGTTCATAGCTTTACAGATGGAGAGCACTTTGCTTCAGGATAAGTCACAGCCTCAGTTTCATCAGTATCTGATTTAAATAATACTTAGATGAGATTTTATATTTAGACTTGATGTCGGAATGAGTTAAGACTTGCGAGAGTGTTGGCATGTGGTGAATGTGTTTTGCATGTGAGAAGGGCATAAATTGGGGGGAGTCAAAAGATAAATTATATTGGATTGAATTCTGTCCCACCAAAATTTATAGGTTGAAGTCTTAACGTCAGTACCTCAAAATGTGACTTTCTTTGAAGACAGGGTATACACAGATGTAATCCAGTTAAAATGACGTGATTAGCATAGACTCTAATCCAAGATGACTAAGATTCTTTAAAAGGGTGACAAACGGACAGAGACATGCACATAGTGAGATCATCATGCGAACAAAAAAGCAGACTTTGAGGTGATGCTCTACAAGCCAAGGAATGACAAAGATTGCCTAAAAACCTCCAGAAACCATGGGAGAGGCATCAAAAGAAAGAAACTCCTAATTCTATGATCTTTGACTTCTAACCTGCAGAACTGTGAGACAACACATTCTGTTGTTTCAGCTCTCCTGTTTGTGCTCTTTGCTATAGCAACCCTCCAAAACTAATAAAACACCATATAGATAAATAAAACAAGAAAAAAAAATCTAGCCTTTTTTCAAAGAATAAAAAACTAAAATGTATACATCTTATTTTAGTAAATGAATTTAAATCTTATTTTTAGTTTGTTTTTGATATATGTGAGATACATTCATGAAGTATTCTGATAAAATTAAACTAGCATATCCCTTTTTAATAAAGTATTTTTGTTAATATGTAGAAACATAAATGTTGCAGAATTATAATTAAAATGAATTATTAACATTATTTAATAAATATTTTTTGCATAATCACCTGATAAACTTCCTCATTTTTCAATAGTAAATACTGCTGTTAAAGTTAACCTTTATATGATTAATCTTTGTAAATCTTTACAATCTGATTTTTCTATGTGAAAAAAAGCATTGCATATGAAGGGCACTGAAGTTGGAATTTGTTTTTTGCTTTAATTTTGTCTTTTTCTAATTCTGTTTTGTACTGAAGGTACCTATGGGGTTTCTCAGATCTGTTCTCCCTCCATTCAACTACTGTCACTAATTATAACTAATTTTGTGCTACTCATATGGTGGTTCATCAGAAGAAGGTGGATTTCTTATCTTTTCTACTTAATTTTATTTTATTTCACTAGTCCTAATTCTTTACGAATTTCTTCACATCTTATTCTGTAGTGATTTCAATATTAAAATGTCCTCAAACTAAAGCTAGTTCAATTACTAAAACAACTTTCTGGTTTCATCGTTATAGGAATAGAGGTACAATAAATTCAATCCTCTTAACCCTTCTCAAAATGTTGTATGGTTATCTGAACGTTACTTTAGTTTTATCTTTTTCCTAATTGCCATCTGAGTCACACTTAAAAGAACACAACACTAAGCAACTTCTTATGCACAGATGCCATAAAAAAGTAAATTATGCAACCTTGACACTTTTTCTAAAATATTGCCCTGGTCTGTGCCTCTGCATTTGTTTGTCTGAAAAAGACTTTATCTCTCCTTCATTTACAAAACTTAATTTTCCTGGATACAAAATTCTTGGCTGGCAATGATTTTGTTTAGGGAGGCTAAAGATAGGACGCCAATCTCTTAGGGCTTGTAAGATGTCTGCTGATAAATCAGCTGATCTGCTTCTCTGAAACTTCTTTCAAGGGCACCAGTCCTCTTTCTTGTCATATACAGTGGCCCTTTCTCTATGCTCATTTTTATCACTCTGTCCTTTAGCGCTTCCTACAGTCTGTTTACTTCTAACCAGGTTTCATTTGTTTGTTTTTTGTTTTACTTTCTCCCACTTTCTGACCTAGGTCTTGGTTCCAAATTCTCCATCAACGCACTTTACAGGTGATTTCATCTAGGTCCAGGGCTGTGAGTAGCATCCACAACCTCAGGACTCTGAGCCTTTGTCTCCAGTTCACACTGTTTTTTGCATTGCACATGTATACACCTGAGTGTTTATTTAACATCTTCATTTGCATCTGAAATTTAACATGTTGAAACAGAAATTTTGATCTCCTCTTAATCCCATTCTGTGCTTTTTCAGTCTCAACTAATAGCATCAACATTTACTCTGGTTCTTCAAACATCAAGCATAAAATAAATCCCTGATTTTGCTGTTTGACTCATGGCCTATATACATTCCATCTTCTATATTCATATTAATACAATAACCTATGAATTAACCAGAGGTCTCCATAGAAAATGAACATGCACTACACACACTCACACACACATACACACACCACACCCACTCATAACACATACACACATACATATATCCTTTGGGTTCTGTATCTCCAGAGATATATATCTGTTCTGGCAGACCATTGAAAGGATTTGAGATTTTGTTTCTTAGAGAAAGGAAAGCTAAGGTCTTAACTATATATAGAGAGAGATATATAGATACACACACACACACACACACACATATGGAGAAAGAGAGTGATTGAGATTTTAGAAAATTGGCTCACATAATTGTAGAGGCTGGCAGGTCTGATCCACAGTGCAAGCTGGCACCCTGGAAATTCAAGCAAGCATCGACATTACAGTTCTTAGTATATAGGGACTCTAGAGGCAGAATCCCTTTTTCATTTGGGGACTTTAATTTTTTTCTCTTAATATCTTGAGCTAATGGATGAGGCTACCCACATTATGGAGGGTAATATGCTTCACTCAAGGTGTGTGGAGTTAAATTTTGATCATATCTTAAAAAATACCTTCACAGCAATGTCTAGACTGGTGTTTTACCAAACAACTGTGCACCGCAGACTTTCCAAGTAGATACAAGTTGAGAGGTAAAATTAACCATCACAATCTATCATTTACTAACCTCTCCCTGGCAATCACAATTTTTCATGTTGACCACTCATTATTTTTTAAACTGAGTTCCATATATTTACTCTTGTTGCATCTTCATCCATAGAACCATTCTTCATATATCATCTGGAGTGAACTTTTATGCTTTATATAATAACTACCATTATATCACCCTCATGTTTAAAACTCTGGCTTCCCATTCTCTAAGAACAAAGTCTCAAATCCTTGCAATGATCTACAAGTACATAAAGGATTCTTCTCCATTATCCTCTGAATCCTGTCACTTGAGCACTGTCCTTCTCCTACCCTGTACTCCAAGCACAATAACCTTGTCGCATTTCCTCATTCAGGACAACCTCATTCTCATCTTAGGGCATCTAGTCAACTTGTCTCCTCCTAGAATGGGCCTCTCTCAGATCTTCACAGGGCTGGCTCTTTATTATGATGCAGGATTCTGCTTGCATTTTGCCAAGTAGTCTTTTCCTGATTTCCTTCCTTAACTAGTACTCTGTCTTCCCAACCCAGTTGCTCTCCCTCTGCTTTCCTACATGGAATTTATTTGGAGTATAGTGCGGGTGAGAGAGCTGCCTTAATTAGGATGATTCATAGGATGGTGGAGAATTCTTTGTGTCCTGGTAGACCATTGAAAGGATTTGAGATTTTTGTTTCTAAAGAAAGGAAAGCTAAGGTCTTAACCCTCACAACCTGAAATTTACTTGTGTAAATTATGATATAATTGAATTGTATTATATTAGATACTTATTTACCTACTTGTTAATCTTTATGTATATCACTAGAAGTTAAGCTTCAGGAAAAAAAAAAGTTTTCTTCAAACAAATTCTTTTCTCTATCTCCAATGCTTTAAATAGTGATTGGCAAATCATAAGTACTTAATACAAATTTTGTGGAAAAAATGAACAAATGAATGCCCGTGCCTGGAATGCATAACTTATCACAAACAAAAATATTATGAAGTTTTGATAAATGGTAGAAATAAAGTAAGCTACTTAAACTTGAGTTAAACATGTATTAACTGACAATATCATCTTTCTGAAATAATTTCCTTTTTAATAATTTATTTCAGAATGTGATAATGTGTGTTTTGAAAACCATATAATAAAGAATAATGATTTCTTTTTACTTTTGATATAGACAGACTCTCATTTCTGCATCTTAGGCATTATTTACCATGTATTTACTACCATTTTTCTTGCACTCTTTGAGGAAAAATTGCAAATTAAAAGCAATTTGTCCATTTTACTTTATTTTCAGAAATATGCCTACATGTTTATAAGGCTTACTTCTAAGAGGTTACTCACAGTGGAGTTTGTAATAAAGGTGAAAGTATTAAAGTTAAAGACAAAGTATGACTTTGAAAACATTGCTAAAAGAATTCCTCTGATTCATTTTCAATTTTAAGAGACATAAATGATTACATTTACAGATTCTCATTGTTTGGGTTTAATTTGCACATTTTGTAGACTTAATAAGTTTGATTCAAAGGAAGAATACTTAGGGATTTTGTATTAAAAAAGATTCCTTCTTTTCTGCTTGGAATTTTTAACATAAGCATACAAACAAATATAAGCAATGTTTACACCAAGGCATTGCAACAGTCATTAAACAGAAACAAATTAATTTCATTTTTATCCCCTCTAGCTCAGTCAGAAGTATTATTAGAGTGTACCGTTAAAATAAGATAAATTGATTTATTAAATAATAAGAAAATAAGAAATAACAGATAATTAAAAAATTAAAATTCTTTAATTTCTAGAAATAGTTTTTTCACCATAATGTGTACCACAATACCCTGAATTTGGAATATTCCATACACCAGGGCAATGACATATGAATATTAATATAGATAATACAATTTATAGGTTTTGAAAAACATTGCTTTTGTTTTTATTCTCATTTTCTCTTGCTTTATACAGATATTTTACCTACTATTAAGCCCAATGCTGAAACTTGTTTGGTTATTATTATTTTTTTTTTTTGAGACAGAGTTTCACTCTTGTTGCTCAGGCTGGAGTACACTAGCATGATCTTGGCTCACCGTAACCTCTGTCTCCCGGGTTCAAGTGATTCTCCTGCCTTAGCCTCCCATGTAGCTGGGATTACAGGCATGTGCCACCATGCCCACCTAATTTTGTATTTTTAGTAGATACAAGCTTTCTCCATGTTGATCAGGCTGTTCTCAAATTTCCCACCTCAGGTAATCCGCCCGCCTCAGCCTCCCAAAGTGCTGGGATTACAGGCATGAGCCACCATGCCCAGCCCATGGCTATTTATTCTCAGAACTTTCTTCTCTGTTTGGAACAAGGATCAGAAAGTTTTTTTAAAAAAAAATATAAATCATAAGATGTTAAAATAGGAATCTTCATTTGTTTTTGTGGTTGTCTCAAAAGGCTAAAATGAATAGGAGGAAAAAGCTTCTACTTGCCAATGTGAATTGTTTAACCACCTATATAGAACTTAAAAAGGAGAGTTTATGGTTCTTAGGCCAATACCCAAATTAAATAGCTAAAATACTTCAGACTAAAATGGCCAAATAAATTAAAGTGAATTTGAGTGTGTGTGTGTGTGTGTGTGTGCGTGCTTGCATGTTTAAATATTATTTTTTGCTTTTGCCTAACTACTTTACCTTTGTTAAGTATATAATTGTGTATTTTTTTTATTAAAAATTATGTCTTTATTAGAGAAAAACAGAAGTAAAAATATTTTTATTTAAAAATTCTAAGCAATTTTATACAAATATCTAAAGACTTACTGTTGCTGGGACCAGTAGCATTCATAGGTAAGCGAACTGAAATTGGATTCTTATATTTTGCCACTTTGTATATGCTCAGATTATATCACGGAAAGTCCAAAGCACCATGTCCACTATCCACTAAGATTAAATGACTGAGTTTCTAAACTTTGTTATTTATCTCCATTTTGACTAGTCACCAGAACTAGGTCTTGGTCTAAGGACCATAAAACCTTTGCTCCTATAAGAGTACTGGGTATGTGAATAGGTCAGTGGGACAGTCCTATTCTATGCAGTGATTCAACAATTCTGTTTGACAAAAGCTCTGTTACATAAAATACATGGACAAGTCTTCATTCCAGTTAGACAGCAAGAAAGTGATAACATCATGGAGAAGCAGACACCAGGGATGTCCATGAGCTGAGCCTGGAAGGTGACATATTACTTTCACTCATATTCCATATGCTAGAACTTTGTCTCAGTGCAATTTCTAACAGCAGAGTTTTCTAATAAATCTAGTTGCTGTTTGGACAGCCAATATCCTGCATTAAATTGACACTAAGGAATATTGGTAGATGATCACATTCTCTATGACATCTCTTCTCAAACGATTCCCTCTATTCTCTTGTTTCAACTGAATTCTGACTTATTTCCAATGTATCATTTCTCTGACTTTGATTAGTAATCAATTTTAAATTCTTCAATTTTTGTAGCTCAAAATAAAGAGGCAAATATTTACACTAATTGTTCATTGTTACCTTCAGACAATTGCTTTTCTACGGTTCTTGTAACATAAGTAAAGCAATAAGTGTACAAAGAATAAAATGAAAGCAACGAAGCAATAAGTGAGCAAATAATAAACCAATGAGTAAAAAGTGTGCCCAAATTTTGATGAGAATCTTATCTCTTGACTCTATCACTTTCTTTGTCTCTGTAGCTATTTTATCTCCCCTCCAATTTTTAAAGGCTTGACATTATGCATTTAATTTTACTCCCCATCAATAGTATTGCTATTATCTTGAGTGGCCCAACCAACACTTTGAACCCAGCCAAATCACTAATTGAATTGTTTTATCTTCTGTGTACAATCTAATTTCTTTTCAGCCTAATTGTTTAAATACTCCTGCAATTAATTATTACAAAACAGAAATCTTATGCATGTGTTCTTGCCTAATTTTTTACATAATTTTGTAATTTATTTAGTCCATCAAAAATCTAAATTCATCAACCAAATTACCTCATTTTCTTATGACAAAAAAAAAATCATGCATGGGCTAAATTACTGTTGCTATAAATTCATTAATTTCAAATCTGTTCCAAATATGGTTTGAAGATCCTAACTTTTGTGATAATAATTACAAACCTTCTCCACACTCCTCAGGATCAACCCTTCCTATTTCTGTTCTCTTACTTTAGGTCAGCAAATTCACCTCCTACCTAACAGAGAAAATGAAACATGTCAATTGAGAAATGCTTTTCTTGCTGCTTTCAAAACCAAATATTCATTAAAACTTATATTCACTTTCTCCTCATTTCTTCTGGTTTCAAGAAAGAATATGTAATTTCCCCATCCCCCACTTCTACAGAGACTCCTGTGCAATCAATAGTCTTTTCTCTTACCTTCAAATGATTCTTTGCTATATTAGGTTACCCATGAAAATCTTAACAGGAGTAAATATTTGTCAGCATAAATGCAAGGAGCATGACAAGAAAAACATTCAAAAATTGTGATCTTATCCATTTCCCATCTAGCATTAATATCTGTTCCATCACTTCCACAGACAAACTTAAAAATATTTGTCTATGCTGAAATTTCTTAAATACCCTTATTTTCCCCTCACTTATTAGTGATTTCCACAGTGATTACTTCCCTCATCACTATATAAATACAGTTCTTAATGGGTTGTCTGTATTATCCATGCCAATAAATCCAATGACTTTTATATCTTCTGCATTATTTGATATTTCAGTAGCCTTTGAGACTTCAATGTTTCTTGTTGGTAAACTTTCATCAATCAGCTTGACATTGTTTTGGTTTTATGTTTTCTCCTCATTGAACTCTTTCTAAAGAGTGATATTGGACAGAGTAGTGAGGGAAGTCATGTGATGAATGGTATTACTAATGCTGTTGTCCGTTGTTAGACACTTCTATTTCAAACAAAATACAGTTTAGGAATGGAAATAAAAAACAAAGCAAGGGATTCCTATTGGACCATTTCCATGCAAGTCAACACAAAATCCCCTCGGATAGCCTTGATTTCATTTTTGCAGTACTTGGTCATGCAGACATATTTTTTATGGATACTCACAAATGAGTTGGGGAGAGTTGAAGCATATTAATCTTTGTGTTTTAAAAAGTCTATTCTGCAGACTTTGACCAGACTAGTATGATATGTGCTGTCCACATTTTCTCATAACTTCTTTGTTATCTAGAAAGCTTTATTTTTAACTATTGCAAAAATTAAAAAAAAATAGGAAAGAAAAATAGAGAAGATCACAAGGAAAAGAAGAGTAAGATAAAAAGAAGATAAGTTAGTCTCCTAAATTGATTTTATTTTAATTCCTAATATCCTTAATGCAATTCAGAGTTGCCCACACATGGGAATTTAGAAAAAATGAACACATGCTGTAATTAACTGGGAAGCTGGCTGCAAATGAATAGTAACTGTATTCTAACTTGGAGTTTTTTATTCAGTGAATTTGACAAAAAGTTCTAATAACAGGTATTTTTAACTAGGTCTGTGGGTAATTTTTCATGACAATGGGTTGAGGACTTTAAGAACTAGGTTTAAGAAATTCTAATTTTACCTGTGAAAAAAGATTATTTGATAGGTCCTCAATTACTTGAAAGCTCAATTATTTGAAACCTCTTCAATTACTGGAAAGTTGATGTCATGGGAAACAACAGTCCAATTTTGCATAGTTACAGGATACTAGAGCAAGTCTTGGGAGTAATAGCAAGGTAGATTTGAGAATATTATAAAAAATAGACTTTAACATCAGAGGTTTAAAGTATTGAAGCTTGTTTCTTAAAAAATAAAAATTCCTGTAAAGTATAATAAATTGGGATAGACATAAGAAACATGAGGAAATAATTATTATACAGTCAAGGGGGCGTTTACATTTGAAGAGAGGGAAGGGGATTTGATAGGGATAGACGACATGGAACAGGATTAGACGTGTCTAGCATAGTTTTATTCCTTGACTTAGGTAGCAGTTACAAGGGTAAACACTTTCTCTTTTCTATATATCTTTAAAGTTTTATATTTGTTTCATGTGGTTCTCTGTATATTGAAAATATTTATATGAAGACCGAATGACTGCCTGTTGCAAAGATCTTCCATAGGGAGATCCATGATGTTTTTCTATGGAGACACTTAATTACAAGATTATAAACCTCGTAATCAAAATACATGTCTCAATCTTTGTAGCTGGGCTGCTTTACTCACATTACAATACACTTTTAAATAATAACATTGACTAAAATCAAGAATTCCCCAAAGTTGTAATTTTTGTTATGCCGTAAACTCTGGTTAAGTTGTGATTTCCTATATTCCTATGTTTTATTTTACTACATGTTAGCTTTGGTTTATTTGATGACTCTATCCTACCTTTAAGTAAACAATTTCATTTTTTTATTTCAATTTTTATTTTAGATATGGTGGATCCTATATCTGAAATATAGGGGTTCAGCTTTGATACATGAGTATATTGCACCCAGATGGTGAGCATAGTATGTAATATCTAGTTTTTTCAATTTACACCCCCCTTTCTCTCCCAACCCCAGTAGTCCACAGTATCTATTGATTTCATGTGTGCTCAACACTTAGCTTCTACCTATGAGTGAGATTATTTGGCATTTGGTTTTCTGTTCCTCTTTTAATTCACTTAGGATAATAGCTTCCAGCTCCATCCATGTTTGCTACAAAAAACATTATCATATTCTTTTTTATGGCTGCTTAGGATTCCATGGTGAATATGTACCACATTTGCTTTATCCAATTTGCCATTGATGGGCACCTAGGTTGATTCAATGTCTTTGCTATTGTGAACGGCACAGTGATGAACATACACATGCATATTTATTTTGTATATAATATTTGATTTTCCTTTGGGTTTATATCCAGTAACGGGATTGTTGGGTTGAATGACAGCTCTGTTTTAAGTTCCTTGAGAAATATCCAAACTGCCTTCCACAGTGGTGGAACAAATTTACATTCTTACCAACAGTATACAGTATTCCTTTTTCTCTGCGGCTTCTCTACCATCTGTTTTATAACTTTTCTATAATAGCCATTCTGACTGGTGTGAGATGGTACCTCAAACACTTCTTTTCCCAAAGCATCTAGAAATATTTCTTATCCTTTCAATAATTTGTGAATAAAAAGAGGAAGGTATATACTTTAAATATTAATAAATATTAATGCCTATAAGTCATTGAAAGAAATGGTCTCAGTAGAGTCATCACTGGAAATATAATGTATCACATGAGTTCAATCTCATTGGTTAAAATTTTTCTGTAATTGCTAGCAATTAGCAGTTTCATTAATAGCCATGGAATCCAAAACATATACTAATAATTAAACTGTATTTACTCTTCATTCAAAGAAAGTTATTAAGTATATAGAACTAGAAGTTCAATAAAATTATAATTGAACAAACCTTAATGCTTAGAACCTTTTTGAGCTAGACAGCAATTTTGTATATATTGGGTTTGAGAACAAATTAAGATACTATGAACAGATAAATTCCTTTAAGACATTCTGTTTTCAACATTGGCATTCCTTAAACCCATTTATTGTCTATTACATTGCATATTTATTTGCACAGCCTAATATCAGAAATAGATTTCCTGGAATTTTGAAATATTTTCCTTGTAGACATAAAGATTAAATATCTCTCTTATGTCTGCAGAGTGGGTTTTACATTTTCATCTGGTTAATCCTCATAATCTGTTGCACAATCTCAATTCCCACAAAAAATAAAAAGCTTGTTAAAAGAAGATAAGAAGTTATCTCCTCACCGAGGGCTAATTCTGAGTCTCTGAAAAAAAATATCTTACTCTAGTGAAATTCCTATGTAAATTAAATTAAATTTGAATTGTACTCAATAAATACAAGATAGTTCTAAAGGGATTAGCACTGAATTGAGATCACCATAATGCTAGAGTCAACTTAGTTGGAGGATGACATTTTTAAGGAATCCAAAGATCCTGTACAGTTGTAGGTCCCCAAAGGCTAATACATTTTACTTAAAGAAGAATTGTTTACTGATCCCTATTCAGATGCATTATCCATAGCTTAGTTCTAGAGCTGACAGCCATTCTGAATCCATATATAGACAGCTAAGGAAGAGGAATCTTAACAGTTAGCCAGCCTGATGACTCTTGTGACTCAGAGGTTTCTAAAATCTTTGGTTTCTAAACAACTCAGAATATTAGCTTCCCCAGAAGGACAATTCTGTGTGCTGTTCTCAGAGTATCCATATCATACAGTCTAGAGTTTGTATTCTCCACCTTTTCCAATAATTGGGCAAGCACATAATTCCCTACTTTGGTTTCACATTCACTTAATTTACCAGTTTACTTTGTGTGGCATGCTTTAAACACTCACAGATACATCACATGGAAGCAAACAAAGATAAACTAGTGATAACATAACATAAGTTGCTGAAATGTGTATTAGTCTGTTCAGGCTGCCATCACAGAATACTACATACTGGGTGGCTTAAAAAATATAAATTTATTTTCTCACAGTTGTGAAGGCTGGAAGTCCAAGACCAAGGTACAAGCAGTGTTGGTTTCTAGAAAGGCTTCTCTTCCTGTCTTATAGGTAGATGCCTTCACAGTGTGTCTTCACATGATCTTTCCTTTATACATGCATCAAGACAGACAAGTCTCTGATATCTTTTCCTTTTCTTATAGGGACACCAGTTTTATTGGATTAAGGCTCTACCTTATTTTATAAAAGGGTTAATTTTATTTTATAAAATAAAGTAGAGCCTTAATCCAATAAAACGTTGATGACCTTATTTTATAAGTAGTTCCTTAAAGGCCCTGTCTCCAAATACTGTCATTTTGAGGGTTAGAAATTCCTGGAATTGGGGGTAGGAGCAAACCAGTCTATAAACAAGTTGTTTCCATGTCATATGATGTGTTAAATACACATGACACATGTGCACAGCATTAGCACACACACCGACCCAGGTGCTAAGATCCTGAAATACACAAGTCTAGAAACTGCTACCACCATTTAATCCTCTCATTTCATTTCCAGTAACACACCATTACATTTGCCATAAATGACAACAACTATTGTCAATCCTCTTAATCTTTGAGAGAGTTGGCTTTCTCTCTATTAACTACTATATCTCCTATCTAGAAAGGTCCTTGGTGTTTAATGGGTGCTCAAAAGTTTTTGTTTCTTAGTCAATTAGTTAATACAGATGAGTGCAAAATCTTGTCTTCAGATGAAAATTATTCTACTTCTATATGATTTGAGAAATTTTCTGCCTTTTTAATTTTAATATTCTGCCAACATTGTAGTAATATCATATCTAAAAATAAATATTTACTTTTATTAGTCACTTGTGGGATAGATGTAAAAATTTATTCTCTTTCTTCTTATTCAAGAACCTGACAGTTTTCCCCAAACAATATATCACTTAGTTTACATTTCATTTTTCTAATTGCTTTTGGAGACAAAAGAAAACAAAAATTTCAACAACATTTAATCCATCTGGAAATGATGTTGGCTCTATTTTGAAAATATATCGGTAATTGACGCCTTCTACCTACTGTACTGTCTGCCTCCCTCAGTCTCTGTGCCTTTCTTTTTGATTATTGCGGCAACCTCCCAAGAATGGTCACCCTGTCCAGCTCTTATCACCCCTAATTTCTTCTGACAGGATGATCTTGTTAAAATTCAGCCAAACATCTTACATTTTTGCTAACAAATACTTCCCTTCTTTCTCATACCAAAGACCTAACTCTGCTCTCCAAGTCCTGCTACAATGTGGCCTCATTACTGCCCTAATTTCAGCCTCTTTTGCTTTCTTAAGTGCTTGCTCATTTCACCCAGTCATCATGGTTTTCTTGCTCTTCTGCAAACAACTTGAAGACACTGCATATTTTTGTCTCACTACTTAACAATATATCTCATCCAAATATCAACCTGATTAGCAGCTTCATTTTCTTTAGGTTTCTTTTCAAACACTATCATCTATAAATAGTCCTTGCAAATGTGTGAGTCCATTACCCTAAGAAAAAAATTTTGCTTACTTTCTTTTTATATTTAATGTAATTTGAATGCTATTTAAGGTTGTCCAACTATGTCTATGCTCTCAGTTGTTCATGTGAGTTTCTACATATTTTAAATGACAACTTTAATGTAAACTAGTTTTTTCTCTGTTTCTACAAAATGTTATGTTTGCATAATAAAAGTTATGAAAAGAACCAAAAGCTTGCTTTCTTTTTATCCTCTCAAAGCAAATTTATGTTAAACTAAAATAGATGTATTAATTTTTTATGTTTTTGTTTAATCCTATACTTGTTGCTTTTATAGTGCTGCTATTAAAAAAATGTCTGTTCATGTTCTTTGTCCACTTTCTAATAGGACTATTTCTTTGTTTGCTTTTTTGTGTGGAACTTTTGAGTTATTTGTAGCCTATTGTTGGATGCATTTGAAAATATTTTCTCCCATTCTGTAGGTTGTTTTTTTTACTGTGTTGAGTATTTCTTTTGCTGTGCAAAAGCTTTATCGTTTAAATAAGTACCATTTGTTTATTTTTGTTTTTGTTGTGTTTCCTTTGGAGGACTTAATCATAAATTCTTTTGTTAGGCCACTATACAGAAGAGATTTTTCTAGTCGTTTTTCTAGAATTTTTTTGTTTTGCTTTGTTTTGTTTTGAGATGGAGTTTTGCTCTTGTTGCTACAGCTGGAGTGCAATGGTAGTGCTATCTCAGCTCACCGCAACCTCTGCCTCCCGGGTTCAAGCAGTTCTCCTGCCTCAGCCTCCCAAGTAGCTAATATTACAGCTATGGGCCACCACACCAACTAATTTTTGTATTTTTAGTAGAGACAGGGCTTCTCTATGTTGGTCAGCCTGGTCTCGAATTCCAGACCTCAGGTGATCTGCCCGCCTCAGTCTTCCAAAGTGCTGGGATTACAGGTGTGAGCCACTGCACCCAGCCATTCTTCTAGGATTTTTATAGTTTCAGAGTTTACATTTAAGTATTTTATACGTCTAGGTTTAATTTTTGTAAATGGTGAGAGACAGGGCTTCAGCTTCTGTCTTCTGCATATGGTGATACAATTTTCCCAAAATCATTTATTGAATAGGGTGTCCTTTTACCAGCAAATACTTTTGTTGACTTTGCTAAAGATCCAATGGTTGTAGGTACATGGCTTTATTTCCAGGATCTCTATTCTATTCCACTGACACATGTTTATTTTTCAAAGAAGATATACAAGCAGTCAAAAAGCATATGAAAAAATACTTTGATCAAAGAAATGCAAATTGAAACCACAAAGAGATACCACCTCACCCAAGTCAAGATGGCTATTACTAAAAACTAAAACAACAACAGATGTTGGTTTGTGGAGAAAGGGGAACACTTATTCACGTGGGTGAGAATGTAAATTAGTACATCCTCTAAGGCAAACAGTATGGAGATTTCTCAAGGAACTAAAAGTAGAATGACCATTCAAACCAGCAATCCCATACTGGGTATATATAAAATGGAGAAGAAATCATTACATCAAAAAGAAACACTCCTATGTTTATCACAGCACTATTTGCAATAGTAAATCATTGAATCAACTTAAGTGTCCATCCTCTGATGAATGGATTTAAAAATTGTGATATACGTATCTACCATGGAATGCTATGCAGTCCAAAAAGAATGAAATAATGTTCTTTGCCACAACATGGATGCAGCTGAAGCCCATTATCTTAAGAGATATTACTCAAAAACAGAAAGTCAAATACTGCAGATTCTCACAAGTCAGAGCTAAACAGTGGCTACACATGGGCATACAGAATGAAAGAATAGACAATGGTGACTCTAAAAGGTGGGGCTGGGGAGAGAGCAAATACTACCTATGGGATACAATGTACACTATTTGGGTGATGGGTACACTAAAAGCCCAGACTTTACCACTAAACACTATATCCATGTGACACAACTGTACTTGTTTCCCCTAAATCTATAAAAAGAAAAACAAAGAGGAGTATAAAAGTACCACTAGACCTACTTTACATTTTCATTCATCTCCATTATACATGTTATAAAATGTTAGCATAAATGTAACCTTTTAAAAACAAACAATAAAACTTGTTTAGTTGGAATATGTAGAAAAATGTGACTACAGAAATTTAAAATGCCAGTAAATCCAACTTACATTCTGATATAGTACTCCCCCCTTATCTATGATGAATACATGTTATAACCTCCACTGAATGCCTGGAATGAACGCTAGTTCCAACCCTGTATATAATCATTTTCTGCCTGAGAACTGACATGCCTTTTAAGTGGCTAACAGGGAGGTAGTACACATGACATAGGTATGCTGGACAAAGAGATGATTCATGGCCTTTGGAACACAGAAAGATGGTATGATATTTTATCATGTCATAGAGGAAAACAATGAAAAGGCTTTGTTAAAATAAAAAAAAAAAAGAGAGAGAGAGATTTTATCATGATACCCAGAAAGGTCTGTGATTTAAAAATTATAAATTGTATATTTTTAGATTTTTTAATTTAATACTTTCAGACTGCAACTGACCATAGGAAACTGAAACTGCATTTGAGAAAGAAAAACCTCAAATGAAGATTGACTACTGCATTCAAAGGCATGTAGAGGACAAAATCTCTGTCTTGAAGAATGTAAATAATGTTTTCCTGGTATTATAATGTGCAATGGACTATGGAGAATCAGTGATAACTAATATCGTTTAAATGTTTGTTTATTATGAGTGAGGAAATCAACATAACTACAAAAAGTAATTTTTTCCCAACTAGGCACATTATGGAAGTAATTCCATAAAGTATTTGTTGAAAACTGTTTAATAATTGAATGAGTTTTGGAAACCCTATATTGAACTTACATAATTTTTGCCTTTCAGGTTAGCTAATTAAGACTTTGAATCTTTCTGTAAAATAACTTATTACCTTAGTTTAATCATTGTGGCTGAACTATTTTTTATCCCTAACTCATACTTAATTTTAATAAATGTTTTCATCAATTTATTTTTTGTATTCCTTAAAAACAAAAATCACAAGTTTCATACTACTTCATAGAAATATTGTTTACCAAACAAAAGGACCTCACTCATGCAGCAAGTTGGTCTTTGTTCTCTGCTTGCCAGGTGACCTTCAATAATTTCTGTAAATAGATTCCTCTTTAACATATTATACCTAAGAGATTAAAGATGACCGGCAACTTTGTGAAAATAAGTGAACCATAGCAAAGAGGTTCATTCCTAATTCAAGTCCCATGCCATAATCACAATCATCATTAGCCAACTCCACAAAAGTTATCATTCACTGAATGGGAGAAAAGCTTTTAGTCTCTCTTCATCACTTGCGACCTCAGTTACCATCTTGCAAATTCTTTGGAGTTCAACCTTTCCCTCATCTAGGGCTCAGGGTTGACCAAAGATTTGACAACAGAAAGGGGCTAACTTCTAGTGTTTTATTTCAACATAGATGATGTGAATGAAAGTTACTTTATGAAAAATTTGGAAGAAAAATTCAATCTTGATGATGAAAGAGTTTTGATTTGTAATAAAGTTGCTTGACAATAAGGAGTGTTTTTTCAATTTTTAGTTCATATGTTTTCTACTGGTTTGTTCCTGGATTGAAATATAAAACTAGAAATAAAGTGGTAATGCACAATAATGTCTAAAAAGAAGCCACTAAGCCAGGAGTTTGGAGGATGCTAATGCATCTTTTCAAGTTTGAAGACCATTATATTAAAGAAAAAACAGTCAAGAAAAATAAACAGATTTCCCACCAATAAGAGCAGAAGTTGTCCCCTAGGAGGAGGAATCTGGGATTAAAATCTCCACTCATTTAGGAGCCAGGAGTAAAGTTGGACTAAACACATGGACCAATCCAATATGCCTACTCCAACTGGAATATTTATAAATTAGAAAATATAATTTAGCCAATATAAATAATTTTTTGTACATTTTCCTGGATGCTGCCCATGTGGTATAAGCAAACAGTAATTGTTAGTAATTGTATTGTCTTTTCTTGTGATTATCAAGAAACTAATTTCCCCCATCAACCAAGATAGAATTCCTCATTGATGTCTTCTCTGGTATTATAGGTAGCAAAGGAATTTAATTCTACCAAAAGAGACTGATGGGCATTGGATGATAAGGCCAAGTTTAATGGTCTATAGGCATACATTTTATTAATTAATCGGCAAGCTGCTTTATTATATTTGGAGAATTATGATATCTCTTTGTGTCATTTCCTAAAACTTGGGAATGGTCAAGACAATCCTACTGCAATGCACAATCACTTTTCTTCCTGCAGAGATACATAAGGCAGCTCCATTTCAATTTAAATCTGACCTTTCACTAAGAATTGCACTTCATTTCAACAGAGTAATGTAGCTCACTATTGGTGAGATACCAAAAACAAAACTTTTTGCTGTATTATTTAAAATTTGAATGAGACAATAATAGAAAAAGTTTGTCTCAGCAAATTAATCCCAGATATTTTTCAAAGACAAAATGCTATCTCACAATCAAAGAAAAAGTATACATTAGATATCAACATAAGGACTGCATAGTCCTAACAGAAATTTTCAATACTTTTCAGTTATAGACTAATATTTGGTTGTTTCTATACAAATTACCTGTTCAATTATTAAGGTCAGAGTACAGATGTTGCATTTTTGATGGCCACTACCAATGATATAGCTTCATATCTGCCTGAACCTGAGTCTATAGCACAAAGACTAAGCCATTAAACTTTCTACCTAACACTAAAAATTGAACCATTGAACAATACTCAGATTCAGATAGCTTTCTCTAAAAAACCAGAAAGATGGTGAAGTTGGCTGAACCTAATCAAACAATTTCAACTTTTGATTTTTCTACTCGTCTGGTAAGATTATGTCTTGCTTTATAAACTTATCATGGGTTTTCCTATATAAAATAGTCTACCTGAATATATAAATTATAAATAGTATTTAAGAAGAATCCTGTTTTCTTAATACTCTTCACTTGAAAAATAACATTTTATTAAATTTGGATTTTATCTTAGGAAATACTGTAGATTCATGGACTGTATGCTAGAAATAGAAAGAAGGCCCAAACAGAAGTTACACTAAAATAAAAGACTAATGACCTGAGATGTAATAAGCAAGGTTCTTTACAGCAGCACCCAACTTCTGGTATCAATATTTGTTTCAGTTATTTACTCATGTGTAACAAACTGATGACAAAACTCTAGTGGATAACACAGGTCAGAAACTGCAGGCTGCAGGCCAAATTAGGCACAGCACCCGTTTGCCACATTGGTCAGCCAAGAATGGTGTTCATATTTTTAAATGGTTATAAAAAAAAAAGGAATAACTTGTGACAAGTGAAAATTAAATGAAATTCAAATTTCAGTGTCCATAAATAATGTTTTATTGAAACAGAGCAATATTTATATGTTTAACTACTGACTGTGGCTGCTGTTGTGTTATGAAAGAACTGAGTATTTGGAAAAAGATCTTATGACTCAGAAAGCCAAAAATAATTACAAGTTGGCCATTTATGCAAAACTTTTGCCTACTGCTGGTTTGAAACAATATTGATTTATTAATTTTTATGATTTTTTTTGTGTTGACTGGATTCAGCTTTATGTGACATAGCTTAAGTCGTCTATGTGGTGGCATTCCGCTAGATGCCTGACTGATGCCAAAACATTGGAAATGGTGTCTCACATGCCACTGGCTTCTTCTATGTTGCCTCTCATAGTTCAATGCAGTTGTTTAAGGCTTTTTGCACCATGGAGGTTGATTGCTAAAAAGGAGCATTGCTGCAAACAAACCTCCTGTGTAAGTGTTTATTATACACCTGTCTGCATTATGCTTGATAGTTTCTCACTGTACAAGGCAGGAAGAATTGCCAAGCTCAGAGTAAATGTAGGCGGTAACTAGACAAAGTTATCTGGAAAGCCCAGTTCATTGAGGTAACCAGAATAAATATTTTTGTAATACTCAATTGCAATGTATTTATGTTCCATTACCCCTTTTTGTTCTTTATAAATAGATCATTCACATCCAGTTTCTTAAACTCAATTGTAGATTTCTTTTTTGAGTATAATTTGATATTCTGTTGTTCTACTATCTGTCCTTTATATTGTTTCCTTGTGTGTTTTGTGATTTTTACTGTAAGCTCCTTTTAAATCGAACTTTATCAATGGAAAAAGGCACGCAGAGTTCTTCAGGGTTGTTTGTATTTGCTTTGGTAAGGTGCTGCGCAGGCACTTGACTATAACTGCACCTTTGAAATTTTTCTTAGTAAGATTAACTAAATTCAGAATGAGTAATTATTAAACCTGGCTTAGCATTATAAATTCTCCGTGATTTTTTTTTCTTTCCACCCAGCTCTTCATTTTGAGGCAAATAGTTTTTCTCCGACCAGCATAAGATGAGGGAATGTGGCCCTATATTTAATGCATAGTTACACTGAAATTATAATTAACTGAAGTCTTAACTGTATTTAGAAGTTCAACTGTAAGGCTTCATCACTCTGAGACAATCCCATAAATATATAAAAAAACAAAGTCCAATTTCTTTAGGCTGTGTTTTATAATGTCCTCAGGGCAAAAATCTAGTTCCAGTGAAATGTCATTTATTACTCTGCTTACTTGTTTTAAATTAGGTTTTGGTCTTATGATTCCTTGTTTTCTTGGCAGGTCATTGAAGCAATCACAAAGTTCGTTTTCTCTTTTTAATTTTATGAAGTATTTTTAGTACTTTACAGAAGGAAACTGATTATTGTATATAGTCCCACCTTATGCTGAAAATAGATAATAAAACTGCCTCATTTAAAAATGATTCCAAACAAATGTAATTAGAAAAAATGTAAATATATATAATATAATATAAATATATATAATATAATATAAATATATAAATAAGTAAATAAAATTTGTCAGGGAATGGTGGCTCCAGTCTGTAATCCCATTACTTTGGGAGGCCAAGGCTGGAGGATCACCTGAGGTCAGGAGTATGACAACAGATTGGCCAGCATGGTGAAACCCCATCTCTACTAAAAATAAAAAAAATTAGCTTGATATGGTGGTGGGTGCCCAAAATCCCAGCTACTCAGAGGCTGAGGCAGGAGAATTGCCTGAACACCAGAGATGGAGGTTGCAGTGAGCGGAGATAGCACCACTGAACTCCAGCCTGGGTGATAACATCGGAACTCCATCTCAAATAAAAAAATAAAATTTATCGGTAGAGCCTTTACTTAGAATCAATCATTATAAAGATTTCCTCACACTGCTTCATCTATTTCTTGAGGTATTTTAAACACAATCCCTGACTTCATATCACTTCATCTTTTATATTTCTATAAGCAGCTCAGAGGAATAGAGAGCCCGCTCCTATCACCCTGATGCCCTTAGCATACTCGACAATATTAGAATTACTTAGTATTATCCAATATTATGCTTATAATTAAATTTCCCCCATTTTCTAAAAACGTGTCCTTTTATAGTTTATTCAAATCAGTATAAATGCTTACATTTGCATGTTTCATGTCCCTTATGTCCCCTTTAATCTAAATCTGCTTCCCTTCCTTGTTTTGTATTGTTGAAGAAAATGGATTATTTTTAACATAAAATCTAACACTTTTGTCAATGTACTTTTTAAACAATCTTAAACTTACTTTTATCATTCAGTATATTTATTCATGTAAAGACCACCATGGACTTAATTGTGGTAATTCAATAACCATCTCTAGTTTCTTATCTTTCATGATGTCTCAGCAGCAAATCATCATTTAGGTAAAAACTGATGGATTCTCCACCAGGTACAGAAAGCTAATATTGAGTGAAGAGCAAAAAGTGAGTATGAAGGTGAAAACATACAAAGCAGAAATAAATATTAAACATAATCACTAAAGTTTTCTCAGTGAAATAGATTGCTATACAAACATACAACACCCCGTGAAACAAATTCAAAATGCAAAATTCATCTTTTGTGAAAAGCACATTTTTCATATAAACTTTTATACTGATATTTGCATAATATACCAAAATATTTATACATATGTATTGCATGCATAATACTTATCACTGATGATTGCATAAAATACAATTTATAGAATAAGATATTCACACATAATGATCAACAACTCAACAATGTAATAATGATCTTCTCCATAACAAGGCTCTAAAATAAATTTATGGGTGGTTTAACAAGTATTAAGTGGTGGAGACAGAATTTAAACCCTGGCTAGATTGCAACAGGTCTTTGCTATTTTTATAGGACCGTGTTATTTATAATATAAAACATTCCAATGAGAAGAACACAATAATCCCTCGCAACATAGGACAGGCATTTTTTCTTATTTGAAAAAAAGCTAGTTTCTTAAATATCTTTCTAAATTGTCCAGTGTTTCTTAAATGATAAATAAAGTGAATAGATGTTCATCTTCTGGTATCAGTTCTGCATTATTCCAGACAAAAACAAACCAGTTAGATATGGGTAAAAAAGAAGAATCATTCCCAAAGTTTTTAGAGATAATGCCCTAGAATTTATATTTAGATGTAACACTTCAATAATGTTAAATGGAGTTACCACAAAAAGAGATGAGACCACGTCAGTTACCTATGTACATTAAAAACCAACTTTTCTTACTGCTGGGCTCAGTGGCCCATGCCTGTAATCTCAGCACTTTTGGAGGGAGGGCGGATCATGAGGTCAGGAGTTCAAGACCAGCCTGATCAATAAGGGGAAACCCCATCTCTCTCTACTAAAAATACAAAAAAAAAAAAAAGAAAAAGAAAAATTGGCTGGGTGTGGGAGCACGCGCCTGTGACCTGTAGCCCCAGCTACTCAGGAAGCTGAGGCAAGAGAATTGCTTGAACACAGGAGGAGGCGAAGGCTGCAGTGAGCCGAGATTGCACCACTGCACTCCAGCCTGGGCAACAGATCTAGATTCTGTCTCAAAAAGAAAAAAAAAATTTCTTGTAAATTGAACTAAAAGACAACATTGGTATACATAAACCATCTCATATTGTTGTTGACTTTATGAATACCATATAAGCTTCATTTGCATCATTCTAAATTTCAGTACCTTTTTTCTCTCTGATTTCCTTTCCAGTGAGTAGATAAAAGAAAATGGATTACAAAAGTAAATTTGTTCATAATACAACTGCCTTCACATCTTTTGAACCAAAAGTGATTTAAGGAATAAGTCCATTTCGACACACAATTTAAATCCATCTTAGATAAGTGGATTGACTAAGGAGAGTTATCTTAGGAAAAATCAAGGTCAGTAAAAATGGGAAGCACATTATAAATACTTGAAAGAGAAAAACCCTCCCTTATTCATTCTGTGAAAATATGTCATTTTAAATGAATATTCTAAATTTAGAATGCATGTGTGCTCCTTGATTAAATGTGTTATCTTTATTATATAGTATATATGTTGCTTGTTAATTACAGGCACTTATCTAAAAGATTTATCTTGTACACTCTGAGACTGCTACACTCTGAGGATAGAGAAATGATTAAAGGACAATCTCTGTCATTTGAGGACTTCCTTAAACTCCAATAACTTTACTAACAATCATAACTTAGAAAAAAGACTCCTGACAGTTTATTAAGTGCTTAGATGTTGTCGGAGCCAATGAAGAAAATATTCAGTTGAATATTTTAGACTTTAAGGTAAAAGTTTATTTCTGTAATAAAGTTTTAGGAGATGATGCATATATTAGTATAGCATTAATCCCTCTTTATTTAAATTCATCCAATAGCTCTTATAAAACATGTAACCATTAGGATATTTGAGTTTAGTTGCTCATCACTCTCCCAATAAAATATTTCATTCACTTTCCTAAATTACCTAAAATATATTCACATCTATATTTTGTTTTATTTACATTTTTGGCAGAACACATTTGCTTTCATTCTTATAGATACATCTTAGATGTAATCACATAAGAATGCATTGCCTTCTCATATGCAGTTGCAGTACAAAGCAGTTGAGACGCAACAAATCACGATAAAGTAATTCTATATATTTGCAAAAATGTTTTTTCACTATACAATTTTATGAACCACACAAAGAAATTTTAAGATAAAAATTGTGTCCATTTTTTTAGTGCTTTAAATAGCTGTTAAATAAGCCACATCCATTCCATTTTTACAGCTTCCCCTGCCGTTTGGATTCTCAACACCACATCACTTAGGCAATTCAAATAATGCCCTACCAGGAATGCTTGTCCCAACACTAAACACTAAAATTAGTGTTTTTATTATATCCCTCTACTTTAAACAAATAAACAGATAGAAAATAAAAGCTCCTGCCAGAGTTTGAGACCAGCCTGGCCAACATAGTGAAACTTTGTCTCTACAAACAACCAAAAAAAAAATATTCATTGCAGCACAGTTTACAATAGCAAAGACCTGGAACCAACCCAAATGCCTATCGATGATAGACTGGACAGGGAAAATGTGGCACAAATACACCATGGATTATGCAGCCATCAAAAACAATGAGTTCGTGTCCTTTGTAGGGACATGGATGAACCTGGAAACCATCATTCTCAGCAAACTGACACAAGAGCAGAAGATCAAACACCGCATGTTCTCACTCATAGGCGGGTGTTGAACAATGAGAACACATGGACACAGGGAGGGGAGCACTACACACTGGGGTCAGTTGGGGGGAAATAGGGCAGGGATGGTGGGTGGTGGGGAGTTGAGGAGAGATAGCAAGGGGAGAGATGCCAGATGTAGGTGAAGGGGAGTAAGGCAGCAAATCACACTGCCACATGTGTACCTATGCAACAATCTTGCATGTTCTTCACATGTACCCCAAAACCTAAAATGCAATTTAAAAAAAAAACTGCATACAAAAAAACCCATAAAATAATAATAATAATAATATTAATAAAACAGCAGGGTGTGGTGTCGAGTGGCTGTAATCTCAGCTACTCGGGAGACTGAGGTAGGAGAATCCCTTGAACCTGGGGGCGGAGGTTACAGTGAGCCGAGATTGCCCCATTGCACTCCAGTCTGGGCAACAGAGTGAGACTCCGTCTCAAAAAACATGAAAAGAAAAAAAGCAAAGCAAAACAAAGCAAAGCTTTAACCTGCAAAATCTACTGCCACCTACAGAACTGGTTCTCAAATATTAGCCTGAGAAAGAGTCACCTGGAAAGCCAAGACAAATTCAGATTCCCAGGTGCCATCACTGGAGATCTGAATGATTAGGTTTGGGATGTTCCCAAGAAACTGCACTTTAAAATCACTTCTTAAAATAAAATAAAATAAAATAACTTCTCAGTAGCAGATGATGTTTCCTGAGCTTGTAGGATGATGTCCATTTTTTTTCAGTGGGTCTTTAAGGCTAGCTCCATCTGACTGCAGCCTCTTGTTAACCCTTGCTTCTTTTTTTTTTTTTTTTTTTTTGTTATTTTTATTTTATTTTATTTTATTTTATTTTATTTTATTTTCCCATTTATTTATTTTATTGCATTTTAGGTTTTGGGGTACATGTGAAGAACATGCAAAATTGTTGCATAGGAACACACGTGGCAGTGTGATTTGCTGCCTTCCTCCCCATCACCTACATCTGGCATTTCTCCCCTTGCTATCTCTCCCCATCTTCCCACCCCCCACTGTCCCTATCCCATTTTCCCCCCAACTGACCCCAGTGTGTAGAGCTCCCCTCCCTGTGTCCATGTGTTCTCATTGTTTAACACCCGCCAATGAGTGAGAACATGCGGTGTTTGATCTTCTGCTCTTCTGTCAGTTTGCTGAGAATGATGGTTTCCAGGTTCATCCATGTCCCTACAAAGGACCCAAACTCATCATTTTTGATGGCTGCATAATATTCCATGGTGTATAACCCTTGCTTCTTAATGCAAGCCTTCTGCTTAACCAGACACCAGTCCCTTGTCCCCCAAGCATACACTATGCAAGCATGGTGCTTTATTAGCTGTGGCCAATGAATGACCTTCTAGGGGACACTTCAGGAGATTAAATGTTTTTAAATAATTCTAATGTTTTTTAATCAAAACAGCATCTTGTAATTACTTTAAAATAGTGTATAGTAAAAATTTTAAAAGAATAATGGGGAGAAATGATAGCTTATTTTACGATTCTTAAAGAATAGTGTTTTTATATTTGCTGTAACTATGAGTCACACACATAAAAATAAACATCTCTTTTAAAAATCCCCATTGGCAATCCATATTACCTGATTATCAAAAATTATTGTTATAATAAACTATATTTGAGGAATACATACCTGTAATAAAAAACACCTAAACAGAGTTTAACGAGGGAGGCATTCTGTATTTTTGCATTGGATTTACACAAAATAAAGGCTTTTGTCATCACATGGAAAGAATATTGACCCAAAATATATTGCATATTTTATTTTCACAACTCCCAGGGTCTTCTTGTGGTTTATTATGCTTTCCTTAGACTGGGATTTTGATCGGGGAGAGGGCAGAAGTGAAAAGACATTAAGAGCTAAATTTATTCAGTGATGCAAGGAATTTAGAGAGCTCTCTGTCCCATCTATTTTTAAAATGAGTAAATTAATGGATAAATAATAAATACATAATGAATAAATAAATAGAAAAATAAATAAAAGAACTTTCTCTATAATGCCAAGAACCACACGTGGTACATTGTAGCAGTAGTGTTAGTTTGGGTGCAGCAGTAAACAGAGGGTTCACCCAGAATTGGAATCATTAGAGCAGAGTGCATTTACAAAGGATTTTTTGCAAAGACACATGAGAATGTGCAGTGAATAGGCTGCCTCCACACCTAGATTCAAGGGAACAAGATAGAGAAAGTCATACAAGGAAGATCTCTTGAGTAGAGTAGGATACATCAGTCATGAGACACAACCCAAAGGACAACTTTTTGGAGCAGTGAGTAAAAACACTTGGACCTCAATCTGCTTTCTGTCTGATATCCCCTGCTGGGCACCAACTTCTTTAACCTAACTGGAAGCAGAGCAAAGCTGTAACACATTTGGGTTAGTTTCACGGACAAGAGAGCAAGTTTAAGCACGTGTGGTATGGATCTAACTGGGAAACAGCAAATACCTAGCATGGAATATGTAAGTATATTTTGAACGGATGACTCAATGGCTGAACAATAAATGACCTTTAATGAAAGTCTCTAAACTATTTCACATTGACTTTTTCTGTTCCTTTGACTAGCTGCTGAAGTGCCCCACCTTTCTAAACATAATTTTACTTCACCAAGCAAGTTTAGCACAGCATTGCTAATTAAAAATAATATATTTAAATACACTGATCAATAAGAAATGTGACTTCTAAAATTATAAATCAATAATGTACTTTGTACATATATAAAATTATTATAATGTATCTTGGCTGGGCCTGTTAATATTAGTCCAATTTGCCAAAGTATAGCACATGTTAATTTAGCTAATTACAATAACTTAAGGAAGGCTTAAAATGAACAAAGAAAATAAGTGTATATTCATAATAGAAAATAGAAAAAATAAACATTCCTACTTAAAAGAATAGAAAAATTCTTAAATGTATGTATTTGAGCTTTCAGATAAATAATATCTATTGGTGAGAGGAGATGTCATTGGATGAATTCAATGTGCAAGATAAAACACCCACAGAGGATAATATCCAAAGATAAAGGTTCTAGTATGATGCAATGGACTATATAAAAATAGAATGACACTACAGGATGTAGAAAAGTGTACTGGCCTATGATTCTCTACAGTTTGCTTTCAAAGAATATTTCATTATATTTTTAAAATACACTTACAATAGCTAAGATTTGGAAGCAACCTAAGTAGCCATCAAGAGATAAATGGATAAAGAAAATGTGGTACACATACAAAAAGCAATACTATTCAGCCGTAAAAAGAATGGCATCTTGTCATTTGCAACAACATAGGTGAAGCTGGAGATGATTATGGTAAATGAAATGAACCAGGCAAAGAAACACCACTTATTTGAGAGATCTAAAAATCAAAGCAATTGAACTCATGACCATAGATAGTAGAAGGAGGGTTATTAGAGACTTGGAAAGATAGTAGGAGGCTAGGGGTGAGAAGTGGGGATGGTTAATGGGTACAAAACAATAGAAAGAAAGAATGAATAAGACCTACTATTTGATAGCACACCAAGATGACTATAGTGAATAATAAGTCAATTGTACATTGTAAAGTAACTAAAAGAGTATAATTGGATTGTTTGTAACATAAAGAACACATGCCTGAGGAAACGAATACCTCATTCTCCATGATGGAATTATTTCATATCACATGCCATTATTAATACATCTCATGTACCCCATAAATACAGACATCTACTATGTACCCACAAATATTAAAAATAAAAAAAACAGACACAACTATTAAATAAAATGGAAAGTTATACAGTACTTTCTAAATTGTTTTGGTAGAAGTAGTTTTTTTTTTTTTAAGACAGAGTCTTGCTCTGTCACCCAGGCTGTAGTGCAGTGGCACTACCTCAGATTACTGCAACCTCTACCTCCCGGGTTCAAGCAATTCCCCTTCCTCAGTCTCTTGAGTAGCTGGAACTAGAGGCATGCACCACCACACCTGGCTAATTGTGTATTTTTAGTAGAGATGGGTTTTCACATGTTGGTCAGGCTGGTCTCAAACTCCTGACCTCGGGATCTGCCCACCTTGGCCTCCCAAAGGGTTGCAATTACAGGCGTGAGCCACCAAACCTGGGCAGAAGTAAACACTTTTTAAATTTCTAGAAAACATTTCCAAACAAAGGAGGAACATTGAATAGCATATGGTGGACTCCATCAACATTTTTCAGTAAAGTATATTCTGTTCTATATAAAGATAGTAGTACTTCATTGGGTGGCATTAATAATAATGACTTTTTCTAATCTTATCTTGAAAGTAAATTCTCCTTTGAACCACAAAAGTAAAAAAGTTTCATAACTGTCACTCTAACTTAACTGCTTGGAATAGTTTAGATAATTTAGCTTTTTATCCATCTCAAACCACCATGGCCTCATGCAATTTATACATTCCAAAAGTAATCCTCTATGTTATTGAACAAGATACAAATCATTTGGGTAACAGACTCACTATGATGTTAGCAAAATAAAAAATTCCTGATTTATTAATTTTTTAATTGGAGAAAAAAATGTAATGAATGAAATCAGGATAGGCCACTACTTTTTTATATTCAGAAGAATTGAAAAAATGTATTTATTAAACTCTACCACTTATTATAATTTGAGTTTTATAAGACTCAACTTACAGGCAACAAAGGTAGACCTTTCTTCTTTTACTTCAATTTCACTACTAAGCAATAAGTTTCCAAAGTAAATAACTTTCAGGTTAAATTTTAATAATTTTGTATTATATTCACATATTTCCTTTTTACAATTTTATTTTCTGAGATACATGTGCAGAACGTTCAGGTTTGTTGCATAGGTAAACATGTGACATGGTGGCTTGCTGTACCTATCAACCTGTCACGTAGGTGTTAAGCCCTTCATGCATTGATGATTTATCCTGATACTTATCCTCTTCTTACCCCACCCTCCGACAGGCTCCAGTGTGTGTTGTTTCCCTTCCTGTATCCATGTGTTTTCACTGTTCAGCTCCCACTTAAAAGTGTGAACATATGGTGTTTGGTTTTCTGTTCCTGTGTTACTTTGCTGTCTATAATGGCTTCCAGCTCCATCTATGTCTCTGAAAAGGATATGATCTCATTCCTTTTTATGGCTGCATTGTATTTCATGGTGTATATGTACCACATTTTCTTTATCTAGATATATTTACATATTTTTCTTTACAATCAACAATATCTTGGTAAACTATTAGAGAAATATTTAAGTGTTAAATACATTAATATAAATATATAATATATATGTATTTTAATAGCATATTAATAATTTAGTGGATAATAGTATGAAACATGCAATTCCAATTGCTGGAATTGATAAAAGAAATAAGTATAGAAACACTCATATTTATCAAACATTTTAATTTGTTTAGTTAGGTTTTTTCCTCTACATAAAACAGTGAAATTTTCGTCACTGTTTTTGTTTTCCTTAAGCTTTAGTTTCAGCGGTCCATGTGCAGGCTTGTTATAGAGGTTAATTCACGTCACTAGGGTTTTTTGTATAGATTATTTCATCACCCAGGTTATAATCCTGAAACCCAACAGTCATTTTTTCTGTGCCTCTCCCTCCTTCCACACTCCACTCTCTTGTAGACGCTGTGTCTGTTGTTTCTCTGTTTGTGTCCATATATTCTCATCGTTTAGCTCCCACTTATAAGTGAGAACATGTGGTATTTGGTTATCTGTTCCTGCATTAGTTTGCTAAGGATAATGGCTTCCACCTGCAGTCATGTTCTGCAAAGGACATGATCTCCTTGTTTTTCATGGCTGCATAGCATTCCATGGTGTATATTTACTGCATTTTCTTTATCCAGTCTACCACTGATGGAAATTTGGATTGATTCCATGTCTTTGCTATTGTGACCAGTGCTGCAGCATACATATGCATACATGCATCTTTGTGGCAGAATGATTCATATTTCTCTGGGGACATACTCAACAATGGGATTGTTGGGCTGAAAGGTAGTTCTGCTTTTAGGTCTTTGTGAAATTGTCACACTGCGTTCTACATGGTTGAACTAATTTACAACTCCTACCAAAAGTGTGTAAGTGTTCCTGTTTCTCTGCAACCTTGCCAGCATCTGTCACTTTTTGACTGAATAATAACAACCATTCTGAGTAGTGAAATATGGTACCTCATTGTGGTTTTGATTTTCATTTCTCTATGATCAGTGACATTGAGCTGTTTTTTTCCTCATATGCTTCTTGTCCACATGTATGTCTTCTTTTAAAAAGTATCTGTTCACGTCTTTGCCTAATTTTTAATTAGCTTTGTTTTTTTCTTGTAAATTTGTTTAAGTGCCTTATAGATGGTAGATTTAGACCATTTTCGGATGCATAGTTTGCCAATATTTTCTCCCTTTCTGTAGGTTGCTTGTTTGCTCTCTTGATAGTTTATTTTGCTGTGCAAAAGCTCTTAATTTGATCCTATTTGTCAATTTTTCCTTTTTTTTTTTTTTTTTTTTGCAATTGATTGGTATCTTCATTATGAAATCTTTGCACATTCCTATGTCCAGAATGGTATTGCTCAAGTTGTTTTCCAGGGTTTTCAGAGTTTTGAGTTTTCCATTAAAGTCTTTAATCTATCTTCAGTTGACATTTCTTTTTTTTTAACATGATATAAGAAAAGGGTCCAGTTTCAGCCTTCTGCATCTGGATAGCCAGTTATCTCAGGATCATTTATTGAATCTGGAATCCTTTCCTCATTGCTTACTTTTGTAAGTTTTGTAAAAGGCCAGTTACTTTTAAGTGTGGAAACTTATTTCTTGGCTCTCTATTCTGGAGAACTCAAATGTTTAGTAACAATTGCCCAGTCCCATACCATGACCACCAAATTTATCACATACATTTTCAACTTAAAGTCAATGAAGGAATTCTGAGAACTTGGATATCAATAGCATTGTATATATCTTCTTTCTGAGCTTATACAGTATGCTGTTAAGATTTAGTAGCATGCAAAACCTGCATTACCAGTACACATCCATCAATGACTGCCTTTTTCCCTGTTCCACTATAATTGCTATGTTCTTCTCATTTGCTTTCACATGGGCTTTTACGTTATTCCTTTTAAAAATTATTGTGGCTTCCACAAGTTGCAATTTTGTAATGTCTTTGAAATTGTGTTTCTAGAGAGTCCTGGGATCCATTTAGCTTAAATGACAGAATTTAAAGTGTGACTTATGAGGCTGCAGTGGTTTTCTTGTGAACTCATTTATCGAATAAGTTCTGCTCAACTTGCCACTGTTTACCTAAAAATATATATTGAGGAGACAAGGGAGAGAAAAGGGATTCTTGAAAACAGTGATCAAAAAAAAAATCTATGAAGCAGGATTATAAGTGATTTTTCTTAAAGAAATATCCATTGTCGGCCGGGCACAGTGACTCACGCCTGAATCCCAGCACTTTGGGAAGCTGAGTAGGGTGGGTCACCTAAGGTTGGGAGTTCAAGACTAGCCTGACCAACATGGAGAAACCCTGTCTCTACTGTAAATACAAAATTAGCTGGGATTGGTGGTGTATGCCTGTAATCCCAGCTACTGTGGAGGCTGAGGCAGGAGAATCGCTTGAACCCAGGAGGCAGAGGTTGCAGTGAGCTGAGATCATGCCATTGCACTCCAGCCTGCCCAACAAAAGTGAAATTCTATCTCAAAAAATAAAAAATCAATCCATTGTCTAATAAAAGTACTAAACACAAACAACTAGAACATTCAGGAAGCCTTCAGTCAACAGATCTGCAAGAGGCTACTGTGAACCATTGACCTAGATAGTGGGAAATGACTGAAGTGTAGAACCCCCATGGCTGCTGCCCTCATGGGGCTTACTTATCCCCTCCTAATGCAGAAGATACATATTTATAAATAGTAGATAGCCAAATACATGCATAATAACAAGTTGTGACAATTGCTCTAAACCAAAATTATGGGGTGTTATAAATATATACATCAAGGAAACTACAAAGCAAATCTCAGAAGCCAATGTCCCAGGAAGCGATCTTGAAACTATGTTCCCATAAATACTTAAGAAACGATGACATGACTGCCTGAAAAGATCTTTCCAGGCAGAAGGTTCTGGGTTTCAAAGGAGGAAAGGCAATCTAGACAGAAGGTTTGAAGCTGGAGGCTTGGTAAGATGAGGCTGAGGAAGTCTGAAGGGGCTAGAATATGTAGGATAAGTACCTCTGCTTTTGTAGCAAGAAAAATAGAAGTAGAAATGGCTTTTAACAGGAGGTTCACATTCGGATTTGCATTTAAAAATATCACTGACTAGCGTATGTAGATCAGATGAGTAGAAACAAAAAAGCCTTGAAATTTGAAGAAAAATGGTGGATTATTATGAATAACTGAAATTAGAATGCTGAAATATGGGTAGAGAAATTATTTCTTGATTTCTAAGCTGAGTTGAAATCTAGAAATAATTTATGTAATAAATTTAAAATAAACATTTTCTTTACTAAGACCAATAGGGTTATAGATAGATAGACTATTTCCATTCATTTGGAATAGTTGGAATTTAAAGAATATTGTGATTTCTAAGGAGATTAATCTATGTAGTGGTGGGCTAAAAACTTCGAGAACATAACTGAAATTGAGAATTAACCCTAACATTATTAAATGTACAAAAGTAAGCCATGATTTGGGGAAATTACATTTACTAGTTTAGGAATGAGAAGCAAAGATAACATAATGTGATAGAATTTATTTTAAAAGTAGTCAAGATAAACAGTTTTACACAGAACTTTTTAACAGAATATTTCAAAACATATGCAAGAAAAGAGTGAAATGAACTTTTAGGTACCTATCACTCAGCTTTAAATATTTTTCAACTTCTTAGCAATCTTGATTTATCTAAATACTCATTCACCTTTCATCCCAAAGCCAGTTCAGTTTGAGGTAAAAAACAGACATTGTACTAATTTATGTGTGAATATTTTAGTATGCATCACTAAATACAAGGATTCCCCCAACAAACATAGCTATTATACATTCAGAACACTACTCTCCAAAAAACAATAATTTTACCTAATATTATCATACATCTAGTTCTGTTGACATTGTTTCTTTAACTGAAACATTAATGTCTCTTTTGCATCTTAATATTACAGTCTCTTTGTTGGATTTAGAATTCACAAAGTTCCAGCTGGGTGCAGTGACTCATGCCTGTAATCACAGCACTTTGGAAGGCCAAGGCAGATAAATCATGAGGTCAGGAGTTCAAGACCAGCCTGACCAATATGGTGAAACCCCATCTCTACTAAAAATAGAAAAATAAACTGGGTTTGGTGGCATCAGCCTGAAGTTCCAGCTACTTGGGAAGCTGAGGCAGAAGAATTGCTTGAGCCCAGGAGGCAGAGGTTGCAGTGAGCTGAGATAACACAACTGCACTCCAGCCTGGGTAACAGAGTGACTCTGTCAACAACAACAACAACAACAACAAAAAGAGTTCACAAATTTCAGTATACTATACTGTATCCCCCCCAAAAACATTGTCATTTTTAAGGTCCAGCTGTTTTACTAGAATAAGATTTATTGTTAGAAATTCTGATCTGAATTTCCAAGGAACTCAAGGTTTATGTAGCTTCAAGGCTTTTTTGCTTATTTCAGGAAACTTTCTTGGATTATAATTTTCAGTATTTGTTCTATTCCTTTTGTTTACTTTTCCTCTTCAGGGAGGTCTACTATACGTATTTTTAAAAATCTTCATTCCAATTATTTACCGAGATTTTCATCTCTGTTTTCCTATGTTTCTTTTCTCCAGTCACCTCATTGCTGACCTTTTATAATTGTGATTTAGGTTGTATTTAATAATTTATATCACATTTTCTTTATTTATTTTAGCTCATTTTGAAATATCAGCATATAGTTTTGTTTGTAAGCGTGAATTTCCAACATACTTTTCTTTTTCTGTAGGAGGTTATTTTGGTCCTTGTTTCTTTCTTCTGTAAATTTCAAAGTATAAAGCCACACTTATATTTAGTGGCTCAGTTTTTTAAACTTCAACTTTTATTTTAGATACAGGGGCAACGTATGTAGTTTTGTTACGCGGGAATATTGCATGATGCTGAAGTTTGTGGTATGGACTGCACTACTCAGGGAATGAATAAAGTACTCCAAAGGTAGCTCTTCAACCCACACCCCTTTCTTCCCTCTTTGCCCTCTCTAGGAGTTCACAATGTCTATTGTTCCAATATTTATGTCTACGTTTGCTCAGAGTTTAGCTCCCACATAGGTGAGAACATGGTACACTTGGTTTTCTGTTCCTGCATTAATTTGTTGAGGATTTTGGCCTTCAACAGCATACATGATGCTCCAAAGGACATGACATCATTCTTTTTCATAGCTATGCAGTATTTCAAGGTGTATATGTACCACGTTTTCTTTATCCAATCTACCATTGATGCACACCTGGGTTGATCCATGTCTTGCTAATATGAATAGTGAAGTGATGAACACATGAGTGTGTATGTCTTTTTGGTGTAATAATTTATTTTCCTTTGGGTATATACTCTGTAATGGGACTGCTGGTCAAATGATAGCTCTGTTGAAGTTCTTTGAGAAATCTATAGGCTGCTTTCTACAATGGCAGAACTAATTTACATTCCTACCAACAGTATATAAGGATCCCCTCTTCTCCACAGCATTGTGTTTTGTTGTTGTTGCTATTTTGTTTTTGATTTTTTAAGTAGCTTTTCTGATTGGTGTAAGATGGTATCTCATTGTGGCATAGTGGCTGAATTGCTTCAAAGAGAAAGTAGTAGATGAATACAGATTTTCAAGCTTTATTAAAGTTCCTTTTCTTTTGTTTTCATCAAGATTGAAACCATAAGATTCAAAATTGCTGAAGAGTTCATTTCCTTCTATTTTTTTGCTTGTAGTCCCATGTAGCTCATAAAGATTGTTCACCCTGGCTTTGACTTGAGAGAGCACATTAGTCTTCAGGACTCATAGGTAAAGACACCTGAACTACTGGAGCACTTGACCTTCTTGTATCCCTTTGTACTCTTCTGAGAGTTGGGGTCTGAATTTCCACTAACCCCCACAATGACCAATTTTAGATCCTGTCTCAAGGTTGTCCACTGAGTTTTCCAGCATGCACATCATGATGACTTTTCAGTTCTCCATTTTCAGGGCCATCATACTGCACCTTTCATATAGTTTGATGACAATAGTGTCTTATAGCTGTTGGAGTTTATTATAATTAATCAGTATTTTAGAGCTCATGAGAATGACTTTTCACCTAGTTTTGTTGGAGGTATTCTTCTACTCACTATCTGACTTAATTTTGCTGTCTTATCTACTCCTTTTAGTTTTATAAGTGGAATTCTAATAGATTAACAAAAATGCATCACTGTCAGTGCCATCTTTCCCAGAATAACTTATTAAAAGTGATTTAATTTTAAATAATATAGAGTGCATTAGCTCATTTAAGTGTCTGTAGATGAACTTATTATAGCATGAGAGCAGGCACAAGTGCTACTCTACTCTCAGCCCTGGGTCACGTATTTGTAAAAAATTACATAAACTCAATTCAGTGTAATACACATTATTGAGCAACTACTGTATGCAAGGTATTGTTTTATGTGCTGCAGCAGAAGAAAGGTAACACAGATACACTCAGGTGTTTCAAAGGCTAATGAGGAAACCAAAAAACATGCTTTTAAATTAAATTGTGAAATAATTAGAAACAACCAAATTTATTCATCTTTTTTGGGAACAATAAATGTTAACCTACCCAAACATGCTAAGTTAAAGCCTTGAGAAGAATAATACACTATGCAGCCAGTACAACTATATAGATTGTTATTTCTTAACTTTGAAAAATGTCAACAAAATGTGTCAAGCATATATTTCCAAAGAAAAATAAAATTTGTTTGTAAAACGATCTGTAAGCATAATCCCATTTTATTTATTTATTTATTTTTATTGTACTTTAAGTTCTGGAGTACATGTGTAGATCTTGCAGGATTGTTGCATAGGTACACACATGCCATGGTGTTTTGCTGTCTCCATCCCCCCAGTCACCTACATCAGGCATTTCTCCCAATGTTATCCCTCCCGTACGTCCCCACCCCCCGCTGTCCCTCTCCTAGCCCCCCACCATCCAACATACCCCAGTGTGTCCATGTGTTCTCATAGTTCAACACTTGCCTATGAGTAAGAATATGCGGTGTGTGGTTTTCTGTTCTTGTGTCAGTATGCTGAGAATGATGGTTTCCAGATTCATTCACGTCCCTACAATGGACAAAAACTCATATAATCCCATTTTAATAAAAAAGAACAGCAAACACGTGATGACAATATACATGGATATTTACCAAAATAGTATATGATAACGATCTCTGAGTGATGAGCTTAGAGATGTTCATATTTTTATTATGCTTTTACAAAACATTGTTATATAATGTTGACTCTTTTTGTGCAATGAGCAAATATCACATTTAAAATAAAATTAGGGTCTATTTTTAGGCTCTTTTTTATACACCATGAAATACTAGAAAGGCAATGAGAAATCGTTCTTATATCTACCAAAGTCAATAAATTTACTTTGTGACCAATATGTTCTAGACTTTGTATGTTCAAGATATATAAGAATAAATTATTTGCCTAAGGATACATTTAAGTCATATTGTTAATGAGAATCTGAGAAAGAGGGTAGGGAAGGAAGTGGAATGCCAATAAGCAGAAGAACAAGGAAGGCATAGAAGTTGGAGGGAATGGAGGAAAAAAATGAAAAGAAAAAGAAAGAGGAACAGAGAGAGGAAAGGGAGCAGGAGGAGGAGGAGGACACAAGCAATCTATTCCAGGTTAGGTGCTAAAAACTCCACACTCACCAGCCTGTCAATAGAAGTGCTGACCCAATGAAACCAGCCACCTGCCTCCTGCTGCCTCCTATTTCCTCTGTTACAATTATCAAGTAAAGTTTCTTGTGGTTGATACTGTTACCTTTCCTTCTTTTTAAAATTCATGTCATAAGACAATCATCACCAAAGAGCCTGTGGATCCTAATTGTTACAATTGAGTATCTCTTTTGAACAGGTTTGCCAAGGTTTAAATATTGTCTAGTAGCACCCCATTCTTTTTTCCCTGGGCATAGAGCTAGTCTCTCACTTCCAGCCCCTTTGGCATTTCTGTAGAGCTTTGTATTAGTGAGGGTTCTCTAGAGGACAGAATTAATAGGATATACATATATATCCTATTAAATATATATGTATATATTTGATAAATAAATATGTATATATTTAATACATATTTAATACACTTGTATATGTAAAGGGGAGTGTATTAAGTATTAACACGATCACAAGGTCCCACAATAGGGCATCTGCAAGCTGAGGAGAAAGGAGAGCCAGTGTAAGTCTCCAAACTGAAGAACTTAGAATCCGATGTTTGAGCACTTGCAGCATCCAGCACCAGAGAAAGATGCAGTCTGGGAAGCTAGGCCAGTCTAGTCTTTTCACGTTTTTCTGTTTGCTTTATATTCTAGCCAAACTGGCAGCTGATTAGATGTTGCCCATCCAGATTAAGGGTGGGTCTGCCTTTCCCAGCCCACTCACTCTAATGTTAATCTCCTTTAGCAACACACTCACAGACACACTCAGGATCAGCACTTTGCATCCTTCAATCCCAATCAAGTTGACAATATTAACCATTACAGACGTTATGACTATTTTCCACCCATGGAATATGAGTGGAAGTTACATAACACCTTAATTCTGGGGCAGTTTAAGAGGGAAAGCCTTCATCTCTTTTCCCCATCAACCCTTTCTCCCAAACTAGTCAGCAATCTGCATAATTCAGGGCTGACTGGAATGTTTTCCAAGGAACATGGAGGAACTACAGCTAGAAGCAGTTTTATACGCATACTCAAATAACTCCATCTATTCAAGCCACTCTGGGACTTCACTGATCTGTGTCAGGATTGAACAACTGTGCTAAGTCAGCAGGTGTTGAGGATATACCTGCAATGAGAAATGTTACCCTGATCAATAAGACTAGTTTTCAAAATAGTTCATGTTTCTCATATCTGGTTGTATTTTTCTTATATTTAATGACAAAGAATTTCTGTAGAAGCATAAAATAAAAATCAACCCTTGCGGTTCCCCATTGACCAAGCTAATTATTTTTCTTGATCAGACTTGCTTCTAATGAATTCATAGTTAAAAGAAAGTGGAAATAATTGTTTTAGTTGTTATAAACCTTGTAACCTTTTCATTGATCAAATCATTGCTTCCACAGTTACTTTCTTGTTCTTTCATAAGATTACAATAGCTCTGTGAATTTGTACCTTCTGAGTCTTTAAGTAAATTCTGCACAAAATCCTTACTTTTAATTTAATAGAACTAGGGTAAAATACTGAGTTGAATGTATTTGGGAGATATTTAAATAAAGTTTTTGCTTTATATAATTTTTCAAGACAGATGTGGCCTATAAACTGTCTTCTTGCTCCATGTGGTTATTTTAATTCAGTGATTTAAATGGTGACTTGGAAGCTCTTTAGTTTAGAAGGACCCTATCTCTGCTAGCTAAAAATTAGCCCATCTTGTTTTGCAGAAACAAATTAACTCTTCAGCCTCGGAGGTGCTTGTAAGTTAATTTGCAAAATGTTTGCACAGCCCTAGAAAAATATCAATATATATTAAAAACCAAGAGAAATGTATTTTCTCTGATAATAGAGAATTATTTCAAGTACTTCATTTTAGACAAATATGATTATTTTGGTGTTTTCTCTTTTTCAATTTTGAGTTTCTCTCCATTTCTTATTTTAATAAATAAATATTTATAATTTTTTAAAGATGCAGATGATGAATAATATTTGACTTGTGAGACACATCAAGTAATTTAACATGAGGTTGTTTTGGTCTATGGTTTTATTTGCTTAAACATATTAAAATGCAGTTGTAACAGTTTCAGAATTCTGTTAATACTGACACAGTTTTCCTACAGAGGGCAGTATTGGTGGAAGCATGTAGTGGCCATAATATCGACAGCCTATCCGCATATCTGCTAAGACCTAAGACTTATTATCACAGCATCCAGTTACAGACTACTGGGAAAATGGGAGAACTAAAGAATTTTGTTTATTTAATTCCTTTCTATATGAATCCATTTGAGAACACACCAGTCACTTGAAAATATGAGCATAAAACATTCAATGCAGACAACTCGCAATAATTATAGCTGTTTTTTTTCTTTCTCTCCTCATCAGTTTTGATGGTTAATTTTATGTGTCAACTTAACTGGTCCACAGCGTGTCTGGACATTTAGTGTAACATTATTCTAGTGGGCCTGTGAGGGTGTGTTTGGAGGAGATTAGTGTTTGAATTGGTAGACTGAGCATGGCAGATTGCCCTCTTGATATAGTTTGGCTGTGTCCCCACTCAAAATCTCCTGTTGGAGTCCCATGTGTTGTGGGAGGGAACCAGTAGAAGATAACTGAATCATGGGGGCAGTTTCCCCCATACTGTTCTTGTGGTAGTGAATACCTCTCATGAGATCTGATGGTTTAATAAGGGGAAGTTTGTTTTGCTTGGCTCTCATTCTGTCTTTGCCTGCTGCCATCCATGTAAGTAGTGACTTGCTCTCCTCCTTGCCTTCTTCCATGACTGTGAGGCTTCCCTAGCCATGTAGAAGTGTAAGTCCAATTAAACCTCTTTCTTTTGTAAATTGTCCAGTCTTGGGTATGTCTTTATCAGTGGCATAAGTAATACACCTCCCTAATGCAGGTGGACTTCCTCCAATCATTTGAAGGTCTGTTTAGAACAAAAAAGATGACTCTTTCTCAATTGAAAGCAAGTAAATGGAACTCCTCCTGTCTAAAGGCTTGAGCTCAGATACTATTTGTTGCCTTTGCTGTTGGACTTGAATTAAAACACGAACACTTCTTACGGCTTGAGACTACTGTCTTTCACACTGGAACTAACACTTTTGGCTCTCCTGGGTCTCCAGCTTGTGAACTGCAGACTTCGGGACTTTCAGCCTTAATAATCATGTAAGTCAATTAAAACAAATCTCTCTTTCTTTTTATCTATCTACATAGCTATATAGCTATACACCTCTAACTAGCCACCCTTCTTGGTTCTGTTTCTTTGGAGAACCCTGTCTAAAATACCAGCGTTTCTCATTTTCAACAGTATTTTCTGTTGTACTGCTAGCTAATTAAAGATAAACTAAGTAGCTTCTTTTAAGTTCTAATTAAGGGGAAAAAAGCATGAAATACCCAGAGCAGGTGGGAGAGTAAATTTCTTCAATAATTAGTGTAAATAGAGTTTCTTTCTTTCTTTTTTATTCTAAAGTAATAAATGTCCTGCTTTTCTCACACACCAGGTGGTAAAATAGTGAGTGGAAAATGTGTAAGAACAGTGAGGGTATGCAGACACTAATAATACCTTCCCCTACATGGTAATTTGCAGTTCTCAAAGCATTTTCATGTAGATTTGAGTCATACAAAATAACCAGAGGGTGGGGATATTTTTACCCTTCACGGATGAGAACATGGAGGCACTGCAGAGAAAAAGTTAAGTGGCAGAACAAAAATTTCTGCTTGTATTTTCAGATAATAAGTCACATGTTCTTGCAATTGAATGACTGCTTGAGGACAGAGTTGCATTAATTATGACTTTCGAGAGGGAGTTGACAGTTGCTCAAAAGGGAAAGGACTACTAGGTAAGACCTAGTAGATTTCTGCTCCAGAAGGCAGGAGCCACAGCCTAAAATAAACTAGTAGCAACGTAAAAAAAATGTACAGTAAAGTGAGTTTTAAGTCATTGCAAAGAGGTATGGTATTTATGTACTAAGTGAATTTTTTTATTACAGTAAAGAAAAAATAATATTAATGAAAACAGTGATAACAGCTTACATTTATTGAGCACATACTAAATATGATGAAACTTCCATGAATTTTTGCTGGTTTTATCAATAATTTGGCAAGAAAATTTTATTAACTCACTAACACAGTTGAGCAGACAGACTGAGAGATTAAAGAATTTCTTCAAACTTATATGATCTAAAGAATACATCATGTCAAAACCAGGGAGTCTTCCTAAAATTAGAGCAAACCAACCATGGACATTTTTTAGACGTTTGGGATTATTAAATAAACTGCAAAGTACTTAGTTTGTTTTCACTTATTATCAATGTAGTTTTTAGAGCCTACAAATAGAAAAGCAAGAACTGACTAAATTATGTACTACTGTCACCAGTTGGTTACAATTTCATTTTCCAGAAGCAGATCTTGAAACAGGGGCTGATGTAGAATTTATTTACTGGGAAAAACCCCCAGAAGGGGTTAAAATTGGTCAGAATAAAAGAAGGGAGTTAAGCAAAGCCACATCAAGTAAAAGTTTGGTGCAATCTCATTAACTTTGGAAATCTGGAGACAATGCAGGTCATATCTCAACATTTTTCAAATCAGGGCCCCTTTTGTATCCCTGAAGCTCTCAATAATTGGCTAAAGGTGAAGACAGACATGCAGGGTCTTCAATTCTCTTTGATTGAAGACCAGTGGGTCTGGCAGCCTGAGAACAGCCCTCTGTGAAACAGACATAAGTGCTGGTTGTTGGAAGCAAAAGTCACCAGAAGCAATGCTGGTGTACACAGACATGAAAAAATTAACCGGGGCATATGGATGGAGCATTGACATACCTATTACATGGATTATTAACCAATGTGTTATATGAAACCAGTGAGCTTATCCAGTCTCTTGTGTTTCCTTCACTCATGCTTTACTTTTGCTGCTCTATTCATGGATCACTGATCTTTGACAACAGATATCAGAGATGAAGGAAGGAACCTCTCTTGGTACATCTTAAATTCCAAAAGGTGCACACTTCCTTACACAAATGTAGACCTTCTAGAGAGTTTCTCCAATCAATGTGGCTCAACTCATATGTGCTAACTCTTACAGGAATATGACTATTCATACATTTCAGTTTCTACTCCCATATTTTTGGGGGCTTGGCTATGTGATTTGTTTTAACCAATGTGACATCCACAAGTAGGATGCACAGAATCTTTATAAGCAATTGAACATTTGGGAGTGCCCTCTTGAAAGAACCCCTCTTGGCATCCAGCTTGCAGGAAATATCTAATCCCAGGATATCTTGCTGTAGAGAGGAGGATGCACTAAAATGCCTTTTAGGAGGAGACTATACTTAGAATGAGAGATCTCATGATGGAAAAGCAGTGTGCCCTAGTTGAGTTCCCTAGTGAATGAGACCACCCCAGTGACTCCAACTAATACTTCAAGGCCCGTAATTATTGCCCAGATGATCCACTGAATCACAGGAAATAAGAAATTAGTCTTGCTTCAAACTGTTGAATTTTGTGAGGTTTGATAAGCAGTAACATAAAGAGATACAGTTTTTGACCTATGGAAATGACAGTTTCCTGGTATTCAAATGAACACCACCAGTAATAATAGTCACACTGCTTCCTATTGACAATACTATCATTTATCCAGGATCTGCTTTAGTTAAAGCATTATGTTTGTGTCTTTTCATATTACGTTTTCGAATAAGCATGCTATCAGGCAGTGTTAATGCCTAATCATAAAGCTGAAAAAAATTGAGCCTCAGTGGGTTTATGTAATAGCTCTAAAGCCACATAGTAACTTGCAAAGTCATAATCTGAATCCATGTTTGCTTGGCTTTGAAGTGTATTCTTTCCTTGCTCTGTCTCAAATTGCACTTTTACATAAGGATCCCTAAGTATGGCAGCACACATTGCTGTAAGGTCTGTGAAATTGTCAGAACAAAGAAAATGTGCATGGGTTATCTACCTTTACAAATATGTCTTTGAAAATTCTTATCTAGGAAGAAAAATTTGAGCTGGTAAAAGTGGCATTTAACTCCTTCCAAATAAATCCTGTCTTTTAAGGGATAATAGCAAAAACCAAGAGAACATTATAGAGTTTGATAAGAGTCTCCATAACCTGCTTTTTTTTTCTTATCACTTCAACTTCACTTGTAAACTAGGAAAATACAAATTTATAATTTCCCCAGTTTGAGGGTTTAAATGTCCCCAAAATTCATGTTAAAACTTAATTCTCATTGTGGTAATATTAAAAGGTGGGGCCTTTTGAGAAAGGATTAAGTTCTGAGGGCTCCACCCTCATTAATGCATTCCTGTTTTAAAAACTGGCTGAAGGGTAGGACTTTTTTGCTTCTCTGCCTTCTGCCATGTGAGGACTTAGCAAGAAGGCCCTCATCAGACACCAAATCCTAGTGGCTTGATCTTGAACTCTACAGCTCCAGAAATGCCAGAGGGAAAAGAAATCTGTTCTTTTTAGATTACCCAATCTTAAATATTTTGTTATAGTAGCAAAAACGGCCCAAGAACTCAGTATAATGAGATAGTTTAACCTGAAGAGTGTAGATTCTGGAGCGCTGTTGCCTACGACTAATCCTTGATCTTTCTTATATTAGTTCTGGGGGCTCAGTTTGGTCATTGGTAAGATGAAGATAATTATAGCATCTACTTCATATTGGACCTTAACTGCAACTAACATGATCCATTGTGGATATTAAAATGATTGCTACATGTAAAGGGCTCAGAATAGTGTATAGAGCTAACTCAAGTGTTAGCTGTCATTACTATTGTTCCTATTGTTAGTATTGAGATAAATTTCTCCTTGGACATCAAAATAACCTTGGATTCATGTACTTAGAACCACTTTACAAAATTCCCTCAGTAGTTTAGTTCCAAACTGATTATTCTGTGTAATGTGTATAACAGATTTGCTAGAATAATAGGCTATTTCACTTAGAAAAATAGCTCTAATGATAATTCATGTTGATTCATATAATTTTTATAAATATACATAAATATGTATATTTTATCTTTCCATTTTATCTTAGTCATGGGCAGAATAGGCAAATATTTATTTATCCAAATACAGGATAAATGAAAAAATATAAGAGAAAAAAGAAGAAAAAAACAATTGAATGAAAAAATTAATCTGCAGCTTTTGACGACACTGCATCATCATCTACCGTAAGTAGTTATTTCATGATTTATATATTCAAAATTGTTATGTTTATCTTTAATGTAGCATGTAACACATTTCACATGAATTCATTTGCATATAGTTCTCTCTTTAACTAGACTAATACCTCCTAGAATCCAGAGACTGTCTATCGAATGCTGTTACTCTTGTACCAAGCAGAGTGTTTTGCATTAAATGTCAGCTCAGTAACAATGTGCCAAAGAAATGAGCAAATAAACTGTAAGACAAATTATTCATTTCTCATTAGACATATGGTTCTTGAGAATAATATTTATTTAATCTAATGAATCGTCCTCAGAATGTATAATATCAATGATTTTTATGGTAGGTAATAAAACTTACATGAAAATATATACACTAAATTCTAAGCATCTTCTTGCTTGAATAACATTTAGAAACATCAGTGTTCTTAAATCCTTGGGAGGAAATGAGACAGAATTCCAGGGTACAGAAATAGTTTAATGCCATGAAAGTTGTTGGCTTTCTAAAATATTTTCACCTGAGGAATGACACGTCTAGTGACATAAATCTTCAAAAATCATAGGAACAAAATTTCCCTAATTATATATGAGGGCTTTAATGAAGGCATTTTAATGCACAGGCACTGATATCTGAAATAAAACAAAAAAGGAGCTTGTTATGATTTGATTATTAGCCTGTATCCAAATCAGCAGCAGTACTATTCTTAATCTAAGAAATCTCCCTGATGTGAATGGTAAAATCAAATACATGTCTTATTCACTGTAACTTCCTTTTATAATGCAGCTCTGAAAATCTCTCCTATTTTGTTTTATTTTTGTACCTGTTTTTCAACAGTCACAAAAGAAAACGATGACTCTTTTCTAACACAAGGTGAAGGCAGCTAAAACTGTCATTCTGCCTCTGCATATCACTGCTTCTGTGATAAGAAATAATGAAAATGACTATAGGGTTCTGTATCTGACTTGCTGTAATTCTCCAAGCAATTCACACCACAGAGTGATTTTGTTAGGGTTGAACTGAAGTTAAGTATACAGCAAGCATTGTGTATAGTTTTATGTCTTCATAATTAGTTGGTTGAAGATACTTTATTGAAGATACTTTACATTTTTCCTTTCCACTGTTGAAGGCAATCAAAGAAATATGTTCTCTTTGAAAATCACAAGATCAGAAAATAAATGTGAATATTAGAAAAAGGGACTGTGTGTTCTAATGCAAGAGGCACTACCTAGGACCAGGATTCCTTTCCAATTCTGAACTAGGTGTGTAGCCTCCTACAACTTACTTAGGCATGCTAGTCCTTAGTTACCTTATTAAAATATGCCTTTCTTGCCTGAAAGCAGAGAAATAGACCTTTAGACCTCAAAGTCACCATCGGATCCAAACTGGCAATGGAGTTAGTTACAACATTCATGTTTATATTACTCCATCATTAGTGTGTTTACTATATTTTCCTCTCAGCTTGATCTCCCAAGAAATACTAAACAAAAATGCAATAAATAGTAGCTCTAGTCATTAATATCTCAGTCCCTAAATCTTGGAGTTATTTTGGATTCTGCTCTTCATCTCATATGCCATATCAAATTCAATAGGAAATTCTGTCCACAATATATTCAAAGTATGTTTTATAGATCACCTTTTAGCAGCCTCACTGCCAACACCTTCATCCACAGTCCACCATATCAGCCTGCAGTATTATAATAACATCCTACATGATTGATTTGTACATAACCTTCCCCCTAGGTTCCCAGTGTATTTACAACAGAGACCTCACAAAAGTTATTTCGGGATACCACTTTTATGATGCCATTCCTGCTCAATGCACTCCATTGCCTGCCCATGTCACTCAGAATAAAGCCTAAAGACTATCGTGACTACTAAGCCTGGCATGCTTTGGTCTCTCTTAGTCTTTTGACTTTATCTTACAGGGAAATCCCAAGCTTATTCACTTCACTGGACCCCCTACTAGTCTTCATATAGCTAAATTCTTCTCTAAGGATATTTCCTCTTAAAATTCCTTCTGTAGGTATCTTCAGAGCTCACTCTTTTACTTTCTTAAGGTCTCTGCTTAATTATGACTCCATCTAAGAAGATTCCTCCTGTGATTTAATGTAAAATAGAACAATGGCCACCATACTTTTCTACCTTATATGGCATTTTTAAATGGCATGCATCACATTACATATTCCATACACACACCTTTATTTACTTTCACTATTCCCTTTCCCAGTAGATTCTAAGTCCCATGCTAGTACTAAATTTATCTATTTTTTTCTATGTGGTACACAGTGTCTGGAAGAGTGCCTGATACCAAGTTGGCATGCAATACATATTTTCCAAAGAAAAGAATGAACGAAGTAATCAGAAGAGAAGGGAAGAAGAGGAAAATGGTAGAGGCAAGAAAAATAGAAAAGAAAAGGAAACAGAAAGAAATGAAGACACTACTATTGAATACCTGCACTGATAAATGTGTTCAGAAAACTCAGCATCCACATGCCAAAAAAAAAAAGGTAAAATTAGAACCTTACCTATAGCATAAACAAAATTCAATTAAAACTTGGTCAGAGACCTTAATATAAGCCCTAAAACAACAAGGCTATTAGTAGAAAACATGGGAAAAATTGTCATGGCATTGGATTTGGCAATGATTTTTTGAATATAATATCACAAAAACAAGAAAAAATAAGTTGGAGTTTATCAATATTATAGGTTTTTGTGCACTACCAACAGAATGAAAAGGAAATCCACAGAATGAAAGGAAATATTTGCAAATCACATAACTGGCAAGGGAATAATATCCAGAATATATAAAGAACTCCTGCAATTCACCACCAAGAATAATGACAACAAGAACAACAACAAAAAAATTCAATTAAGAAATAAAGATAGGACATAAATAGCTATTTCTGCAAGGAAGATATAAAAATGGCCAATAAACACATGAAAATTTCTTCAATATCACAAAACATTAGGAAAATAATAACGACAATGAGATACCCCATATTACCCATTAGAATGACTGAGAATCATCAGAAGAAAAAGGAAATAATGTGTTGGCATTCTTGTTGAAATATTAGAACTTTTGTACATTGCTGGTTGAAATGTTAATGATACAGTCACTCAGAAAATATTACAATTGCTTAAAAAATGTAGAATTATTTATCACTCAGAAATTCTTCTTTGAGATACATATTCCAAAGAAATGGAAACAAGTACTTAGACAGATATTTGTAACTCCATGGTTATAGCAACACTATTCATGATAACCAGAAAGTAGAAGCAAACCAAGTGTTCATTAATAGATAAATGGATAAACAACATGTGGTATGTATGTACAAGAAAATACTACCCAGCCTTAAAAAGTAAGGAAATTCTGATACATGCTATAATATGGATAAATCTTAAGGACATGCTAAGTGAAAGGAGCCAGTCACAAAAATATCAACACTGTATGATTTTAATTACAAGGAACTTAAAGCAGTCAAATTAAGAGAGACAGAAAACAGAATGAGAATACCAGAGGCTGGAGAAGAAGGGAATTGGGAAGTGAGGTTTAATGTGTACACAGTTTCATCTGGAGAAGATGAATGAGTTCTGGTGATGGATATTGGTGATAGCTTCATAACAGGGTTAATTGTACACATGGCCATAGAAAGAAATGGCTAAAATGGTAAATTTTATATTATGCATATTTTACAAGAATAAGAATAAACCCTAATATTAGACCAAAAAATGTGTTAGCAATTTCTGTATGTTATCTAATATTTAGATAATCTTGGAATGTAGTATAAAATTTCTTCCTTCTGGAGAAGACAAATGGGATTAAGACATCATTATCACAAGATCCCATATAAATTATAAAAGGCTGATTTCTTTTTCTTTTTGCCTTTCTTTCTTTCTTTCTTTCTTTCTTTCTTTCTTTCTTTCTTTCTT
>NW_022436951.1:21924877-21948739 GCF_009761245.1 Sapajus apella | reverse complement strand
TTTCTTTCTTTCTTTCTTTCTTTCTTTCTTTCTTTCTTTCTTTCTTTTCTTTCTTTCTTTCCTTCTTTCTTTCTTTTTTTTTTTTTTTGAGATAGAGTTTCACTCTTGTTGTCCAGGCTGGAGTGCAATGGCTCGATCTTGGCTCACTGCAACCTCCACCTCCCGGGTTCAAGTGATTCTCCTGCCTCAGCCTCTTGAATAGCTGGGATTACAGGCATGCACCACCACGCCCAGCTAATTTTTGATATTGTTAGTGGGAACCCCATGTTGGTCAGGCTGGTCTCAAAGTCAGGACCTCAGGTGATCCGCCTGCCTCAGCCTCCCAAAGTGCTGGGATTATAGGCTTGAGCCACTCCAACCTGCTGAAAGGCTGATTTCAAACTAAATGTACCTGGGCTCCAAATTCTATAATCCATGTTTTTCCCATGTATAAAATAAAAAACCAAATAAATAAAATAAATTACTTGCTTGCAACTGTCAAATACATGCTGGCTCCTATATGATTTTAAAGCAATACAGGAAGCATTATGTTGTTTGCTAATTTTGAGCTATTCTCCAAAAAAATGTTACATAAATTGTTACAATAAATTTTGAAAATATAAGTAATCAAGAATCTGAGCAGCTGAAATTTTAGAGTATTATGATTTATTTTATGCTAACACCAAATTTTAATCGTTATCACTTTTATGAATGGTTTGCATATAAAAGAAATGTATCTGCATATATTGGGGTAGCTTCTTAAAATTAACATTTAAAAGATAAATGTGCTTTATGAAAATAATATTGCAGAGCTTATTTGAATAAATAATTATATATTAAAATTAGAATATAGAATTTCTATTCCTAAAAATTGTCAACTGAATAAAGAAGATATGCCAATATTTAATCTTATGTGAACCAAATAATTAACCTGGGAAAAAATAAGAATGCATTGCAGAGATGTGCCACGTATTGATGTAACTAACAAATAGTCATACAATTTACCTTTGTTTATACTACTTTATTACACCTGTTATGCCTTCGCTTTATAATTAAAACATTTTAAATAATATACAACATTTTTAAAGCCCTATTCAATTAAATAATATAACTAATATTGGTTAAAGAGAATTCTAAATTTCTAGCATGATAATGAATTAAGAAACCCCATGTTGAAGCCATAGTTCAAAAGACTGAAACATCTAATTCAAATCTAATCATCCAAATAAATGTTAGAGCTTTATTCACATATGATCAATGTCTTTATTCTACTAATCACTCCTAATTCCTAAATCAGTATTACTCTGAATCTACATTTATCCCCACCCACATTGGTGCCATGGTTGACCATTTTCATCATCAGCAGCGTCGTTATTATAATTGCTGTTATCATCATCATCATTATCTTCATCAACATCATTTTCAAAATGAACCGCTTACCTTGTGTGAAGAACTGTACTAAGTACTTTATGTACTCCTATGAGAAAGAAATTATTATTTCTTTTTTGCTGTCACAGGGAGTTTAAATAGCTTGCTTAAAATTAGGCAGATGGTAAATAGTGGGGCTGACATTTTAAATCCAGTTCTCACTGACTTATTACTATGTCCTCCTCAAAAGCTCACATTCACTCATTTTCTTGCACATGAGTTTGATCCAAGTATAAACCCATCTGTAATCTAGGGTTTTGAAGCCATTTTCTTTATTTGCTATTCTAATTGTGACAAAAAGAAAAGGAAAACTCCCTTATTTTCTAGGCCTCAAAAAAGTCCAATATTGCAAAGGACATATACTTTGAATTCTGAATAGGTAATATTTTGACGAGAGTTGTTAGTCGCCTTCTTTCCACCTCTTTAGAGTCATTGATCCACATGACTTCTTTCCTGCATCCAGCTGCTTGATTTTCACTGGTGTCATTTTTAGTTTCTGAGCATGGAAAGCCTCCAGATTAATCTCTAACTGCAGGCATTTATTATTCAGCCCATTACAATGCCTTTCATCTCTACTCCACCTAAAGAGCTTTGGAAGAATACCATAAACATTTTTCTAATTTTCAAGTCACTTGGCCTGTTTTTGATTTGACTTCTTTTTTTGATCATTGGAGCTTAATGATAACCCTCTTCCTCCTAAAGTATAATTCTTCTTTACTTCCCTTTATACAATCCCTTTCCCGGTTTTCTGATATTTACTTATACCTTCGTCTTTTACAACAATAATTTAAATGAGAATGGACAACATGTCAATCTGTCCACTGTGTTCTTTGTCTTCAGGAACCTATCATGCATTTCTCCTTTCTTCTAAAGTTCTCTATAATGAAGGACATTCAAATAATAACAATTGTTAACTCTATTGTAGGCCTTAATATATGTCACTCATCACTTTCAGTGATTTTACATATTATGTAAAATTTTATATATTATATAAATACACACATACACACATATTTAACATTCAGACACCTCTATGAGAGAGATACTTATCATCCTCATGTTACAAATGAGGCAGCCGACACCTAGAGAGGATGAGTCATTGAACTAAGGTCAAAAAGCTAGGAGAGCAGAACCAAGGAAGACTCTACACAAAACAAATCAAAAAATGCCTGTTCCTAAGTCCAATTTATACTACCTCTATACTACCTCCATTCACTCAAATCAACTATCTCCAGTGATGAACGTTTTATCTCTCTGTCTTGCTTTTCTTCTTCATGAAATGCCAATTTTAGGTGTCGATGATGCCATTTATTTACTTGTGTCTCAGCTCCAAGTCTATCCTCTAGTCACTATTCTTCAGGTCTGCACGGGCCCACCTTCAGTAATAATTTCTCAACATCCGGTTACCATTTGAATTCTTGATAGGCTTTACCAAATGAAAGTCATAGGGGAGGACTGAGAGGCAGCAGATGAGCCATAGAGGAGGGTTGAGATGTGGCATGTGAGAAGAGGGTCTTCATTTTACAGAGCTTCAGCAGCAGCAGGCCATAGGCTCCAGCGCCTAGTTTCTTCTGGCACTCTCTGGGTCTGCCTCCCTGAGCCAGCTCAGAGGGACCAGCAACAAGGTAGGGTGAGCTTTGCTCAGGGATCTAAACACAAATAGTCCTGAGCTCTTCTCCAAAAGAATAAACACCAGCGTGTGGGCATTGTCTTAAAAATCCTGGATTTTGATTGCTCTACTATTCTTCTTTGGTGACTTCAATTCTTGGGGTGAAAGCTGTTTCTTGCAACCACTCAGTTCCGAGTCAGTTCAGTGTACGGTTTTCGCATTGATAGCCACCAATCTCCATGTAATGAGTGATCTGCATTGACTCCTCCTCTCTTGATATATTTAACATAAAGTATTTTCTGTTTTCCTGACTGATACTTTAACAGTGCAACAGCCTCAGAAATAAACCTCATTTCAGATTCTCCCTCGCTATATCAAGCACGTCCATTCAAATATACCTGGATGGGGCCGGGCGTGGTGGCTCACGCCTGTAATCCCAGCACTTTGGGAGGCCAAGGCGGGTGGATCACGAGGTCAAAAGATTGAGACCATCCTGGTCAACATGGTGAAACCCCTTCTCTACTAAAAATACAAAAAATTAGCTGGGCATGGTGGCACGTGCCTGTAGTCCCAGCTACTCAGGAGGCTGAGGCAGGAGAATTGCCTGAACCCAGGAGGCAGAGGTTGCGGTGAGCCGAGATCATGCCATTGCACTCCAGCCTGGGTAACAAGAGCGAAACTCCGTCTCAAAAAAAAAATATATATATATATAAATATAAATAAACATATATATATATATATATATATATATATATACACACACACACCTGGATGGTATTTCTTTAATCTATCCTACCACCTAATTTTCCCAGTCGTAGGTTCAGTTAATGCCATTTCTGATCAATCCTGTAGATAGTATCAAACCTCTAACTGGAGGCTTCCCAACTCCATTGTTCAAAAACATGTTTACACTTGTTTCTACATATGTAAATGAATAGGAAAATATTTGAGAAAGCCATAATTACTCTTGACTCCTCCTAACCCACAGCATACATGTAAATTTTCTTAATAGGAAATGCTAGGCCTATTACCACCAGCTACATCTAACAAACTTCTTTCTTGCTGCATGCTCCAACCATACCGGCATTCTCTTGAAAATTCCCTTTTTCTATTTTTGGCATGCATGTAAAATAATCCTTTAAGATCTAACAGAAAAGTTCTACCAAAAAAGTTAAGTTTCAGGATTGTCTGTGGTTTTATAGCACCATATGTCTACCTCTTCACTTATTACTTTTGCATTTTCAACCCATATTTCACTACTGTCTATGGCAGTGTAGGCTCACATATTGTTCCATCTTTGCAGTCTTCAGGTTTATAGCACATTTTAAATACTAAAATATGCTCATTGAATAATTTAAGGACTTCTAATGATGGTTTTCTTTAGTAATCATAGATACAAAGCTGACAAACAAAATGAGAAACATTTTTATATACCTGTTTGTGTCATACACTCTGAAGTTTATATACTCCCCTTGAATACTTGCTCAAAAATGAATAACCATTGATTCTGGAAAAATGCCAAAACATTACCCTATCAAAGACCTTTCTTAAAGTAATCCTGCTTCTCCTTCAGCTGGGTTTTTGACTCCTTAAAGACCTTTATACCAATAAAATCAATTTGAATTTTTTCTTTTACTTTGTTCCTCTTTGTTTCCTCAAAAGAAAATTAAGATACATGTAAAGAATGTAGTGGTTTGTTACATAGATATACATGTGCCATGGTGATTTCCTGCACCAATTGAACTATTCTCTAAGTTCCCTCCCCTCATCTCCCATCCCCTAACAGGCTATGGTGTGTTTTCTTCTGTTCCCTGTGTCCACATGCTCTCAATTTTCAACTCCCACTTACCAGTGAGAATATGTGGTGTCTGGTTTTCTGTTCCTGTGTTACTTTGCTGAGGATGATGATATCCAGGTTCATCCATGTCCCTGCAAAGGACATGAACTCATTCTTTTTCATGGCTGCATAGTATTCCATGGTATATGTGTACCACATTTTCTTTATCAAGTCTATCACTGATGGGCATTTGGGTGGGTTCCACGTCTGTGCTATTGTGAATAGTGCCACAATAAACATATGTGTGCATGTGTCTTTATAGTAGAATGATGTATATTCTTTTGGGTATATACCCAGTAATGGATTGCTAGGTTAAATTGTATTTCCAGTTCTAGATCTTTAAGGAAAAGCCATACTGTCTTCCACAATGGTTGAACTAATTTACATTCTCACCAACAGTGTAAAAATGTTCCTATTTCTCCACAGCCTCATCAGCAACTATGGTTTCCTGACTTTTTAATAATCACCTTTCTGACTGGAGTGAAATGGCATCTGATTGTGGTTTTTATTTGCATGTGTTTGATGATCAGTGATGTTGAATATTTTTTCACGTTTGTTGGCCACACAAATGTCTTTTATTTTTTTTGGGAAATGTTTGTTTATATCTCTTGCACATTTTTGATGTTTTTTTTTTTTTTTTTTTCTTGTAAATATGTTTAAGTTTCTTGTAAATTCTGGATATTAGACCTTTGTCAGATGGGTAGATTGAAAAAGTTTTCTCCCATTCTGTAGGTTTCCTTTGTCCACTTTGATGATAGTTCCTTTTGCTGTGCAGAAACTCTTCAGTTTAATTAGATCCTATTTGTCAATTCTGATTTTTGTTGCGATTGATTTTGGCATTTTTGTCATGAAGTCTCTGCAAATGTCTATGTCCTGAATGGTATTGCCTGGGTTTTCTTCTAGGCTTTTTATGGTGTTGGGCTTTACATGTAAGTCTTAAATAGATCTTGAGTTAATTTTAGAATAAGATGTAAGGAAGGGGTCTTGTTTCAGTTTTCTGCATATGGCTAGCTAGTTTTCCCAGCACCATTTACAGAATAGAAGATCTTTTCCCTATTGTATGTTTTTGTCAGGTTTGTCAAAGATCAGATGGTTGTAGGTATGTGGTGTTATTTTTGAGGTCTCTGATCTGATCCATTGGTCTACATGTCTGTTTTGGTACCAGTGCCATGCTCTTTTGGTTACTGTAGCCTTGTAGCATAATTTGAAGTCAGGTAGCATGATGCCTCCAGCTTTGTTCTTTTTGCTTAGCACTGTATTGGCTCTATGAGGTCTTCTTTATATTCGTATAAAATTTATAATTTTTTTTTCTAATTCTGTGAAGAATATCAATGGTAGTTTGATAGGAATAGCATTGAATCTATTACTTATTTTGGGCAGTATGGTCATTTTTATGATATTGATTCTTCCTATCCATGAGGATGGAATGTTTTTCTATCTGTTTGTGTCCTCTCTTATTTTCTTGAGTAGTGGTTTGTAGTTATTTCTGAAAAGGTCCTTCACCTCTTTTGTTAGCTGTATTCCTAGTTATTTTATTCTCTTTGTAGCAATTTTGAATGGGATTTATGATTTTGCTTTCTGCTTGTCTATTGTTGGTGTGAGAAAATTAACAAAATAGACTGCTAGCCAGACTAACAAAGAAGAGAGAGAAAAATCAAATAAACACACTAAAAATTATAAAGAGGATATCACCACTGACCTCACAGAAATACAAACTACCATCAGAGAATACTATAAACTCTTCCATGGAAATAAGCTAGAAAATCTAAAAGAAATGGATACATTCCTGAACACATACACCCTACCAAGACTAAACTAAGAAGAAGTTGAATCCCTGAATAGACCAACAACATGTTCTGAAAATGAGGCAGTAATTAATAGTCTACCAGCCAAAAACAAACAAACAACAACAACAAACCCAGGACCAGGGAGATTCACAACTGAATCCTACCAGAAATACAAAGAGCAGCGGATACCAGTCCTTCTGAAACTGTTCCAAACAATTAAAAAGGAGGTACTCCTATATGTTTTCTCCTCCCTAACTCATTTTATGAAGCTAGCACCATCCTGATACCAAAATTGGGAAGAGACACAACAGAAATAGGAAACTTCAGGTCAATATCTCTGATGAAAATCGATATTAAATCCTCAATAAAATATCGGCAAACTGAATCAAGCAGCACATTGAAAAACTTATCCACCACAACCAAGTTAGCATCATTCCTGCAATGCAAGGGTAGTTCAACATATGCAAATCAATAAACATAATCCATCACATAAATAGAACCAAGGGCAAGAACCACATAATTATCTCAAAAAATACAAAAAAAAAAAAGGCCTTTGATAAATTCAACATCTCTTCATGTTAAAAACTCACAATAAACTAGATATTGATGAAACATATCTCAAAATAATAAGAGCTATGTACGACCAACCCACAGCCAACATCATACTGAATAGGCAAAAGCTGGAAGCATTCCGTTTGAAAACTGGCACAAGACAAAGATATCCTCTCTCACCACTCCCATTTAACATAGTATGGGAGCTCTGGTCAGGGTAATCATGCCAGAGAAAGAAATAAAATTTATTGAAATAGGAAGAGAGGAAGTCAAATTGTCTCTATTTGTAGATGACATGATTTTATATTTAGAAAACCTCATAATCTCAGCCCAAAAACTCCTAGAACTCATAAGTAACTTCAGCAAAATCTCAAGATAAATAATAAATGTGCAAAAATCACAAGTATTTGTTTGTCTTTATCATTTTAGAGACTGTTTTCTCAATCTTGACTCAAACTGTGGGTTACGCTAGACTCCTAATGATAACTTAGTCAGAACGATACTTTAAGCATGGAATGCCATAGGTAACTAAAACTACAAAAAGACCCCAAAACATTCAGGTTTATATATGCAAATCAAAGTCACTGATGAATCAAAAGGCGAGACACTCTGACCAGATATGAGGGCATAAGATGGAGCCGTGAATGTTAGTGGGTAGAGGCTCCAAAACACCAAAAGCATTGACTACAAGAGCCAAAATAGACAAATGGGACCTAATCAAACTCTGCAGCTTCTGCACGGCAAAAGAAACAGTCATTAGAGTGACTCGGCAACCAGCAGAATGGGAAAAAATTTTTGCAGTTTACAAATCTGACAAAGGGCTGATACCCAGAATTTACAAAAAACTAAAACAGATTTACAAGAAAAAAACAAACAAGCCCATTCAAAAGTGGGCAAAGGATATGAACAGATGCTTTACAAAAGAAGACATATATGAGGACAACAAACATATGAAAAAATGCTCATCATCACTGGTCATCAGAGAAATGCAAATCAAAACTACATTGAGATACCATCTCACGCCAGTTAGAATGGCGATCATTAAAAAATCTAGAGACAACAGATGAGGGAGAGGATGTGGAGAAATAGGAACACTTTTACACTGTTGGTGGGAGTGTAAATTAGTTCAACCATTGTGGAAGACAGTGTGGCGATTCCTCAAGGTCCTAGAAATAGAAATTCCATTTGACCCAGCAATCCCATTACTGGGTATATATCCAAAGGATTATAAATGGGTCTACTATAAGGACACGTGCACAAGAATGTTCATTGCAGCACTGTTTACAATAGCAAAGACCTGGAACCAACCCAAATGCCCATCGATGATAGACTGGACAGGGAAAATGTGGCACATATACACCATGGGATATTATGCAGCCATCAAAAACGATGAGTTTGTGTCCTTTGTCGGGACATGGATGAAGCTAGAAACCATCATTCTCAGCAAACTGACAGAAGAGCATAAGATCAAACACTGCATGATCTCACTCATAGGCGGGTGTTTAACAAACGGAACACATGGACAAAGGGAGGGGAGTACTACACACTGGGGTCAGTTGGGGGGAAATAGGGGAGGGACAGTGGGGGGTGGGGAGTTGAGGAGAGATAGCAAGGGGAGAGATGCCAGATGTAGGAGATGGGGAGGAAGGCAGCAAATCACACTGCCACGTGTGTACCTATGCAACAATCTTGCATGTTCTTCACATGTACCCCAAAACCTAAAATGCAATAAAATAAATGGAAAAAAAAGTGAGTGAACAAAAGTTATAAATGTGATTTATTACATATTACATTTGTTGATTTTCCACTTCTACTCTATTTATAACATTCTGAAACTTTTAAGTAAAGTTAAAAAAAAAAAAAAAGGATCGTTTTGCATCTTGACCATCCTGATGTAAAGGGAAATTTTCTGCGACACTTAACATTTCCCTGAATACTATTCAGCTGATCTGGGTTGCTAAGAGTGGATTTTCTTCCTCTTTTGTTACCCTTACCTATATTTCTTCTCCTAAGACACCAACAGGCAATTTCAGATTTGCATTTCAGCACCATAACTTCAAGCCTGATTTTCTTTTTCCCTCTAGGTTTGTTATCCCTATTAAAATTGTCAGATTCTGTTTCAACTTCTTATTTTCATCAGGGTGCTTTGAGGGTCTGCAGTTGGTCTGGTAAATAAATTAAATGGTGTGATTTTTAAACCACTATGTTTTATAATGGAAAATAGAGGTATCCAACAGTATAACTATAAACCTAACAGAAAAATGTAAAATAAGTTACATGCAGAAGCCTACAGATGCCTGCATCTTGTTCAAACACAGTTGATTTTATGTGTACCCAATTATCATCATAGATTTAAATTTGTCTTTCAGTAGCAGGCTAACATTCAGTGAACCAAGGTATGTACTGTTAAAGTTATCCATTACTTAGTGTTATGTAAGATTTTGTTTTTTCATTTAACCACATAAATTTATGTGTTATTTTAATGGATTCATATTATCAGTATTTATTTACATTATGTTCCTATGGCTAGCCCAGCTAATATGAGTATTATTTTTGTTCTTCTCAATGATGAATTTGATTGTATGGTAATTGATTTTAGTATGTTCTTACACTTACTTGCCTAAAAATGTCTCAGAAACTACATATCAGATAACATATTATATTATTACAATAAAATCAGTGCCAACACAATAATTAAATACAATTGATGGTAGAATTATTTTACTGCATATATAAATTCACTGAAATATCTGATTAAATATTTATTTTATTTTAGTATATTGTAGTCAATAAATATGTTATCCTTAAGAGAATTTGTGTTTACTCTAAAAATTTCAGAATGACAAAGTATGATATGCTTTTAAATTTTGATGGAGGATAATTGTAAATATATAGATTGCAATTCAAATAATTTGACAAGTTAAATAAAATATAGTCTCAAGGGATTTGTATATAAATTGCATTCTTTAGATATTTAATTCTTAATTTGTCATGGGACTTTTGTAAATATTGAATCACTTTTACTTAGCCACTTAATGGAAAGTGTACCTTTCCCAATCTTAAAAATGTATGGGACTTCAAAATTCTAATTATTTAACAAAATCAAAAGAAAGTTGGAACCAGATGATTATGGATGAATTGAAACCTTCTACAATACCTGTTTTAGCATTTGTGGAGCGCCTGCATATTTAGCATTTTTTCTGGAAAGTATGGACATTTGTTCATCTTCTAAATCAATGAATGTCAGATGACTGTACATCTGTTTGCATACGAAGTGAGAGATGGCAAGACAGGGTATTGCTTCTGTGCTTGTTTTGTTTGTTTGTTTTTCATTACAATTTTCCTTTCTGACACTCAGCCTAACAACAATATTTTTAATAGATGCCACAATATTTTGTCATAATAGGCCATAGTTATAGCATTTAGTAATTTGTTAGGCAATATTCTGAATATTTCAAATGTATACACTTTTAAAACTTATCACAAATAACCATTAAATAGCAACCAGTCTTACCTTTATTTTACAAACAAGAAACTGAGGCACGGAGATATCAAGTAATTGTTCAAGGGCACACAGCTAATATGTGAGGGATCCAGAAATTAAATGAGGCAACCTGATTCTGGGAATTTTGCCATTAGCTATTATCCTGCTTTATCTCTCAAAGAATATTAGATGTATAGTATTGGAAAAGTTAAGTTTATATTTTCATCTCTGAGAAAAATAACTGCAACTTAAGTCATACTTCTTATGTACTTAATAATAGAAATCTACCATCAAAGGGAGATTCAATGTTCCACTTCTTATTTATCATAGTACATAAGAAATAGATTTTGAATGGATGCCAATATTTCTACAATGGAGTTTCCAAATGAAATACGTATTGGACGCTTGATCAGGATATAGATGTAGACAGCTAGATTCTTCCTTGATTCAAAGTATGATTACTCCTTTATTCAATTTATAGGTACTTCATTCACAAATCCTGTAAAAAGATAAATACAGCACCACTGTAGTTATCTTTTTTTTTTTTTTTGCCACATGAGAGGCTTATGAATCTAAAGAACTGTTTCAAATCACTTGGTTTTGTGTGATTTAAGTACATGCTGTTGGCCTGGGGAAAGGGTGTTTTAATAGCATGAACTAAAGTTGATTATGCATATAATTAATTCCCTCCTTCCTCTCTGTTCTTGTTGTTGTTGTTGTTGTTGTTGTTTTGTTTTGTTTTGTTTTGTTTTTTGAGATGAAGTCTCACCTGTCACCCAGGCTAGAGTGCAGTGGCACAATCTTGGCTTACTGTAACCTCCATCTCTTAGGTTCAAGCAATTCTGCTGCCAAATCCACCCAAGTAGCTGGGACTATAGGCACACATCACCACAGATGGCTAATTATTTATATTTTCATAGAGACATGGTTCTACTGTGTTGCCTAGGCTGGTCTCAAACTCCTGAACTCAGGTAATCCACCTTCCTCAGACTCTCAAATTGCTGGGAATACAGGTGTGAGCCACCATGCCAAGTCTCTCATTTTTCTTGCATTGCATTGCTTCTTTGTAACTAGAATTTCCAGAAAATGAATACAATGTTCTGGACAATAAATTGAAATATATCAAGAAAAATAATTATCTTTCTAAATATAAAAATGAAGAAACCTGTCCATTAGTTCTAATTTTAAGTGTTATATGAAAACATATACGAAGTTAAACCTTCAAAATACTCTTGACATGAAAATTATGACTCAAAATGTTACAGTTGGAAGAAAGGGAATGTTTCCTTTTACAAAAACCACATCATAGTGACAATGATCACGATTTTGTCCTAGGGCACTCAGCCAATCTTGCTGTTTGCTGTTGCTGAGTCCTGAAATTTTGGCATGGCATTTATTTCTGACAACGATTAAAGTCAGAATACTGTATGATTGCTTAGAGAGCAATATGTATTACATATAAGGTAAAAGTATAAAGGAGATAGTAACATGTTCCATTAGAAAAACAGCATTTGACTTCTAGGACAGGATGGCTAGAATTATAGGTATAAGTTCTGATATAGTTTGGCTCTGTGTCACCACCTAAATCTCACTTTGAATTATAATAATCCTCATGTCTCAAGGGTGAGATCAGGCAGAGATAAGTGAATTATGGGGGCAGTTTCCCCTATGTTGTTCTAGTCCTCATGAGATCTGATGGTTTTATAAGGGGCTTCTTCCTTCAGTGGGTACTAATTCCCTTTCCTACTATCTTGTGAGGAGGTGCCTGCCACCCTGATTGCAAGTTTTTTGAGGTCTACCCAGCCACGTGAAACTATGAATCAAACTTCTTTTCTTTAAAAAATTATCCAGTCCAATACATTTTATTTCTTTCTGTTGCCTGATGGACCTAGCCAGAACTTTCAATACTATGTTGAATAAGAATGGTGAGAGAAGGTATCCTTATCTTGTGCCTGTTTTCAAAGGGAATGCTTCAGGTTTTTGCCCATTCAGTATGATATTGGCTATGAGTTTGTCGTAAATAGCTCTAATTATTTTGAGATACAATCTATCAATGCCTAGTTTATTGAGAGTTTTTAGCATAAAAGGCTGTTGAATTTTATCGAAGGCCTTTTATGCATGTACTGAAATATTCATGTGGTTTTGTCTTTGGTTCTGTTTATGTGATGAGTTATAATTATAGGTTTGTGGATGTTGAACTGCTCTGTTTATGTGATGGATTATGATTACAGATTTGTGGATGTTGAGCCATCCTTGCATCCCTGGGATGAAGCTGACTTGATCGTGATAGATAAACTGTTTGATGTACTGTTGAATTTAGTTTGCCAGTATTTTATTGTCGATTTTTGCATCAATATTAATAGTGGATATTGGCCTGAAATTTTCTTTTTTAGTTGTGTCTCTGCTGGGTTTTGGTATCAGGATGATGCTAGCCTCATAAAATGAGGTAGGGAGGATAAAGGTATTTGAATAGGAAGAGAGGATGTCAAATTGTCACTGTTTGCAGATGACATGACTGTACATTAAGAAAACCCCATTGTCTCAGCCCCAAATCTCCTGAAACTGATAAGCATCTTCAGCAAAGTCGCAGGATACAAAATCAATGTGCAAAAATCACAATCACTCCTATACACCAATAACAGAAAAACAGAGAGCCAAATGATGAGTGAACTCCCACTCACAATTGCTACAAAGAGAAGAAAATGTCTAGGAATACAACTAACAAGGGACTTGAAGGCCTCTTCAAGGAGAACTACACATCACTGCTCAAGGAAATAAGAGAGGACACAAGCAGGTGGAAAAACATTCCATGTTCATGGTTTGGAAGAATCAATAGAGAGAAAATAACCATACTGCCCAAATTAATTTGTACGTTCAATGCTATCCCCATCAAGCTACCAATGACATTCTTCACAGAATTGTAAAAAACTACCTTAAACTTCATATGGAACCAAAAAAGAGCCTGCATAGCCAAGACAATCCTAAGCAAAACAAAGAAAGTTGGCAGCATCATGCTAACTGACATCAAACTACATAACAAGGCTACTGTAATCAAAACAACATGGTATTGGTACCAAAACAGAGGTATAGACCAATGGGACAGAACAGAGGCCTCAAAAGCAACACCACACATCTACAACCATCTGATCTTTGACAAACCTGACAAAAACAAGCAATGGGGAAAGGATTCACTAATAAATGGTGATGGGAAAACTGGCTAGCCATGTGCAGAAAGATGAAACTGGACTCCTTCCTTACACCTTATAGAAAAACTAACTCCAGATGGATTAAAGATTTAAACATGAGGCCTAACACCATAAAAACTCTAGAAGAAAACCTAGGCAATACCATTCAGGACACAGGCAGAGGCAAAGACTTCATGATAAAAACTCCAAAGCAATGACAACAAAAGCAAAAATAGACAAATTGGATCTAACTAAACTTCAGAGCTTCTGCACAGCTAAAGAAACTATCAATAGAGTGAAGCAGCAAACAACAGAATGGAAAAAAAATTTTGCAATATACCCATCTGACAAAGGGTTACTATAAAGAATCTAAAAAGAACATAAATAAATTTACAAGAAAAAAAACAACCCCATCAAAAAGTGGGAAAAGTATATAAACAGACACTTTTCAAAAGAAGACATTTATGCAGCCAACAAACATATTTTTAAAAGATCATTATCACTGATCATTAGAGAAATGTAAATCAAAACCACATTGAGATACCACCTCATACCAGTTAGAATGACGATCATTAAAAAAATCAGGAAACAACAGATGCTGAAGAGGAAAAAGCCAGGGATACTTAATGTTAGCCATGGAAGCAGCTGGGATCGGGGCTGTACCCTGCAAAACCACAGGTCAGAGCTGTCCAAGGCCATGGAAACACACCTTTTGCATCAGTGTGTCTTGGATGTAGGACATGGAGTCAAAGGATAACGTTGTGGAAATTTAAGATTTAAAGATTGCCCTATTGGATTTTTGACTTGCATAGGGCCTGCAGCCCCTTTGTTTTGGCCAATTTCTCTCATTTGGAATGAGTGTATTTACCCAATGCCTATACCCTATAGTATGTATGAAGTAAATATTTTGCTTTCGATTTTACAGGCTTATGGGTGAAAGGAACTTGTCTTGTCTCAGATGGGATTTTGGACCTGGATTTTTGTGTTAATGCTGGATTGAGTTAAGACTTTCGGGGACTGTTGGGAAGGCATGATTGTATTTTGAAATGTGAGAACATTAGATTTGAGAGTGTCCAGAGGTGAAATGATATGGCTTGACTATGTCCCCACCCAAATCTCATCTTGAATTGTAATTCCCATAATCCCTACATGTCATGGGAGGGACCCAAGGGAGGTAATTGAATCATGGGGGTGGTTTCCCTCATGCTGTTCTTGTGATGGTGAGTCAATTATCATGATATCCAATGACTTAATAAGTGTCTGACATTTCCCTTGCTGGCATTCATTCTGTCGTCTGCTGCCTTGTGATGAACGTGTCTTCTTCCCTTTCACCTTCTACTATGATAATTGGTTTCCTGAGGCATCCCCATCCATATGCAACTGTGAGTCAAGTAGACCTCTTTCTTTATAAATTTCCCAGTGTTGAGTATTTCTTCATAGCAGCATGAGAAAGTATTAATACATGTTCTAAGGAAAAATCAGTCTTTTAATAAAAATTTTGCCAAATATTTCATTAAATCTGAAACTTTTTTTAGACATACAGAACTTTTTGAATTTAGTTAGGGAAATATATGATCTTTCTTGTACTTTTCAGTTAATTATAAGAATCAAAGAGATGGAATCTGTCTTTAGAAAAAATCAGATTTTGAGTAATAGTGATACAACACCCATCTTTGAATGAGCAATAAGAATATAATTGATGGCTCTTTTTCTGACAAATTATATGAGTTTCAAAAAAAGAGTCTTTAATATATATATATCAGCAAGTGGATATTAAGTCTTTCCAAGTCTTGGCTCTGTGTCATGGCTCATACCTGTAATCCCAAAACTTTGGGAGGTCAAGGGAGGCAATTCCCGTGAACTCAGGAGTTCAAGACCAGCCTTGACAACATGGTGAAATCTTGTCTTTATAAAAAAGTACAAAACCAGAACAAAATCTAGGCAAAACCATTCAGGACATAGGCATAGGCAAGGACTCATGATTAAAACACCAAAAGCACTGGCAACAAAAGCCAAAATAGACAAATGGGACCTAATCAAACTCCACAGCTTCTGCACCACAAAAGAATAATTAGAGTGAATCAGTAACCAACAAAATGGGAAAAAAAATTTTGTAATCTACCCATCTGACAAAGGGCTAATATCCAGAATCTACAAAGAACTTAAACAGATTTACGAGAAATAAAAACAAACAAGCCCATTCAAAATTAGGCAATAGATATGAACAGACACTTTACGAAAGAAGACATCTACGAGGCCAACAAACATATGAAGAAATGCTCATCATCACTGGTCATTAGAGAAATGCAAATCAAAACTACGTGGAGATACTATCTCATGCCAGTTAGAATGGTGATCATTAAAAAATATGGAGACAACAGATGCTGGAGAGGATGTGGAGAAATAGGAACACTTTTACACTGTTGGTAGTAGCGTAAATTAGTTCAACCATTGTGGAAGACAGTGTGGTGATTCCTCAAGGACCTAGAAATAGAAATTCCATTTTACCCAGCAATCCGATTACTTGGTATAAACCCAAAGAATTATAAATTGCTCTATTATAAGGACACGTGTACATGAATGTTCACTGCAGCACTGTTTACAACAGCAAAGACTTGGAACCAACCCAAATGCCCATTGATGATAGACTAGACAGGGAAAATGTGGCACATAAACAACATGGAATACTATGCAGCCATAAAAAACCAATGAGTTTGAGTCCTTTGTAGGGACATTGATGAACCTGGAAACCATGATTCTCAGCAAACTGACGAAAGAACAGAAAATCAAACACCACATGTTTGCACTCATAGATGGGTGTTGAACAACGAGAACACATGGACATAGGAAGGGGAGCATCACACACTAGGGTCTGTGGGGAGGCACTAGGGGAGGGACAGCAGGAGGTGGGGAGTTGGGAAGGGATAACATGGGGAGAAATGCTAGATATAGGTGATGGGGAGGAAGGCAGCAAACCACATTGCAATGTATGTACCTATACAACAATCTTGTATACATGTACCCTAAAACCTAAAATGCGTGGTTGTGTTCTTTAAAGAAACAAATGCACAACCATGAATAAACAAAAGTACAAAACTTAGCTGGGTGTGGTGATGTGCACCTGTAGTCTCAGCTATTGAGAAGAATGAGGTGAAGGATAGCTTGAGCCTGGGAAGGATGATTGTGCTTTGAGCTGTGATTGCGCCACTGCACTCCAGCCTGGGCGATAGAGTGAGAACTCATCTCAAACAAAAAGAAAAAAATGTTTAAAAATGTGTAAAGAAACACAAAACTTCCCAAGCCACATGCCAAAAAGTTCAAACTTCCTTTTGTGACATTTCATGTAATATTCAGCATCCCACAGTCCCATGAAATATAATTAAAATGATTGTAAACTAGTAATTGTCATACAGACACAGTTGATTATAATTTGCAGTTTTAGAAATTGAAAAAGAAATGACATATGGTTACAAGGGCGTCATTCAACTTAAAAAATCACTCATTTTATCATAATGTGAAATAGAGGGATTTTTATAATTTTCGTTTCCTTTAAAGCTAATTGTATTATCTTCTTAAGGTTGGTATAGCAAATATCACAAAGTGACTTAAAACAGCAGAAATTTATTGTCTCATAGTTCAGGAGTCTAGAACTGTGAAACCAAGTATTGGTACAGCAATACTTTTAAAACCTGCAGCTGATAAATTTCCTTGCCTATTATAGCTGTGGTGTTTGCCAGTAATAGTAGGGGATTCTTTGGCTACTAGATGCATTGCATTATTCTAACCTCTGCTTCTGTCCTCCTATGGCCATCTTATCCCTGTGTGTCTGTCTTGACATGTTTTCTTTTTATAAGAACATTAATCATATTGGATAGGGTAACAGTCTGATAAAGTCACCTTAACTTGATTACATCTGCAAAGATCCCATTTCAAAATAAGGTCATATTCCTATTTATGGATGGTTAGGACTTCAAGGTAACTTTTTGCGAGGTCATAGTTTAATTAATGCCATTAGTGAATGCAAAATAGGATTGCATATGAGTATGGGATATTACTAAATGTGGAGAGTAAAGTTGTTTTGGTTTTTTCAATGCAGTATTTTAGCACATTGTACCTGGATGTGGCCACACTTATCCTTTGGATCAGAACATATAAAAAAGCTACATACAACAAAAAAATATTTATAAACCAGCATTATATGATAACAAAATAAATATATAACAATGAGTAAAAGGATATTACTTATTTCAGCTGGAAAGAGTAAATACTAGGATCTGTTAAGTAAGTAAAATATCCAGATCAAGTAAAACTTGATTTTGCCATTATCTTTGCTATTATTTCACTAGGAAGAACAGACAGAGAAGCACGTTCCATAGAAGAGGAAAAGTTCAGAAAATAAGATATTTGTGGGGACAATTAAAATGCTAGCTTGAGTCAAAAATATCTGGGAAAGCAAGCATCAAAAATACATTCACACATGGTAGCAGCAATCCAGTGACATGAGAGAAATTTGAAATTGATTTCAGAAACAGAAAGAAGGCATTACAGGCGCTACCACAGGACAGGAGGATGATATAAAAATATTCCCAGGGCACTGGATATTAATGTAGGCTAGGATTTTAAAATCTGGTGCAGAAAGTACAATAGACTTGTATTGCATTAATCTAATTATATATGCTGTGGTGATAACATATGCCAGCAAGCTGTGTTGTACCTCCCTGGAGTCTCACAGTGAATTTGCGTAGTACAGCATTCCAGGACATTTGATTGAGGAAAATACAGGGACATCTGCAAAAAGCTTAACAGTCTACTACTCTTAGATTATTTAGAATCATTTCATTAATGAACAGAACTATTAGTTTGTTTTGTATTTGCCTAGGGGTGATGAGAAATTTATTGAAATACATAGCTATGAACAGAAAGAGTTTGGGAATCCTTAGCATATTAATCAATGAATGAATTTTTTCCCTTCAAAGTTGCTCTGTAGCTTTTTATAGTATTATACACCCCTTTATACTTTTGTTATCTTGTCATTTAGATCATTTTTATTAAAAACTATTTTGTTTTTGTTTTGAGAAGGAGTCTCATTCTATTTTTTTTTTTTTTTAAATAATTCGCATTTACCTGAAACAAGACAATGAAGTATTTTTTCTTTTTTTTTCCATTTATTTATTTTATTGCATTTTAGGTTTTGGGGTACATGTGAAGAACATGCAAGATTGTTGCATAGGTACACACATGGCAGTGTGATTTGCTGCCTTCCTCCCCACCACCTACATCTGGCATCTCTCCCCTTGCTATCTGTCCCCAACTCCCCACCCCACACCGTCCCTCCCCTTTTTCCTCCCAACTGACCCCAGTGTGTAGTGCTCCCCTCTCTTTGTCCATGTGTTCTGTTTGTTAAACACCCGCCTATGAGTGAGAACATGCGGTGTTTGATTTTCTGTTCTTCTGTCAGTTTGCTGAGAATGATAGTTTCTAGCTTCATCCATGTCCCTACAAAGGACATGAACTCATCGTTTTTGATGGCTGCATAATATTCCATGGTGTAGATGTGTCATGTTTTCCCTGTCCAGTCTATCATCAAGGGGCATTTGGGTTGGTTCCAGGTCTTTGCTATTGTAAACAGTGCTGCAATGAACATTCTTGTGCACGTGTCCTTATAGTAGACCGATTTATAATCCTTTGGATATATACCCAGTAATGGCATTGCTGGGTCAAATGGAATTTCTATTTCTAGGACCTTGAGGAATCGCCACACTGTCTTCCACAATGGTTGAACTAATTTACACTCCCACCAACAGTGTAAAAGTGTTCCTATTTCTCCACATCCTCTCCCTCATCTGTTGTCTCTAGATTTTTTAATGATCGCCATTCTAACTGGCGTGAGATGGTATCTCAATGTAGTTTTGATTTGCATTTCTCTCATGACCAGTGATGATGAGCATTTTTTCATATGTTTGTTGGCCTCATGTATGTCTTCTTTTGTAAAAAGTATCTGTTTATATCCTTTGCCCACTTTTGAATGGGCTTGTTTGCTTTTTTCTTGTAAATCTGTTTTTGTTCTTTGTAAATTCTGGATATCAGCCCTTTGTCAGATGGGTAAACTGCAAAATTTTTTTCCCATTCTGTTGGTTGCCGATTCACTCTAATGACTGTTTCTTTTGCCGTGCAGAAGCTGTGGAGTTTGATTAGGTCCATTTGTCTATTTTGGCTTTTGTTGTCAATGCTTTTGGTGTTTTTTTCATGAAGTCCTTGCCTACGCCTATGCCGTGAATGGTCTTACACTAAAATTAACTCCAGATGGATTAAAGACTTAAACATGAGACCTAACACCATGAAGACCCTAGAAGAAAATCGAGTCTCACTCTTTTGCCTAGGCAGGATGGCAGTGGCGCAATCTCAATTCAGTGCAACCTCTGACACCCGAGTTCAAGCAATTCTCCTGCCTCAGCCTCCTGAGTAGCTGAGATTACAGGTGCCTGACATCAGGCCTAACTAATTTTTGCATTTTTAGTACAGATGGGTTAACTGGTCTTGAAATCCTGATCTCATGACACACCTGCCTCAGCCTTCTAAAGTAAGGGGAATACAGGCATGAGCCACTACAAAAATCAATTTATTTTAAAAAAATGTACTGGTATAAAAATTAGTCAAAATCTTCTTTACTTTTTTTTCTGGTGTTGCTGGAGGCAAAGACTAGAGAAATAACGTTTTGCCCAAATGAAAAAATATTTTGCTTTTAATGAGTTTTACTCTACCAAATTTAGGTTTTTTTTTTTTTTTTTTCAAAATTAAGATCATTTTCAGAGTTATTATTCCTACTTTTATCTTAGCTTTTAACATTAAGTTTAATATTTCACTTTAATGTGCATACTATGTTTTTGTATGATCTGTTTGATTCCTGAGTCAACTGCAAAACACATAACTGTATTAATAAAGAAACTGAGAGAGACTGGAAGTTTCTTGCAAAATGTCAGCTTAGAAGCAAACTGGCTTCACTCCCATTCATAAGAAAATAAAATAAAACAAAACAAATATATAGTACTGAGGTTATCACCAGCAACACCCCGGAACTCAAATATGAAGATGAGACTGTACCTAGTGCCACAGAGAAGTAAAACAAAACAAAACAAAAAGTCTGAGCAGAGAGTACATGAATTGGACTTCCATGTCTGTGATGGTGCTCTTCTCAATCTGTCTGGCACCAAGCCTGTGATAAATTTTCCTCCAACTCATGGTTTCTGTATTAGAAATAATGTGATAGAGATGAACAATCAAGCTTCCTCAGCCTCTTGGGTCACGTAGCTAGAGACCTAACCATATTTCAATTCATGGGATGCATCACAAGTGTTTAAAGCAGGAAATGTATCTAAGCACAACCAGAAGCCAGCGGGTCAATGGGTCTTCCATTTCCAGCTATGCAAACCCCTCTCTGTAACTCAGTCAAAAGAGACAGCAAATCATATTTGTTGCTCCACAGCATCATACTTGAGGATGTATGTTCCATAGATTCCATAGGTGAAAACCACTAGCCAGCTTTCCAACACTGCCATATTTCCTTTGTGACTTCCTCTGATATGGGACAGTAGTGCTTTGATAATTTACTACAGCCAAAGCAAACCTGGGCTTAAAGCACTACAGAGTAGCATAAAGGAGGCAGTGTCCTAGTGGAGGGAAATAAAGAAAGAGAGATAAATTCAACAGGTAAATTGTAAAGAATCTCTAAGCAAATGTATCCAATAAAAAAACAAAACAAGCCAAACAGTTAAGATTGGAACAAAGAATTAATCCTTCAATGCAAAGATGCTGATGCTGACATACTTCCACAAGAAACAGCAACAATAGAGAACTATCACCTACCAAAATGGACAAAATAAGAAACTGATTACCAACACTAATAAGATGGCAATATGTGAGTGTTCTAACCAATAATTTAAAAATAGTTTTAAGAAAAGTCAATTATTGCAAAAATCACAGTAGATAACAGTAGAATGGATCAAGCAGAGTAAATAATAAGTGAGCTCAAAGATAGGCTATTTGAAAATACACAGAGGAGAAAAGAAAAAAAAGAGTGAGAGGGAAAAAATAGAACCTACAACTAGAAAAGATTATTTGAAAAGACAAATCTAAGAATTATTAATATTCAAGAAGGAATTGAGCAATAGTGAGGGAAAGAAAAAAATTATCATAGAAAACTTTTCAAAACTTGAAAAATATATACTCTTCCAGGTATGGAAAGGACAGAGACATCAAATGGATCCAGCCGAATTAAGATAATCTCAAAACACATAATAACCAAAGTGCAAAATAAAGGACAAAATAAGGATTCTAAAATTAGCAAGAGAAAAGAAGCAAATAACACATAAAGGAGCTCCAATTCATATAAAAATGGACTTCTCAACAGAAACCATACAGGACAGGAAGAAGTGAAGTGACATTCTAAAAATGTTTTAAGATAAAAAGCCTGCCACAAAAATACTGTTTTCAGCAATGCTCTCCTTCAAACATGAAGGAGAGAGAATTTTTTTCTCAGGCAAACAACACCTGAGAGAATTCATAACCACAGGACCTATTTTATAAGAAATGTTGAAGGCAATTATTGAATCTGAGAGAAAAATACACTAATGTGCAAAAAGAAAATATTTGAAGTGTATAAACCCCACTGGCAAAATTAAGTGCACAGACAAATCCAGACTATTCTAATACCATAATTGCAATGTGTAATTCACTGGTAACTCTAAGTATGAAGCCTAAAAGAGAAACTGATCAAAAATAAGAATAGCTACAGTAACCTGTTAAGAGATAGGCAATATGATGATATGTAAATTGAGAAACAAATAAACCAAAATGGCATAGGGAAGCTAAAGTGTAGAGTTATTTTTTTCTTTCTTTTAAGTTTTCTCTTTGTTCCTATTCTTCTTTGTAATCAAGGTCACCACTCCTCTAAAATAACTGGTTTAATTTTTTTGTAAGTTCATGCTACCAACAATGCATAAAATTATAACAGATTCAGTAAATATCAATAAACTAAAATATTTTACCAGAAAAAATACTTAGCCACAAAGAAAAATAGTAAGAAAGGAGGAAGGAAGAATAGAGCTATAAAAAAAAAGGAAAACAAGCAACAGAATGGCAATAATATGCCATTTATCAATAACACTGAATATACCGTTTATCAGTAACGCTGACTACTGATGGACTCAATTATTCAATTAAAGGACATAAAGTGGCTGAATGAATTCAGGGATGATAACCCACTTAACCTATAAATACACATATATACTGAAGGTAAGAGTGTTACAACATATTACATGCATCTGGAAACTGAAAATGAGCAGAAGTAACTATACATGTAACAGATAAAATGACAAAATGTCAAAGACTGTACCAAGAGACAAAGAAAGTCACCATATAATAATAAAAGGGATTGTAGGTGGGAGGAGGACTTGGAGAGCGATAGCATTAGGAGAAATACCTCATGTAGATGATGGGTGATGGATACAGCAAACCATCATGGCAGGTATATTTCTATATAACACATCTGCACATTCTGCATATGTACCCTAGAACTTAAAGTAATTTTTTTTTAAAAAGATCAGTTCAGCAAGAGGATACATCAATTATAAATATGCACCCAACACTGGAGGACCCAAGCATGTACAGCAATCAAACATTAACAGATTTAAAGGGAGAGATAGACTGCAATATTATAATAGTAAGAAACTTCAACCCCCCACTCTTCATAATAGACCATTCATTTAGAAAGAAAATCAACAGGGCCGGGCACGGTGGCTCACGCCTGTAATCCCAGCACTTTGGGAGGCCGAGGCGGGTGGATCACGAGGTCAAGAGATTGAGACCATCCTGGTCAACATGGTGAAACCCCTTCTCTACTAAAAATACAAAACATTAGCTGGGCATGGTGGTACATGCCTGTAATCCCAGCTACTCAGGAGGCTGAGGCAGGAGAACTGCCTGAACCCAGGAGGCGGAGGTTG
>NW_022436951.1:21878276-21924777 GCF_009761245.1 Sapajus apella | reverse complement strand
ATGGAACCATCTTCAGAATAGACTGTATCTTAGGCTACAAATCAAATCTCAACAAATTGAAAAAAACAAGAAATCATATGATCTTTTCTGACAACAATGAAACAAAACTAGAAATTAAAAACAAGAGGAAGCTCAGAAACTACACAAACACATGGAAGTTAAACAGCATGCTCCTGAATGAAGAAATTAAAAAGAACATTAAAACAATTGAAAATGTAAACACAACACAGCTAAGTCCATGGGATATGGCAAAAACAGTACTAAGAGGGAAGTTTATAACAATAAATATTTATATCAAAAAATTATAAAGACTTTAAATAAATAAACAAGTGACATACATTAAGGACCTAGAAAAGCAAGAACAAACCAAGCCCAGAATTAGTAGAGGCAATGAAATAATAAACATTAGAGCAGAAATAAATAGCATTGAGGCTAAAAATAATACAGAAGATCGACAGAATGAACAGCTGATTTTAAGAAAGATAAATAACATTGACATCAACAAAACTTTTAGGTAAACAAACTGCAAAAAGAAGACCCAAATAAATAAAACCGGAAATGAGAAAATGAGATATAGCAACTTGTATCACAGAAATGCAAAAATTTTTAGAGACTATTAATAACAACTATATGCCAATAAACTTGAAAACATAGAAGAAAACTGAAAAGTTCCTGGGTACATATAGTCTACCAAGATTTAACCATGAAGAAACAAAAAACCTCAACAAACTAAAAATGAGTAGTGAAACTGATGCTATAGTGAAGTCTTCCATCAAAGAAAATCCAAAGACTAATGAATTCACTGATGAATTCTACCCAGCATTTAAATAACTAATTCCAATTTTATTCAAAGACTTCAAAAAAATTAAAGTTTGAAATATTTCCAAACATATTCAATGAGGCTCATATTAACCTGACATCGAAACTAGAGAAAGATACAAGAAAAAATAAAACTATAGGCCAATATTACTGATGAATACATATGTCAAAATTCTCAACAAAATATTATCAAATCATATTCTACAACCCACTAAAACATCATTTACCATAATCAAGTGGAGTTCAACTGAGGATAAACATGTATGCATCCCACTATGGAAGAATGATTTAACATACAACAATCTCTAAGCATAACACATCACATTAACAGAAAAAAGAACAAAAGTCATAAGATTTCAATAAATATTCAAAAAGCATTAGACAAAATTCAACATTCCTTTAATAATAAAAAAAATCAACAAACTTTTGTAGAATGAACATATCTCAAAATAATAAAGGTCATATATGAAAAACCCACAACTAATATAATACTGAACATGGGAAAATTGAAATTTCTTTCTCTAAGATCTAAAACAAGGATGCCCATTATGTCTACTTTTATTGAATGTAATACTGGTATTCCCAGCCAGAACAATTTTTTTAAGCAAGTGGGGAAAGAAAGGGCATTCATATTAAAACAAACAAGTCAAATTATCCTTGTTCACAGGCAACATGATGTTTTATTAAAAAAACAAAATACTGGCAAACAGAATGCAACAGCAAATCAAAAATCGTATTCAACATGATCAAGTAGGCTTCATCCTGCAGATGCAAGGCTGCTTCAATATATGCAAGTCTATAAATGTAATCCATCACATAAACAGAAGCAAAGCCAAAAACCACATGATTATCTCAATAGATGCAGAGAAGGCCTTTGACAAAATTCAACAGCACTTTATGCTAAAAGCCCTCAATAAACTAGGTATCGATGGCATGTATCATAAAATAATAAAACCTATTTATGACAAACCCAGAGCCAATATCATACTGAATGGGCAAAAACCGGAAGCATTCTTTTTGAAATCTGGCACAAGACAAGGATGCCCTCTCTCACCACTCCTATTCAATATAGTATTGGAAGTTCTAGCCAGAGCAATCAGACAAGAAAAAGAAATAAAGGGTATTCAATTAGGAAAAGAGGAAGCCAAATAGTCTCTATTTGCAGATGACACAATTGTATATTTAGAAGACTCCATCATCTCAGACCAAAGTCTCCTGAAACTGATAAGCAACTTTAGAAAATTCTCAGGATACAAAATCAATGTGCAGAAATCACAAGCATTTCTATAAGCCAATAACAAACAAACAGAGAGCCAAATCAAAATAAACTCCCATTCACAATTGCTACAAAGAGAATAAAATACCAAAGAATACAACTAACAAAGAATGTAAAGGACCTCTTCAAGGAGAACTACAAACCACTGTCAATGAAATAAGAGAGAACACAAACAGATTGGAAAACATTCCATGCTCATGGTTGGGAAGAATCAATACTGTGAAAATGGCCATACTGCCCAAAGTTATTTATAGATTGAATGCTATCCCCATCAAACTACCAATGACCTTCACAGAACTGGAAAAAAACACTTCAAACTTCATATGGAACCAAAAGAGAGCCCGCATAGCCAAAGGAATCCAAGGCAAAAAGAACAAAGCTGGAGGCATCATGCTGTCTGACTTCAAATTATACTACAAATCCACAGTAATCAAAACAGCATGGTACTGGTACCAAAACAGACACATAGACCAATGGAACAGAGCAGAGGCCTCAGAAGCAACACCACTCATCTACAATCATCTGATCTCTGACAAACCTGACAAAAACAAGCAATGGGGAAAGGATTCCCTGTCTAATCAATGCTGTTGGGAAAACTGGATAGCAGTGTGCAGAAAGCAGAAACTGGACCCCTTCCTGTCACCTTACACTAAAATTAACTTCAGATAGATTAAGGATCTAAACATAAGACCTAACACCATAAAACCTCTAGAAGAAAGCCTAGGCAAAACCATTCAGGACATAGGGATAGGCAAAGACTTCGTGGCTAAAACATCAAAAGCAATGGAAACAAAAGCCAAAATAGACAAATAGAATCTAATTACACTCCAGAGCTTCTGTGAAGCAAAGGAAACAATCATTAGAATAAACTGGCAACCAACAGAATAGGAAAAAAATTTTTGCTATCTACCCATCTGGCAAAGGGCTAATATCAAGAATTTACAAAGAACTAAAAGAGATTTATAAGAAACAAATAAACTCATTCAAAAGTAGGCAAAGGATATGAACAGACACTTTTCAAAGGTAGATATCTATGAGGCTAACAAACTTATGAAAAAATGCTAATCATCACTGGTCATTAGAGAAATGCAAATCAAAACCACAACGAGATACCATCTCACACCAGTTAGAATGGTAATCATTAAAAAATCTGGAGACAACAGATGCTGGAGAGGATGTGGAGAAATAGGAACACTTTTACACTGTTGGTGGGAGTGCAAATAAGCGGAAGGCAGTGTAGCAATTTCTCAAGGACCTAGAAATGGAATTTCCACTTGAGCCAGCAATCCCATTACTGGTTATATACCCAAAGAATTATAAATTGTTCTATTATAAAGACACATGCACACATATGTTCATTGTGGCTCTGTTTACAATAGCAAAGATCTGGAACCATTCCAAATGTCCATTAACAATTGACTGGATAAAGAAAATATGGCACATATACATCATGGAATACTATGCAGCCATAAAAATCAGTGAGTTTATGTCCTTCACAGGAACGTGGATGAACCTGGAAACCATCATTCTCAGCAAACTGACACAAGAACAGAAATGCAAACACTGCATGTTATCACTCATAAATGGGTGTTGAACAGGGAGAACTCATGGACACAGGGAGGGGAGCATCACACTCTGGTGTCTGTTGGGAGGGGCTGGGGGACAGTGGGTGGTGGCGAGGGTGGGGAGGGATAATGAGGGGAGAAATACAAGATATAGGTTATGGAGGGGTGAAGGTAGCAAACCACCTTGCCATGTATTTACCTATGCAACAATCCTGCATGATCTGCGCATGTACCCAGAACCTAAAGTACAATAAAAATAAAAATAAAAATAAAAATAAAAAAACTAAGGACTATCCCAATCTGTCAGAACTAATATAGAAATTCAGTAAATGCACAAAATAAGTAGTCAAGATAAAAGATTAGTAGCATTTATATATGTTTAGAGTGGACAATCTGAGAAAAAATTAAAAAAGGAATCCCACATATAAATAATATAAAATATGTAGAAATAAATTCAACCACAGAGGTAAAAAGATCTATATAAGGAAAACTATAAAACATCAATGAAAGAAATTGAAAAGAACATTAAAAAATTAAAACATACTCCAAGCTCATGGATAGGAAAATTAGTATTGTTAAAATGACAATAATGCCTGTATTAGTGCATTTTTTATGCTGCTCATAAAGACATATTAGAAACTGGGCAATTTGCAAAAGAAAGAAGTTTAATGGACTTAGAGTTCCATGTGGCTATAGAAGCTTCACCATAACATCAGAAGGTAAAAGACATGTCTTACATGGCTGCAGGGAAGAACAATAACTTGTGGAGGAAATCTCCTGTTTTTCAAACAACCAGATCTTATGAGACCTACTCACTATCATGAAAACAGCACCAGAAAGACCCACCCTCATGATCCAATTATCTCCCAACAGGTCCCTCCCACAACACGTGAAAATTATGGAAGCTACTAAGATGAGATTTGGGTGGGGGCACTGAGCAAAACCATATCAATACCTAAAGCAATTTACAGATTTAATGCAATGCTTTCATAAACAAATAGAAATAATAATCCTAAAACTTATATATAACCACAAAATACCCCGGATAGTATAAGCAATCGTGAGCAAAAGGAACAAAACTGTAGGAATCATAGTACTTACTTTAAAATATTCTGTAAAGCTATAGTAATCAAAACACTATTGTATAGGCATAGAAACAAACATAAATACCAATTGAATGGAATAGATAAATTTAATATAAAGCCATGCATTTACAGCCAACTTATTTCAACAAAGATACCAACTGTATAGTGTATCACACTGCTATCAAGATACTACCTGAAGCCGAGTAAATTATAAAGAAAAGAAGTTTAATTGACTCACAGTTCTGCATGGCTGGAAGGCCTCAAGAAACTTAGAACCATGGCAGAAGGGGAAATAGGCATGTCTTACATGGCAGCAGGCAAGAGAAAAAGTGTGTGAATCAGGAACTGTCAAACATTTATAAAACCATCAAATCTTGTGAGAAATCCCTCCCTCACTATCATGAGACCAGCATGGGGAAACTGCCCCCATGATTCAATCACCTTTCACCAGGTCCATCCCTCAAACATTGGAATTATGAGTAACACAAACATGTGGGGATTATGGGAATTACAATTCAAGATGAAATTTGGGTGGAAACACAGAGACAAACTATATCACCAACAATATATAATCAGGAGAGGACAGTCTCTTCAATCAACAGTGGTGGGAAAACTGGATTACTATCTGCAAAACACTGAATCTAGGCCCTGATCGCTCACTATAATAAAAAAAAATGTATAAATGATTTAAAGATGTAACCTAAGACTGGAAACTATAAAACTACTAGAAAAAAGAATTGCAGAAATGTTCTAGAGTATTGGTCTGAGCAAATATATTTTTGTGTAAAATCCCAAAAGCACAGGGTACAAAAGCAAAAGTAGACAAATTGGATTACGTCAAGGGAAAACGCTTCTGCATAGCCAAAGTAATAGTCAACAATGTGAAGACACAAGTCAGAGAACGAGAGAAAATATTCACAAACTACTCACCTGACAAGGGACTAATAACCAAAATATATATAATAGTACATAAAGCTCAAACAACATGATAGCAGTAATGAAAAAAACCACAAACAATCTGATTAAAAACTGAGTAAAAGCTCTGAATAGACAACTCATGCAAGAAATACATACAAGTAGCAACAGGAACATGAAAAAATGCTCAACATCACTAATCACCAAAGAAATTAAAATCAAAACCACAATGAGATATTATTCCACTTCAATTTAAAATACTTCATTCAAAAGACAGGAAAGAACAGGGTAGTGAGGCTGTGAAGAAAAGGGAACATGTGTATACTGTTGGTAGAAATGTAAATGACTACAGCTAATGTGAAAACAGTATGTAGTTGCAATAAAAATGCTAAGCATAGGACTATCATGTAATCTAGCAATTTCACTACTGATATTATATTCAAAAGCAAGGAAACCAATACATCAAAAACATATGTGAACTCTCAGGCTTATTGCGGCACCATTCAAAATAGCCAAAGTATGGAATTAACCTGTGTTTATCAATGAATGAATGAAGGAAAATATGATTTTATACACAATAGCCTGTTATTCAGACCTAAAGGAGTAAAAGCCTATCATTTGTAATAAAATGGATGAAACTGGAGCTCCTTATGTTAAATAAGCTAAGAACAGAAAGACAGATGTGTTCACTCATATGTGGTGGCTTAAAAAGTTGACCTCATGAATATAATCAGTTGTCAGGTTATCATGGTCATCAGAGTCTGGGCAAATGGCCATAGGGAGATGAAAAGAGGTTGATCAATGAGTATGAATATAAATTTAGATAAAAGAAACAAGTCCTAATGATGGATAGATCAGTAAGATGACAATCGGCTATAAGAAAATATTTAAATGTTTCTATTATAAGGAAAATATAAAAATTCATGATAAATGGGAGTCCAATTACCATGATTTGATATTTACACATTATATGAATGTGTATACCAATATAAATATCAAAGATAATGGGAAGCCCTATTACCCTGACTTGATATTTACACATTATATGAAAGTATCAAATTATCACATATACCACCAAAATACTTTCATATGTCATGTATATATTAAAAAGAAATATTAAAGTACAATTAATTAAAATTTTTTTCTCAATTATAAATATCATTATGAAATTATTTGTGGTATTTTTTAACTTTAAAAAATAATTTAGACATATGTTACTCCATCTACTTTCTTAATATTTTATTTTCCTCTTTAAAATTTTAATTATATTTCCTAGCCCTTTCCAGAACCTATAAGACATCATTTAGATTTCTTTCTGACAAGTAACTAAATTTTACATTTATCAATTTTCTTGCTTTATCTACTTTCTAAGTTAATTTCTTATTTCTTCTGCATTCTTTTGATATGGAAGACATTTTTTCTTAGTGAACAGAAAGCCAAGAAGCTTTCTTAGTTGCTTTCAGGTTCCTGAGTGTATCATTTTCAGAGTTATGTCCTTCATCTCAGGCTTTTGAATTAGATTCCTCTTGGCTTTCCTGTGTAATTTTCTCATTTGGCCACAGTGCTTACAAGAATTTTATGTGTTGTTAATTTTAAATTTTATTACTTAAATTAATCATTCAATTAGTTTTAATCTTCATCTGTTTGAATGATTTAAATATTTATCTTAAATTTGCTTTTCAGTTCAGAAAATATTTAAGGTTTTGATATTAAAGAGTGTTTCTTTTTTCTATAAGTGGAATGATTTTGGATTTTATTTTATATCCAATAGTGATTCAGGTGAGAACAATTTAAATGTATTTTGAAAATGTATACAGGTTTTTAAAGGCTGAATTTCATTATTAAATTATCTGGCCTTTGGGTATAGTTTATTTTACTACTGAGAGTCTTATAATGGTTCATAATTGTTATTATTACTAAGTTATCTGTATACTTTTAAAACCATTTATAAGAAACATTTCAAGAATATATATTCTGCTAAGTAATGACTATTATTCTTTTATTGTAAATTATATTTATTTATACTTACCTTACATAATGAAAAAACAAAGTAAGGTTAGATAAATATCATTTATAACCCAGATGTGCAACTTTATAAGTACATTTTTTTATTAATTACCAGTATACTTCAGACATATTGGGTGTTCAGTTCCAGCCCACCACAATAAAGCAAATATCTCAATAAAGCCAGTGATACAAATATTTTGGTTTCCCAGTAAATATTAAAATTATATTTATAATATAGTCTTTTAATCATGCAATAGCATTATGTATTAAAAACATATCTTAATTTTAAAATTCTCTTTGCTAAAATTGCTAACTATCTTCTGAGTCTTCAGCAAGTCATAATCTTTTTGCTGTTAGAAGGTTTTGCTGAGGTCCTGGGTCTGTATTAGGTTTTGCTGGGGAATGCTGTGGCTGGTTTGACCTATAAAGATTATTAAAATATTTTCTATATCAGAAATTTTTGACTGTTTTGTTTTCTTGTAATTTGCATGTTTACTATATAGCATTTTTAATTTCCTTCAAAAATTTTAGCTTTGCAATCACAACTTGGTTAACTGGCACAAGAAACCTAGCTTTCAGCATATTTCAGCTTTCAACTTGTCTTCCTCACTAATCTTAAACACTTCTAGCTTTTGATTAAAAGTGTACATACAACACTTAAGTAAACACTTGGAGGCCATTGTACGGTTATTATGTGACTTAATTTAAATATTGTTGTATCTCAGAGAATAGGGAGGCCTAAAGAGAGAGGAGATGGGAAAATTGTAGTTTGGTGGTGTAATAGTCAGATAACACATTTATTGATTAGTTCATTGTCTTATATGGGCACAGATTTTAGTGTCTCCAAACAATTGCATTAAGGTTATTGGCATAATTTTTGTTATTGTGCTCTGCAAGATTATGGTGTCAGAATGATGCTGGCCTCACAGAATGACTTAGGGAGGAGTCCTTTTTCCTCAAATTTTTTGAATAGTTTCAGTAGGAAGGCTACTGGCTCTTTTTTCATACATTTGGTAGAATTCAGCTGTGAATTCATCTGGTCCTGGATTCTTTTCTTTTCTTTTTTCTTTTCTTTTCTTTTTTCTTTTCTCTTCTCTTTGCTTCTCTTCTCTTCTCTCTCTCTCCCTTCCTTCCTTCCTTTCTTCCTTCCTTCCTTCCTCTTCTTTCTTTCTTCCTTTCTTTCTTTCCTTCTTTCTTTTTCTTTCTTTCTTTCTTTTTCTTTCTTTCTTTCTTTTTCTTTCTTCCCTCCCTCCCTCCTTCCTTCCTTCCTTCCTTTCTTTCTTCCTTCCTTCCTTCCTTTCTTTCTTTCTTTCTTTCTTTCTTTCTTTCTGTAGACTATTTATTACTTATTTAATTTCAGAGCTCATTATTGATTTGTTCAGGGATTCAATTTCTTCCTGGTTCAGTCTTGGGAGTAAGTATGTGTCCAGGAATTTATGCAGTTTTCCTAGATTTTCTAGTTTGTGTGCAAAGAGGTGTTCATAATATTCTCTAATGGTTATTTGTACTTCTGTGGAGTCAGTGGTAACACCCCGTTGACTGTTTCTAATTGTTTTTATTTGGATTTTCTCTCTTTTCTTATTAGTCTAGCTAGTGGTCTGTTTTATTAATTTTTTTTGGAAAACCAACTCCTGAATGTGTTGGTCTTTTATGTGATTCTTAGTGTCTCAGTCTCCTTTAGTTCAGTTCTGAAAAAGTACTGGAGTAGTTAAAGGAAAGTCAAACTATCCTTGTTTGCTGATTACATGATCGTATATCTAGAAAACCTTATAGAACTTCAGCAAAGTATCATGATACAAAATCAACGTACACAAATCACTAACATTTTTATAAACCAACAGCATTCAAGCCAAGAACCAAATCAGGAATGCAATCCCATTCACGATTACCACAGAAAAGAACAAAATACCTAGGAATATAGCTAACTAAGAAGGTGAAAGATCTTTACAAGGAAAACTATAAAAGTGAAATTCACTGCTCAGTGAAATTAGAGATGATACAAATAAGTGGAAAAATATATCAAGTTCACAGATAGAATCAATATTATTAAAATGGCCATACGGCCCAAAAAAAAAAAAAAAACATTTTATAGACTCAATACTATTCCTATCAAACTACCAATGACAATTTTCACAGAACTAGAAAAAACTAAAAATTCATATGGAACTAAAAAAAAAAAAAGCCCCCGAAGCCAAGGCAGTCCTATGAAAGGCAACAAAGTTAAAGGAATCATGGTACCCAACTTCAAGCTATGCTACAGGACCACAGTAATCAAAACAGCATAGTACTGTGCAAAAACACACATAGACCAATGAAAGAGAATACAAAGCCCAGAAATAATGCTGCACACCTATAACTATCTGATTTTCAACAAAGCTGACAAAGCAATAGGAAAAGGACTCCCTTGTCAATAAATGATGCTGTGATAACTGGCTAGCCATATGCAGAAGAAGGAAACTGGACCCCTTTCATATACCATATAAAAAATCAACTCAAGATGGATTAAAGACTTAAATGTAAAATTCAAAACTATGTAAACCTAGAAAGACAATGTAAGCAATATGATTCTGTATGTAGGGATGTGCAAAGATTTCATGCCAAATATCACAAAAGCAATTGCAACAAAGCAAAAGTTGACAGATGTAATCTAAACTAAAGAGCTTCTTCACAGCAAAAGAAACTACCAACAGAGAAAACATACAACCTACCTACAAAATGGAAGAAAATATTTGCAAACTATGCATCTGACAAGGATCTGATATTCAGCATCCATAAAGAACTTAGATTTACAATAAAAAACAAATAACCTCATTAAAAAGCCGGCAAAGGACATGTACAGACACTTTTCAAAATAAGACATACATGTGGCCAACAAGCATATGAAGAAAAGCTCAACATCACTGATCATAATACAAATGCAAATCAAAACCACAATGAGATACAAGCGCATACCAGTCACATGGCTATTACCAAAAAGTCAAAAAATACCAGACTAGAAACAGTGTAAGCAGTTCCTAATGACCTACACTGGAAAAATTGGAGCAATAAGATAAATAAGGTAGCAATCGATTATAATTCAGGTATATATACAATAAATATTTCTGTCTACACTAACATAAATAAATGGTTGAGTAAGTAAACAAATAGGGAAGAGGATACCTCTCCTGTGCAGGAGAATTTCAAATAATTGGTGAAGCTCTTCCATCTAAAAATAAAATAAGATGCTGAAAAAAGAATACTTATACAGTGTTAGTGGGAGTGTGAATTAGTTCAACCATTGTAGAAAGCAGTGTGGTGAATCCTCAAAAATCTAAAATGAGCTACCATTCAACCCACAATTCCATTATTAAGTATATTCCCAAAGGAATACAAATCATTGTATCACAAAAGCACAGACATGTGTATGTTTATTGCAGCATTTTTCATAATACCAAACACATAAAAATCAACCTAAATACCCATAAATGGTAGACTGGATTTTAAAAAATGTGGTACAGGTACAACATGAAATACTATGCATTCATAAAAAAAGAAAGATATCATGTTTTTGCAGGAACATGGATGGAGGTGGAGGCTGTTATCCTTAGCAAGCTAATGCAGGAACAGAAAACCAAATACCACATACTCTTACTTAGAAGTGGTAGCTAAATTATGGGAACAAATGAACACATAAAGTGGAAAAAACACATATTAAGGCTTATCAAGAGGTGAATGGTGGGAGGAGGGAGAGGATAAAGAAAGACAACTAATGGGTAATAGGCTTAATACCTGGGTGATTAAATAATCTGTCCAATAAACCCCCATGACACAGTTTGCCTATATAACAACCCTGCACATGTACCTCTGAATTTAAAATAAAAGTTACAAAAACCGAGTTGCAATAGTAACCTAAAAGATCAATGATCAAAGATCATTTAAGCAGACATAATGATAATGAAAAAGTTTAAAATATTGTAACTATTTCTTTTTTTTTTTTTGTAGTTGTAACTTTTTTTTATTATGATACTTTAAGTTCTGGATACATGGGCAGATGGTGCAGGTTTGTTAGATAGGTGTACACATGTCATGGTGGTTTGCTGCATCCATCTCCCCATCATCTATATTAGGTATTTCTCCTAATTTTATCCCTCCCCAATACTCCCACACCCTGGCATCCTTCTCCTACCCACCCCCCCAATAGGCCCTGGTGTGTGATGCTCCCCTCCCTGTGTCCATGTGTCCTCATTGTTCAACATCCACTTACGAGTGAACATGTGGGGTTTCTTTTTTTGTTCTTGTGTCAGTTTGCTGAGAATGATGGTTTCCAGCTTCATCCATGTCCCTGCAAAGAACATAAATTCATCCTTTTTCATGGCTGCATAGTATTCCACAGTGTATATGTGCCACATTTTCTTTATCCAGTCTATCATTGATGGGCATTTGGGTTAGTTCCAAGTCTTTGCTATTGTAAACAGTGCCACAATGAACATAGATGTGCATGTGTCTTTATAATATAATGATTTATAATCCTTTGGGTATATACCCAGTAATGGGATTTCTGGGTCAAATGGCATTTCTATTTCTAGGTCCTTGAGGAATTGGCATACTGTCTTCAACAATGGTTGAACTAATTTACACTCCCACCAATAGTGTAAAAGAGTTCCTATTACTCCAAATCCTCTCCAGGATCTGTTGTTTCCAGATTTTTTAATGATCGCCATTCTAACTGGTGCAAGGTGGTATCTCAATGTGGTTTGGAATTGTATTTCTCTAATGACCAGTAATTATGAGCATTTTTTCATAAGTTTGTTCACCTCATAGATGTCTTCTTTTGAAAAGTGTCTGTTCATATACTTTGCCCACTTTTTGATGGGGTTTTTCTTTTTTCTTGGAGATTTGTTTAAGTTCTTTGTAGATTCTGAATATTAGCCCTTTGTCAGATGGATAGATTGCAAAATTTTTTCCCATTCTGTTGGTTGCCAGTTCACTCTATAGGTAGTTTCTTTTGCTGTGCAGAAGCTCTTAAATTTAATTAGATCCCATTTATCTATTTTTCCTTTTGCTGCCATTGCTTTTGGTGTTTTAGTCATGAAGTCCTTACAAATGTCTATGTCATGCATGGCATTACCTAGGTTTTATTCTAGGGTTTTTATGGTGTTAGGTCTTATGTTTAAATCTTTAATATATCTGGATTAATTTTTGTATAAGATGTAAGGAAGGGTTCCAGTTTATGCTTTCTGTATATGGCTAGGAAGTTTTCCCAACACCATTTATTAAATAGGGAATCCTTTCCCCATTGCTTGTTTTTGTCAGGTTTGTCAAAGATCAGATAGTTGTAGATGTGTGACGTTACTTCTGAGGCCTCTGTTCTGTTCCATTGGTCTATATCTCTGTTTTGGTACCAGTAGCATGTGGTTTTGATTATTGTAGCCTTGTAGTATAGTTTGAAGTCAGGTATTGTGATGCTCCCAGCTTTGTTTGTTTTGCTTAGGATTGCCTTGGCTATGCAGGCTCTTTTTGGTTCCATAGAAAGTTTAAGGTGTTGTTTTCCAGTTCTGTGAAAAAGGTCAGTGGTTTCCTGATGGGGATAGCATTGAATGTATAAATTACATTGGGCAGTATGGTCATTTTCACAATATTGATTCTTCCTAACCATGAACATGGAATATTTTTCCATCTGCTTGTGTCCCTTCTTGTTTCCTTGAGCAGTGGTTTGTAGTTCTCCTTGAAGAAGTCCTTCAGGTCCCTTGCTAGTTGTATTCCTAGGTATTTTATTCACTTTGTAGCAATTGTGAGTGGAAGTTCACTCTTCATTTGGTTATCTGATTGTCTGCTATTGGTGGATAGGAATGCTTGTGCTTTTTGCACATTGATTTTGTATTCCGAGACTTTGCTGAAGTTGCTTATCAGTTTCAGGAGATTTGGGGCTGAGACAATGGGGTATTCTAAATATACAATCATGTCGTCTACAAATAGAGACAATTTGACTTCCTGTTTTTCTAATTGAATACCCTTTATTTCTTTTTCTTGCCTGATTTTTCTGGCCAGAACTTCTAATACTCTGTTGAACAGGAGTGGTGAGAGAGACCACCCTTGTCTAGTGCCCCTTTTCAAAGGGAATGCTTCCAGTTTTTGGCCATTCAGTAAGATATTCGCTGTGGGTTTGTCATAAATACCTTTTATTATTTTGAGATACATTCCATCGATACCCAGATTATTGATAGTTTTTAGCATAAAGGGATGTTGAATTTTGTCGAAGGCTTTCTCTGCATGTATTGAGATAATCATGCGGTTTTTGTCTTTGGTTCTGTTAACTATTTCTAAAGTGTGACAGGGACTCAGCGTGAGCATACACTATTGGAAAAATAGCACTGAAAGACTTGCCCAATGCAGTGTTGACACAAAGTTTCAATTTGTAAAAAACAATATCTGTGAAACAGAATGAAGCAAAGTATTATACAGTAAAAGGAAATATGACTGATAGAAAAAGTAGTTAAAATATTAGTGCTGATTTCAAGGTAGTGGGAACCTGTCTAAAAATTAATCTCTGTAAATAAAAGTAGGGACCTGAAGATAGAAAGCCAATCTCTTAGAACTCAGAATAGATTTCAACAAATTACTTCTTCTTCATTATTATATAGACATATGCCCCCATAAATTTATTCCTTTCCATTAATAATACATATTCAAGTTTATTTACTTAACATGATTTTTCATAAAATCGTATACTAGTTTCCTCTGAGCTTCCTGCCTCGATTAACAAATACCATTAATTCTTGCCTGTAGATTCCTTCTTGTTTTGCTATTAGATAAAACAGCCAAAGCAGCAGCAGAAGCATCAAGAGCAACAACAAAACAAAACTGTAGAATACTAAGGAGATTTAACACAAATAGTTCTGCCCCAGGATATTTAATAATCAAAATCAATATGGTCAAAGACAAAGGAAAGATCCTAAAAGCAAAAAGAACAAGGCAAAAATAAGATACAGAAAAAACCCCATACATCTATCAGCAGATATCTCATTGGAAATATTATAGGTCATAAGAGAGTGGCATGATATATTTAAAGGGCTGAAGGAAATATATGTATGTATATATATATAAACATATATGTGTGTGTGTTTGTATGTATACATATGTGTGTATATATATGTGTATAAAGTGCTGAAGGAAATATATATGTGTGTGTATATACAAACACACACACACACACACACACATATATATATATATATGTGTACATATACACACATATATATATCCTAGAATAGTCTATCCAGAGAAAATACCCTTTAATCATAAAGGAGAAATAGAGTTTCTCAGACAAAGCTGAGGGATTTCATCAGCACAAGACCTGCACTACAGAAAACGCTAAAGCAAGTGCTTCAATCTGAAGGAAAAAGACATTAATGAGCAAAAATAAATCATCTGAATGTACAAAACTTATGATAATAAGTACACAGAAAACAGAATATTATAACACTGTAATTGTGGTATATCTTGAGTAGAAAGCCCAAAAGATGAATTTATCAAAAATAATAATAACAACTTTTGAAGACATAGACAATGTAATGAGATATAGTAGAAAAAATGTTGAAAAGTAGAGGTTGAAGTTAAAGTAGGGACTTTTATTAATTAGTTTTAGGTTGTCATCAGTTTAAAATAATGAGTTATACTATTTTCAAGCCTCATGGAAACTTAAACTAAAATACCGCGCAATAGATACACCAAAAATAAACAGCAAGATTAGAAGATAACACCTGAGAAAATCACCTACAGTAAAATGAAGAAATGAAGGAAGGAGAAAAGAAAGAGAAGACCACCAAACAACCAGAAAACAAATAACAAAATGGCAGGAGTAAGTCTTTACCTATTATCAATAATAACATTGAACACAAATAGACTAAACTTTCGTGCAAAAGACACAGTGACTAAACAGTTTTGTTTTTTTTTAACGAAAGACCCAATTATTTTTTGCTCACACAACAAACACTTCACTAACAAAGACACATGTAAATAGAAAATAAGGGATGGATACAGACATTCCAGGAAAAAAACAAAAACAAAAACATAAAAAAACTAGAGTTGCTACACTTAGATCAGACAAAATAGGTTTCAAGACAAAAACTAGAAGAGGAGACAAAACTGGCATTACATAATAATAAAGGAGTCAATTCAGCAAGAGAATATAACAATCATAAATATATATGTTATAAATGTATCCCACACTGAAGCACCCAAATATACATAGCAAATATTATTAGAGACAAAGAAAGAGATAAGCCCCAATACAATAATAGCTGAAGATTTTCACCCCACTTTCAGCACTAAACAAAGTATCCATAGAGAAAATAAAAAATAAAAAAATTGGATATAACCTGCACTATAAACCAAATAGACCTAAAAGTTATTTACAGAACATTTCATCCAATAGGTGCAGAATACACATTCTTCTCTTTAGCATATGAATGATACTCATGGAAAGACCATTTGCTAAATATAACAGAAATCAATAAAAAGAGGAATTTTGGAAACTATGTAAATATATGGAAATTAAACAATATGCTCCTGAATGACAAGTGGATAAATAAAGAAATTTAGAAGAAAATTTAAAAGTATTTTGAAATAAATGATAATGGAAACACAATATACCACGCCTATGTGATTCAGTAAGAGCAGTTGGTGTGGTTTGGCTCTATGTCCCCACCCAAATCTCGTCTTGATTTGTACTCCCATAATTCCCATGTCTTGGAGGAAGCAAGCAGAAGATAATTTGAATCATGAGGGCAGTACCCCCCATATTGTTATCGTGCTAGTAAATAAGTCTCATGAGATATGATGGTTTTATCAGGGATTTCCATTTTTGCATCTCCCTCATTTTTGTTTTGCCACTACCATGTAAGAAATGCCTTTCACCTCCTGCCATGATTCTGAGGCCTCCCCAGCCAAGTGGAACTGTAAGTCCAATTAAACCTCTTTCTTCTCAGTCTTGAATATATCTTTATCAGAAGCATGAAAAGAAGCTAATACAGAAGTACTGAGGGGAGTTTATAAGTTCCTACATCAAAAAAGAAGAACAACTTCAAATAAACAAGCTGATGATGCTTCATAAGAAGTAGAAAATCAAGAGTAAACCAAACCTAAAATTAGAAGAAAGTAACAAAAATTAGAGCAGATATAAATAAAATTGAAACAAAAAATCAAAAATCGATGAAGCTGTTTTTTATCAGATAAAAATCTATAAAGTTTTAGCCTGACTAAAAAAAAAAAGCAGACCAAAATAAATAAAATCAGTATTGAAAAACAACACACAACAACCAATAATGTAGAAATCAAAAGAATCATTAGTAAGTAAATGCCAATGAATTTGAAAACTTAGAAGAAATGGATGAATTACTAGACACCATCTGCCACATTCGATCCATAAGAAATCTGAAACCTAAACAGAACACCACCAGATATCAGTATCAAAGACAATGAAAATCCCCTAGCAAAAATAAGCTTGAAACACAATGGTAACACTGCTGAATTTTACCAAATATGTGAAGAAGAACTAGAGGATATTTCCAAACTTATCATACGAGGCTAATTTTACTCTGATACCAAAACCAGACATGTCGAAAAAAGAAAAAAAAAAATCAGGGCAATATCACTGATAAATATAGACACAAAAATCCTCAACAGAATACTAGCAAACCAAATTCAAACACATTAAAAAGATCATCCATCCAGATCAAGTGAAATTTATCCAAGGGATGCAAAAATACTTCGATATATGCAAATCCATAAATGTGATACATGGTATCAACAGAATGAAAAACAAAATCCTTATGATCATGTCAATTGATGCTAAAAATATTTGATAAAACTCAATATCCCTTCTTGATAAAAACCCTCAAAAAGCTGAATATAGAAGGAACATAACACAGTAAAAGTCACATATGACAGACTCACAGCTATTATCACAATAAGTAGAGATAATAAAATAAAACACCTAGCAACAAACTTAACCAAAAAAGTGAAATACTGCTATAATGGAAACTATAAAATGTTAATACAAGTAATTAGCGAGGACACCAAAAAACTGAAAGATATTTTATGTTAGTGTGTTGAAAGAGTTAATATTGCTAAAATGTATACACTACCCAAAGTAATGTACAGAGTCAATGCAATACCTGTGAAAATACAAATGGCATCCTTCACATAAATAGAAAAACAATTCTAAAATCTATATGGAACCATAAATATCCAAAATATCCAAAGCTATCCTGAGCAAATAGAGCAAAACTGGAGGAATCATATTACCTGACATTAAATTATACTACAGAGGTATAGTAATCAAAACAATAGTGTAGTATTATAAAAACAGAGATAGACCAATGGAACAGAATAGAGAACCCAAAAATAAATACATACTTCTACGGTCAACTTATTTTTGACAAAGCTGTCAAAAACATACACTAGGAAAATGACAGTGTCTTCTATAAGTAGTCCTAGGAGAACTGGATATCCACATACAGAAGAATAAAATTAGATCCCTACCACTCACCATATGCAAAAATCAAATCAACATGGATGAAGTACTTAATTCTAAGACCTAAAAAAGGTGAAACTACTATAAGAAAATATTGGGGAAACTCCGGGATATTGGACTGGGCAAAAATTTCTTGGGTAATAGTCCACCAGCTCAATCAACCAGAGCAAAAATGGAAAAATATGATCACATCAAGTTAGGAATCTTCTGCACAGCAAGGGAAACAACAAACCAAGTGAAAATACAACCCACAGAATTGGAGAACTTATTTGCAAACTACCTATCTGACAAGGGATTAATAACCAGAATATATAAGGATCCCAGACAGCTCTATAGGGGAAAAAATCTAATAATCCAATCAAAATTGGCAAAATATCTGAATAGATATTTCTCAAAAGAAAACATACAAATGCCAAAAGGTATATGAAATGTACTCAATATCACTGACCATCAGAAAATTTCAAATCAAAACTATAGTAAGATATCATCTCACCTTAGTTAAAATGGCTTTTATCCTAAAGGCAAGCAATGACAAATGTTGGAGAGGATGCAGAGAAAAGAGAACCCACCTACACTGTTGGTGGGAATGTAAATTTATTCAATATTTATGTAGAACAGCTGGGACGTTCAAAAAACTAAAAACAGAATTACTGTAACACCACTGCTGGGTATATACTCCAAAGAAAAGAGATCAGGATATAGAAGCTGAATCTGCACTTTCATGTTTATTGCAGTGGTATTCACAATAGCCAAGATCTGGAAGCAACTTGGGTCCATCAATGGATTAACAGATAAAGAATATGTGGTACACATATACACAATGGAGTACTATTCAGCCATAAAAATGAATGAGATCCTGTCAATAGCAACTACATGTCTAGAACTGGAAGGTAATATGTTAAGTGAAATAAGCCAGGCACAGAAAGACAAAATTCACATGTTCCCACTCATGTGCTGAATCTAACAACACAAAACAATTGAACTCATGGAGGTAGAGAGTAGAATAATAGCTATCAGCTGGAAAGGATAATGTGAGATTGGGGGAGTGGAGATGGTTATTGGGTACAGAAACATGGGTAGATAGAATGAATAAGACATAGTTTTAATAGCACAACAGGGTGGCTATAGTCAGTAATAATTTATTGTACATTCAAAAATAGATAAAAGACAATATTTGGATTATTCATAACACAAATAAAGAATAAATTCTTGAGATGATGGATACCCCATTTACCTGATGTGATTATTAAGCATTATATGCCTGTATCAAAGTATCTCATGTATCCCATAAATATATACACCTACTATGTCCCAACAAAAATAAAACTTAAAAATAAATTAATAACAACAAAAATCAATATTTTTCTATTACTGTCTCACTTCATCATAACCTTTTCCAGGATCTTTCCAAATTTCTACCATATTTAAAACTCAAATGAAAATCAAGTTGAAGTATTCTTCCGTCCTTATGCCGGTCTCCTTCAGTTTATCAAGTTGTACTTCTGTTCTCACTGATCTGTATTTCTGGAATGCCCCAGCTTTTCTAATTAATGCTCAGTCAAAGCCCCCTTTATCAGTACCACCTTTACACCTCACAAGAGTTGCTCTTCCCTGGACCACCTTGGTTTAGACAAACTGAGTCTGCACTTATTATTAACTGCACTTCTCATCATAGCAAAGTCCATGAAGCCAAGAAGAGGTGTTCAGTGAGATCTCTGACCAACTTTCTAGACCACATAGATGCTACCAGGAACAAGAGAAGGATGAAGATAGATGCAGAGCCAACAGATTTGCTAACGAGAAGGTCACTGTTTAAAGAAAAAAATTATTTACGCTTCACAAAGGAAATCTAATAGTTAACATATCATTATAACATCTGCATTAGCTCATTCAATCCTCGCTGTATCTCTGTACCATAGGTACTATGATTATTCCCATTGTACAGGCAAGAAAAAACAGACATAGAGATTTATAAAAAAAACTCTCCAAAGCCATAAATGTTGTATGTGACATACGTAGGATTTTCATCCAGGAAGTGCAGTTTCCTAGAAAGAACTCCTCAACAATGTGGACTCTAGAAATAAGACTAAGAAAAACAGAAGTGTAGAGCTTTTTCTTTAGCTAGGACATAAACCAGAAGGACAGAGTAAGAAAAGGAATACTAGTCACAAAGGAGTTAAAAACATTAGATATTATTGAGCTAAGATTTAACTTATTTCAGTTTCCAAGAATTACGACAGTCTTTTTTTTTTTTTTTTTTTTTTTTTTGTCAATAGTGTGTATGCCAACTATGTAATTAAGACTCTGGTTGGAGGAAAAAACAAATGACTTAGCCTCCAGGTTAATTCCTTTAACAAAATGAGCAGAAGTAAGAGAATGGTGCATATTTTCTGACAGTTCTTTCAATAACCTGATTTCCTTCTTGTCATTCATTCTTGAGTTTGCCTTTTTAAAAATATGTTACATATAAATATGTATGCTAAAGTCACTGCAATATCATATGAAAATATTCTATTTTGCCAAAGTAATAATAATACATATATTTCTCCTAGATTCTTTATTTTATAATTATTTGATAAAATTAACTTTTAATCACATTTCTTTGATGATTATTTAATCAAGGCTACATGTTGCATATATTATAACTATTTATCTTGTCATTTCTGGAAAAGCCAGAGACACTCAATGCCAACCCACAAAAGCAGCCAGGAGGGGAGCTGCTCAAGGCTGTGGAAACCCACCTCTTGCATCAGCATGACCTGGATGTGAGACATGGAGTCAAAGGAGATGATTTTGGAGCTTTAAGATATGACTGCACCTCTGAATTTCGGACTTGCCTGGGGCCTGTAGCCCCTTCATGTTAGCCAATTTCTCACTATTGGAACAGTTGTATTTACCCAATGCCTGTGCCCCCTTTGTGTCTAGGAAGTAACTAACTTGCTTTTGATTTTACAGGCTCACAATGGAAGGGATTTGCCTTGTCGCAGATGAGACTTTGGACTGTGAACTTTTAAGTTAATGCTGAAATGAGTTAAGACTTTTGGGGAGCATTGGGAAGGCATGATTGGTTTTGAAATGTGAGGGTATGAAATGTGAGAGGAGCAAGTAGTGGAATAATATGATTTTGCTGTGTTCTCACCCACAACTTATCTTGAATTATAGCTCCCATAATTCCCAAGTGTCATGGGAGAAACCTAGTGGGAAGTAATTGAATCACAGGGCAAGTCTTTCCTGTGTTCTTGTGTTAGTAAAAAAGTCTCACAAGATGTGATGATTTTATAAAGGACACTTCCCCTACACAAGCTCTCTTGTCTGCTACCATGTAAGATGTGCCTCTGTCCTCATTCACCTTCTGCCATGAATGTGAGGCCTCCCCAGCCTTGTGGAGCTGTGAGTTAGCTAAACCTCTTTCCTTCATAAATTAAAAAATACATATATTTATTTTGCCATTTCTGGATGAGAAATTATGTTCACAAAATTTTTATTTAAATAGTAAAAGTCTTAATTTCTGAAGAGTTGCTTCTCTATTTGTATTAAGTCTTCATGGATCAATGCACATTTTCTGTAACTGCTTCTTTTTCAAAACGGGAGAAGCTTCATTGTCACAGAAGATAAATTGAAATGTCTTTTAACTAGGCCCTTATGACTTTCAGATTCTCTGAAATCTAGTTACTATTTTGAACATGTAAAATTACTTTGGCAGATAGTTACCTCACTCTTGTTTCTAGAAATATAGGTCAAGTATTTAATCATCAAACAACCAAAGGTATTTAACAGGCTCATATTTTTCACTATAATAGAAAACCCTAGGGTTACTTTGTAATAGAGCAGCTCATATGAATCTTAGTTCAAGTTACTGTAAGATGTTATCAAATTCAGAATATTAGGCCCTTCTGCATGAATATTCATATTGTTTTTATAATTTTAGATTTTAAGTAAAATTCATAACATGAATATGTTTTTTTAACGGTTATATGAGGATGCACCAGTGAGACAGCTTGGATTTTGGCTAGGCAAAATCTTTGTTTTTTTGTTTTGTTTCTCTTTTGTTTTAATCTTTATTTATTACCAAATGAGTTTTTACTGGATAAGCTCTCATTAATATTGATTTCTCATTTTCCGCTAAATCTATTATATTCACAAGCCTTTTGGTTAAAACTTTGCTGACATAATTAAATGCATTCTTTATAATTAAAGAACAAAAAGTGTTTCTCTTTTTTCTGACATGATAAGTGCTTCAAATTATGATTAAAAATAGTACCAGTACATTTTCATTGTAAGATTATTTTTTCTAATTTGCAACTGTGTTTTGTAATAATTACACAGCATATACCAGAAAAATGGCTATTTCTTTAGTATTATATTGTGTCACAAGCATTATCTCTAATATCTAAACATTCACTAATAATCATACTCTTGTCTCCCTTTCTCTTTTCTCTCCTTCTTTGTTTGATTTTATTCTCTCTCACTCTTCTTCTTGACTTTTGCTTTCAACCCCTAAACATTCTTTTAGGTGCTACTTAAACATACAAAGGAAAGTGTCCTTGCTACTCAGAAGAAAGCATTGAATAGCTCTTTTTTCACTTTCCTCAGATCACTCTTCCGAGGTCACCACATCAGTGACATTGTCCCCAGAAATCCTAGTATCATATATGCTCATGAAGTTGCTGTGTACCTTCCTACCTTGTTATATTTTACCTTCACTGCTGTCATCACCTCCTCTGACATACTGTTTCTCTCCCATAACTAGAAGGAGTCAGTATTGTTCTCCTTCAGTGGAGACTAGAAGGTAATCAATATTGTTTTCCTTCACTGGAGATTACCTTGTACTGAAGAAGAACAATATTGACTACTTTCAGTTTTGCCCTGTTTTTTTTTTATTTTATTTTTTTTTTTATTTCCTGGAACAGTCTCACTCTGTCCCCCAGGCTGGAGTGCAGTGGTGCGATCTTGTCTCACTGCAACCTCCGCCTCCCGGGTTCAAGTGGTTCTCCTGCCTCAGCCCTCTGAGTAGGTGGGATTATAGGCATGTGCCACTATGCTCGGCTAATTTTTGTATTTTTAGTAGAGACGGGGTTTTGCCATGTTGGTCATGCTGGTCTTGAACTCCTGACATCCTGATCTGCCTGCCTCAGCCTCCCAAAGTGCTGGGATTACAGGCGTGAGCCACCACACCTGGCCTTTGTCACTGTTTTTCATGCCTATACAAAATCCCTGAGATAAAGTAGACTTTTGATGAATATTTGTGGAACGAATAGATAAATGCATAAGGAATCATCTTTCTGTGTCATAAAAATAGTAGAGAGAAAAGATGACTTTTACATTTAAATAATACCTCAGTGATAGCCTGGTAATATCACCCACTCACCCCACACACAGACACACATTGAATATTCCTTGTGCTGTAGAAACTCATAGGCTTACTACAGTACCTAATAGTGGGGAAGACAATATCTTGGAAGGGCCTGGAATGAATGTTCCATAAAGTGTAATGAGCATGAAGAAACTTGGAGTTGGCTTCTCTTCTGGAGAATTCTGAAGTTAGTAGGAATTTCTTCAGGCTGCCTGTGATGACAAGTCCTAGCTGAGCAGCACCTCAGGACAGCAAGTCTTTTATATGGAAAGAATAAGATTCCTGGGGGCAAAATGGATGCCTACAGTAGGTGGCATGACCTGAACCATTTTAATGGTGTTTTGATCATAAGTGAAGGGTACTTAGATGTGAAATGGAAAGTTTTAACTCCAGTAGAGGGGACTTGAAAATATCTGAAAGTTGCTATAGCCAAAATGAATGTTCTAATTGTAAATGGATGGATGCCTATGTGATCCGTTTGTGGTCTTTCAGGAATAGGGGCCGTGGTAGGACAGGACTATTTTTGCAGGAAGTGATGGGAGAAAATTAAAGACATTCAGCCCTTCAGGACTGAACAAATGGCGTAAAGTATTATAAAATATTTGTTACATATCTGATATCAACAAGCATTCGAGTCTGAAATCTTTATTGTTTTTAAAAAGGAAAGTAAAAGCAAATGTTATAAATGTTATATTTTTTAAAAGCAAGGTCTACTTGTACACACACATAAACACATTGGCCTCCAAAGAGCAAACAAATCTTACTTTTAAAAGAGTATTTTTGAACTTATGCATACCACTAAATAAACTATTTTAAGTGAAACTATATAAAACTGCAGTCAGAATTAGCTGTCACTGTCATGAATAAGACCCAAATTACATTTGACAATTAGAGTTTCAACGGCAAGGTGATCTTGGGTGATTATTATAATTAAAAGAAAAGGAACAATATGTTAGCTTCAATAATATATTATTTGTTAAAATAAATCATTCCTATATTGATGTGACTTATGACACAGATACATTGCAATTAGAAGGTTTAGTTTTTGACAGAGTTGATAGAAGACTTTTCAACAGTAAAATAATTGTCATTTTAAGGGAAATTTTCACTTTAAAAAATGAAAATAACAAAGCTCTAAATACAGACTCTCTTAAATTACTTTAACAAATCAGCTCTTTTCTTACTGTTCATACTCCATAAAAATAACACAATAATATCAAACATATAACTATTTATAGATCCTTCCATCACCACAACAAATCATATATTATAAAGTGGCATAGTTATTTACTACCATGTTAGAAAAATGTATCTTACATAAAAATATACCCAAGCCACTGTAAATACATAAATTGTTTAAATGTCAGCAGAGGAGACAGACTTTAGGCATGAATTATAATAAAGTAGTTGTTAGACTGGTTATTTTTTCCTTTATAATATGTTATTATGTGTCAAAATTCATTTAATAAGTTTATGAGAAAATGAACTTTGTGACTATGTATTATTACCTATATTTTAGATTTTTTTATCCATTTTATAATAATTTATTAGTAGATTCTATTTACACAGATAGAAGTTAAAAAACGGAAACAACTCATAATTTATCTTAAGTTAAACATTAGTCTTAAGACTATTTCAATAAGAAACGAACATGGTGATTCTATATATTTTAAATCAGTCCTCTAATTTCTGTAATTAATGTACATATATATAATTAATCAATCAAATACGCATGTATTTGATACTACATTACAATTTGTAGTATTTTTTGGTACTACATTAATGTAAAAATTATGTTAAAAGCTAGTATGTGAAGGCACTATAATCTGCATTTTGAAAATTATAAAAGTATTGATCATTCTGGGGTACTTCATTAAACTTACAACATTAATAGAAAGACAAGATATGCCTGTATCACAATGTTAAAAATTCAATACATGTGATGTCTTATGAAAATATGTGATGAAGTTCCAAATGTAGGGTAGCAATATTAAATGTGTGAAAACATTGCATAAGGAAATGAAAAAGATACTTGTACATGCATGTTTATAGCAACACAATTTCCAATTGCAAAAGTATGGAACTAGCCCAAATGCCCATCAATCAACAAGTGGATAAAGAAAATATGGCATATGTAATATATTTTTATATATACCATGGAATTCTACTCAGTCATGAAAAGGAGCAAAATAATGGCATTCACAGCAACTTGGATGAAAATGGGGACGATTATTCAAAGTGAAGTAACTCAAGAATGGAAAACCAAACTTCCTATGTTCTCACTCATAAGTGGGAACTAAGCTATGAGGACTCAAAGGCATCAGAATGACACGCTGGATTTTGGGGGCTTGAGTGAAAGAGTGGGAAGGGGGTCAAAGGATAAAAGACTACACATTGGATACAGTTTACACTGCTTGGGTGATGGGTGCACCAAAATCTCAGAAATAAAAATAAATAAATAAAGCAAGCAAATATTCCAATGTGGTAGAGTAATATCTTCTCTTTGAGGACTCATTGGAAGAATGTGTAATCTATTTCAAATGCCACTCCTGAGATGCTTCTGATCTCCATCTTTTATTATTTTGTGCAATCATTTATCCTCATCACTAATAATGTCATGGAGCCTGAGACTATCCATGAAAACTCACACACACACATACACACACACACACACACACAAAAAAAAAAACCACACACACACAAATCTATTCATCATTCCACATCCTCACTAAACTCCGCCATCTATCTCACCTTTGCTTCTCAAAGAGAATTTTTTTGTAGATGCAATTTTAACTCCCTATTTACTTTTTATTCTGTAATTTCTATGCTCAGAACTCACTGAAACTTTCCTGTATAAATTTACAACTTTACTAACGTGACACTTAAAAACGTGATGTTTTCATATATCCTCCCACACAGATCCGCTGTTCTTCAGAGCTTTCTGATGAAGCCATTATCAGTCATTCTTGATTTAAACCAAATTACAAACTCCACAGCACTTCACACACAAACATACACAGCCCCCTTTGCTCTCTTCTTAATAGCCTCTAAGAGTTTTAAGAGACTAAATTCAAATCATTGGCTGGATATAAACAGTTGTTAAGGTCTTACTCTGTTCCTCCCATTGTGAATGCTCTTTTACTCATTCGCATTCTAATCTCTGAACCCAATTATTTTCTCCATACACAATAGCTTCCCATTTTCACCTCCTTTTCTGCCCAAATCACAATGCATAATTGATGAGATCCAACCCTACTATTGCCAGTAACATAAACATACTCTTGTTATTTTTTCCCTTTCCTTTCTTGTACAACCTTTGTGATAATCTATATTCTATTTGCATAGCTTCTTCACTAGGGCTTTCTATCATAATTGATAAAAATCACACAAATTCAGAGGAAGGCCCATCTGAAAATTCATGGTTTCTAGCATCATCTTGGCTCCCACATTTTTGCTGAAATATTCTATTTTCCTAGAGAACTTTCTGTTTAATAATTGCCACAGTTTATTTCAACACTCCATAAACATTGTAATACAGCATGTACTCACAAATAACCAGGATGTAACTGTGCTTCTGTTTCATATACACACAAGGATTCAATAATCAATCCTTACTCAACTCATACAAATTCAATAGTATATGTCTTAATCTTGTTTTCACCATACACATCCTCTCCAAAATGGACTATTCTGTTAAATTTTGAGTCCTTTTCATTTTTCATACCTTAGAAATAGAAAAAAGCAATTTTATAAATTCAACCTTTCCTTCACTGTCTTCTATCAGCATTTTTACTTTATTTTTATTTCATTTTTGTAGAGACGGGATCTCACTATGTTGCCAAGTCTGGTTTCTTAACTCCTAGGCTCAAGCAATTCAATCATATCATCCTCCCAAGTGCTGGAATTACAGCCATGAGCCACCATGCTCAGCCTCTATCAGTGTTTTAAAATGTATTTACATTTCTTCCCTCTAATCTAGAAAGCAAACACAAATCTTAGTTCCACATTTGCCTACAACATTTTCTCTCTTCTCTTTCACAGGTATCACTTCTTTTATTTCATTTTCTGACCAGTCCTCAATCTATTGCACTATAAATTAATAGCCTCACCATTCAGCTAACATTGTCATTTGAAGATCACCAAATAATTTAAGTTAAACCCAATGTCCATCATCTACATGTATTTCTTTACTTTTCTATTATATGACAATATTAACCCAACACCCTTACTGGAAACACTCTGTCCTTAGTTTCAATAACAACATATTGTTTGGCTTGGTTTGGTTTTCTTTATACCTTTTTTTTTTTTTTGTCATTCCCTATCAATCTTGAAATCATATTTTTGTTAAATGGATCTTACAATGTCATACTCCTCATTCCCTTCTCCTTGAAACTTTATTTTGACTGGAAATTTTTGTACTCAGGTTAGAAGTGTTGTAAGTTCAGAGATGGGTTTAATAGTTTCATTTCTCTTCAAAGGCCTCTTCCTTTTTGAAAAATGACAGGTAAAATTGTATATATTTATTGTGTACAAAACGATGTATTAAAGTATATATACATTGTGGAATGACTAAAACTACCTAATTACAACATTTATTACCACATACAGTTATCATTTTAGAAAGAATATTTAACATTCGCTCTCTCAGCATTTTAAAAGAATACAATGTATTGTTATTAAATATCGTCATCATGCTGCATAGTTCTCTTGAATTAACTCCTCCTGTGTAACTGAAATTTTGTGTTCTATGAGCAACATCTCCCCAACCTCTCTCTCTGCTCCTATTAATCTCCATTCTACTCTTGCCTTTTATGAGATCAAAAATGTTAAAAAGGCACTTTCTTACAATTTACATATGAGTGAGATAATATGGTATTTGTCTTTCTGTGCTTGGCTTATTTCACTTAGCATGATATAGTCATGTTCATCTATGTTGCTACAAATGATAGGATTTTCTTATTTTTATATGTCAATTAATGAATAAATGGACTTTAAAAAGATGGCATACATACCCAATGGAATGCTATTCAGTAAATATCCTCTTCTTGACAGCGGCAGAATGGACAGCAGTCTTTTGTGTGAGAGTGTAGTCACAGATTCTGATGTAAGATATGCACTTAAGGTTGCTTATGTTAAGACAATTCATATTTATGTGTGGTTTTAGGTATAGACTGACACATTGTCTTATTGATAGTTGGTGAAATTTTTTAGTTATGGATGTCTTTCCTATTCCATTTTCTATGCCATAGGAGGATGCTAGCAAAAATATGGGAGAGGATAAACCTGGAGAACATTAAATGGCTGCCAAGACCCTGAGCCTTTATTTTATGTATAAACATATACTATCAGCTTGTTGATTAAAAATCCCAGAATTTAGAGTTGTATGTTGTTTACTGGAGTCAATAAAACATTATATTCAAGGGACTGTGTACTTCTCATAAATTTCACCTAATCAATTTAACATTTTGTTCCATTAAGTATTCTCCATCCCCACACAAGTCCCACAACCTTAAAACATGTACTGATTGTGATTAGCACATTGGAAAGATGTGCTCCCCACAATCCCCCATATAAAATCAGGGATTATTTCAGCTAGAAAACAATGCCAGGAATTTCACAATGCTTGCTGTTTTGCTGATACATTATTATATCATTAAAAATATATTTTGTCCACTAAATTCATGAACTTAGAATTTTTTCATTGAAAGAGTTATTTTTCTATTTTGGTAACCATCCCTCTTATTTTCTATTGATAATATACAAATACATCTTATTATATTTACTAATAGTTTTCACTAAAACATATTGTTCTTCAATTCCATATATATTTTTTTAAATTTTGGTCTTTTTATTGGATGAGGGTTTTTTTTCTCCCTTAGCTGTGTATATTTTTGCATGGTTGTATTTCTGGGCAAAGAGCCCAGATTGGGGTAATTTTTGTTTGTTCCTTACATAGTGTCCCAGATTCTGAGAGGAGCATTGCAAATTAATATGATTACAGTGTTATTTTCATTATTTATTTTCTGTAGTATCTACCATATTAAGACATATTATTTGCAGTACTTAGTTCCAAATGAGAATACAGTGTAGTTAGTTTCTAGGCATTGCAGTTACAAGCATCTATTTTTTTTTCTCCTTAGACAATGAGTTATACCTATTCTGTTTTTCAGGAATGGGAAATAGAACTGATGAGTTTTTCTAAATTCATTAGACACTAAAGTCCTTCAAGGTCTAGTGCCCCATTCATTAGGAATAATATATTGAATTGATGTCTCTGCTAATAATTGTATGTGTATAACAGAAAGCCCTTTGTGTATAAATGTAGAATGCTGAGAGAGCCACTACCCCAGGAATCAGAAAATCAGGGATGTGGTTATCCACTAAGCTCATCGTTTGCTAAATATCTGCAGGGCCCAGAAAATAAAATTGGTCACTCTGGGCTTACGAAATACTGGTTAACACTGTACAATGTATTCTCAAAATCAAATTTCCCCTATTTCTAAGACATTCAACCATATCATAAACCTGCGAATAATCATGGGTTATAAAATTGTTATACATTTAAATATATGTTTCACTAATACATCCATATTATGTTTTAAGTATATTCTACCTTGCCCTTCAAGTTTATTCAATAAAATGATTTTTATTATTCCAGGTCTTCTAGAATAGGTTGTTTTATTTTCTACTATTGAACTGGAATTGAATATAGTAAAGGCTTCAAAAACCCATCTCATTTCTCTAAACAAATGGACAAGAGAAATAATTAGTCTTTGCAGACTAAAGCTCTAAATGTGAATAAACCTGTATACAGAGACAGTAAAAACAAACAAACAAAACAGAAACAAAAGGTATATAGATGTTAAAACATCATCACTCATGTGAAGTTACCGTTCAATGCCCTTTACAAGAGTCCTGGACTACAGGGCCCAACAAGGTATTTGAATTGTATTCACATTGTTTCTTGGCATTGGTAGGTATGATAGTGAGTTCCATTCATTCATGGCCATTGCTGCCATGTGTTGAAATCTGTTTTATAGTTAAAATACCTCTTATCTACAAAACTTGAAATCAAAATTATATAAGTGATACATTTTATAGCTCTGCAACATTTAAAAATATATCAAAGAAAAACTTTAGGGGGTTTAGTTCCCCCTAGTGGTAACTGAATCATCAAATTTCTACAAAATTCATAAAAGGCTCAAACCAGAAGATTTAAATCACCTTAAAAGTTTTTGGATAATAACATCATTTTACAAATTTTGAAATAAGGTCTAGGGACATGATGTAAGCTAAAAATATTGCAAAGCTGAATGGTAACAAAAGTTGTGCTCTGATTCCAAGATCAATGTTTACTATAATACATAAAATCATTTTGGCTTATTTGTTTATTTCAGATTAAGACAGTAAAATATTTTTCAATATCATAATTTTAATACATATATGTCTGTATATAAAAATTAAAATTACACTAATAGTAACTTTTAAGCCACATCAATAGATTTCTATTGTTCAAAATAATAGATGCTAGAATTTAAAGAGTAACATTAATATTTCAGCTTAATAAAATTACAGTCAAACTCTTCTAAGAATTTTTACCAAATATAAATACAAGAACTTCATTGTTTTTAAGACTAAACAGCAAAACAATCGAAGCAATTCTAGAATGATTTCATTAAAATATTTGAAAGAGTATTTCAACTCTTACATTTTTGGTTTAGCTTTTAGGTTTTAGGGTTTTTATTTATTTTTTTAAAGAAGGACTTTATAGGTAACCTTTGCTTGTAGACTGCATCTAAGAGAAGATGGCAATTTGAGGATTAAATTTGATAGTTTTTCATGCTGTCACAAATGATCCATATGTTTCATTAACTTATGAACTTAAATCCTCAGCCAACTTGGTTCCTTGAAGAGAAAGGCTGTAGCTACTTATTTGAAATAAACATAGCTATGATATATACATAACTATGCGATGTTGGAAAAGAAAGGAAAGAAACACATTAGCATCTAACATTAAATTACAAGTATTAGACTTTGTCAAAATGTCATTAGGTTTATTTTTAGATTAGAATGTGGACACAGATTTTTGAAGTTGTTTGTTCTCTGAGATATATCAAATATGTCTGCCCCCTTCGCTGTTTTATTATTAAAAGTCATTCTTTTTTTCTTTGTATCTATCATCATGTCAAAAGGGGTGTAGTCTGTTTCAGACCTATTTATATAAGTTATATTGAGACAAAGACATGCCACATGGATATATCTTATAGGAACATGAAAACAAATAATTTTTAAGAAGAAAATATAGCAGAAATACAATTTTTATTTGGAAATGTTTTATATTATTTATGTAATAGTTGAAAGTAGTCTTTAACCATATATGCTACATTTATGATTAACTCAAGGAAAACAAACGACTTCGGCTGAAGAATATATGGTTACTATATTTATAATTTTGACTCTGAGAAAGTGTATTACATTTTAGTTCACAAGGAATATATTTTACAGGTATGTAATTTTCAAATAGTCAACCAGATTATTCAGTAAATATGAATATACATCTTATAGGTAGCAATAACAATAACGAAATTGAAATCTGGTTAATCCAGATGACGTTAAACATCCTGAAGCTAATATTTATAACTTCCTTCTAAGAAACTTCCTCAAATTATGCTTTCTTGCTCTTCATATTACTTTTATATTATATTTCAACTCTAATTTCCCTACCTAGTGTATCTGAATATATACATTTATATATATATATATATATATATATATATATAAACATATATATATATAAAACAAATATACTTTATATATTGTGCTTGTATATAAGTATTCTCCTAGGAGTAATATACATTTACTATTTATTAGTGCAACATATATTTAAATGTATAACAATTTTATAACCCATGATTAGTCACAGGTTTATGAGATTAAACACTTTGTATCTTTCACTGCTTTTCTTCTATTTAAATTTTTCAATAGTTTTTCCCTGAGAATATCATAGCAAAAGAGTGTGAATCAAGATGGGATTCCCATTCACAATTGCTACAAAAAGAATAAAATACCTAGGAATACAGCTAACAAATGATGTAAAGGACCTCTTCAAGCAGAACTACGAACCACTGCTCAAGGAAATAAGAGAGGACACAAACAGATGGAAAAACATTCCATGCCATGGTTAGGAAGAATCAATATTGTGAAAATGGCCATACTGCCCAAAGTAATCTATACGTTCAGTGCTATCCCCATCAAGCTACCAATAACCCTCTTCACAGAACTGGAAAAAAACACCTTAAACTTCATATGGAACCAAAAGAGAGCCCACATAGCCAAGACAATCCTAAGCAAAAAGAACAAAGCGGGAGGCATCACGCTACCTGACTTCAAATTACACTACAAGACTACCGTAATCAAAGCAGCATGGCACTGTTACCAAAATAGAGATATAGACGAATGGAACAGAACGGAGTTCTCGGAGGAAATGCCACATATCTACAACCATCTCATCTCTGACAAATCTGACAAAACAAGCAATGGCGAAAGGATTCCATGTTTAATAAATGGTGTTGGGAAAACTGGCTAGCCATGTGCAGAAAGCAGAGACTGGACCCCTTCCTGACAACTGACACTAAAATTAACTCCAGATGGATTAAAGATCTAAACATAAGACCTAAGACCATAAAAACCCGAGAAAAAAACCTGGGCAAAACCATTCAGGACATAGGCATAGGCAATGACTTCATGGCTAAAACACCAACAACATTGGCAACAAAAAACAAAATAGACAAATGGGATCTAATTACACTCCAAAGCTTCTGTATAACAAAAGAAACAATCATTAGAGTGAACCGGCAACCAACAGAATGGGAAAAAATTTTTGCAATCTACCCATCTGACAAAGGGCTAATATCCAGAACCTACAAAGAAGTAAAACAGATTTACTAGAAAAAAAACAAACAAACCCATTCAAAAGTAGGTGAAGGACATGAACAGACGCTTTTCAAAAGAAGATATATATGAGGCCAACAAACATATGAAAAAATGCTCAACATCACTGGTCATTAGAGAAATGCAAATCAAAACCATATTGAGATACCATCTCACACCAGTTAGAATGGTGATCATTCAAAAATCTGGAGACAACAGATGCTGGAGAGGATGAGGAGAAATAGGAATGCTTTTACATTGTTGGTGGGAATGTAAAAACTATTGTAGAAGACAGTGTGGCAATTCCTCAAAGACCTAGAAATAGAAATTCCATTTGACCAAGGAATCCCATTACTGGGTATATACCCAAAGGATTATAAATCATCCTATTTTAAAGAAACATGCACATGTAAGTTCATTGCAGCAATATTTACAATAGCAAAGACCTTGAACCAACCCAAATGCCCATCAATGATAGACTGGACAAGGAAAATGTGGCAGATATACACCATGGAATACCATGTAGCCATAAAAAATGATGAGTTTGTGTCCTTTGTAGGGACATGGATGAACCTGGAAACCATCATTCTCAGCAAACTGACACAAGAACAGAAAATCAAACAATACATGTTCTCACTCATTGGTGTGTGTTGAACAATGAGAACACATGGACACAGGGAGGGGAGCATCACACACTGTAGTCTGTTGGGGGGTGCTTGTGGAGGGACAGGTGGGTGGGGAGTTTGGGAGGGATAACAAGGGGAGGTATGCCAGATATAGGTGACAGGGGTTGGAGGCAGTAAACCACATTGCCATGTATGTGTCTATGCAACAATCCTGCATGATCTGTACATGTACCCTAGAACCTAAAAAAAAAAAAAAAAGTTTTATTGTTTCTTTTGTTGTCAGTGAAAAGCAAATATAATTAACTGAGAAATGAACATATAGTATTTTGTTTTGTTATGTCTAATAAATGCAATTTGTAGGAAAAAAAGTTTGAAATTTTATTTATTACTCTATCACATTTTAATGCTGATTTTAGTTACTGATACTCTATATTGACAGACTTATTAAATACAATATATAGTGCATTTTTCATTAAAAAAAGAAAACAAGTTAATGGAATAATATAGTGGTAATTAACTTGTTTTCTTTTTTCTAATGAGAAATGTACTGTATATTGTATGCAATGTTTCTATTTGCTAATTTGCTATTTGCAAATTTTTTCAGTATAGTTTTACATATATATGTACACACACAGGTATATACATAAACACAACACAGATAAGCGTGTGTGTGTGTGTGTGTGTGTGTATTTATTTATTTGGGAATGAATTTATTTTCTTTATTGTATTCAAACCTGTTGCTCTACAGTATTGTTATCATGCCTATGATAACAATAGGTGTTTTGTTGTGTTTTACTATTCTGAAAAATCTTAGTGATAGATAAATTGTAAAACTAAACATAATTCTCTTATTTCTTTGTATAATTATATTTTAATTTTTCAGCGTTCCCTATAAAAAATGTGAAATCTATCACCTTCTTGAATCAGATCTGGCGTATGGACTATTTTATTCCATGGTAAATGGTAGAAGTGATGTTGTTTAGGATATGACTTAGACTTCAAAATTCTTTGAGAACTCTCTCCCTGTCTCTCTCTTTCCCAAACTCGCATCCACCATAATAACAACTTTCATTCTGCAGGGGTATAAGAGAAATATGTGGAGATTAAAGAATATTTTCAAGTGTGGCAGTCCTACGCCAGCCAGCCGGTTCCCAGTTCCCGGTGAAACCACTGGATGACCATAGGTGCATAAGTGTGATCAGCTTAAATAAGGAGAGTCAGCTCAAATAAGCAGGATCAACGAAGCAATCCATAGATACCAGGGCTAAACCCTTATTTATTTTCTCTTTGACTATTTCTTCTGTCATATTCTAACACCTCCTCTGGCATTCCTACTTATTCCTAATCATCAAATTCTCCATTTCTCTTAGCCACTTTTTTATATTATTTGTCATTCTATCTCTAAATGATGCATTCTGGATACTTTCTTCAAGCTATGTTCCTGATAATCAGTTCCCATGAATAGGATTCATGCTTTATTAAGAAGAGACATGACAGCATGCTTCTTGTCTCTTCTCTCTGCTCTGGAAAGTATATCCAGGTGATGGCCACCTGTAAATCAGAAAGCAGGCCCTAATCAGACACTAGATCTGCTGCAGCCTTGTTCTTGGACTTTCCAGACTCCTGAACTGTAAGAAACAAATGTTTATTGTTTAAGTCCCTCCTTCTGCAGTAATTTGTGATGGCAGCATGAACTAACTAAGATGACTCCCAAATTAAACACACTCAGAAACAGAATTTGCAAACATCAATAAAACATCTTTAAGCAACCTATTGTGTATATAATTTTAAACTCCAAAGAATAGGAATGGGCATGGAAAAAACTATTTGAAGAAACAAAGGCAGAAAGTTTCCAAATTATGAAAACATAGATGATGAGTCTTAATATATCCCAGGCACAAGAAACATAAAGAAAAGTACAATTTAGGAAAGTATTCAGTCTACATTACATTGCAGGACAGGTATCCAATTTACATTACATTACATTACAATGCAGAATAAGTCTAGAAGGCCTATATTATCAAATTTTATAAATATAACAAAGATAACATATTAAGAACAGTTGGATCACTATCTGTGTGCAGAACAATGAAACTGGGCCCATACTTGTCACCACATAAACAATTTAATTCAAGATAGACTGAAGACTTAAATGTAAGGCTTCAAAATATAAAAAATCATAGAGAAACCCTAGGAAATAATCTTCTCAATGTTGGCTTCAGCAAAAAGTTTATGGCTAAGTCCTCAAAAGCAATTGCAACAAAAGTAAAAAATGACAAGTTGGACCTAATTAAACAAAAGAGCTTCTGAACAGAAAAGGAAACTATTAACAGAATTAACAAACAACCCACAGAATGGGAAAAAATTCAAAATATGCATTTAACAAAGGTCTATTATCTAGAATATGATGAATTTAAGCGAATCGACAAGCAAAAAATGCCACTTTAAAAAGTGGATGAAGATCATGAACAAACACATCTCAAAAGAAGACATACAAGATCAGACAGTTGTAGATATGTTGTGTTGCCTCTGAGACCTCTGTTCTGTTCCATTGGTCTATATCTCTGTTTTGGTACCAGTACCATGCTGTTTTGATTACTGTAGCCCTGAAGTATAGTTTGAAGTCCGGTAGTGTGATGCCTCCCGCTTTGTTCCTTTTGCTTAGAATTGACTTGGCTATGCGGGCTCTCTTTTGGTTCCATATGAAGTTTAAGGTGGTTTATTCCAGTTCTGCGAAGAAGGTCATTGGTAGCTTGATGGGGATAGCACTGAACGTATAGATTACTTTGGGCAGTATGGCCATTTTCACGATATTGATTCTTCCTAACCATGAACATGGAATGTTTCTCCATCTTTTTGTGTCCTCTCTTATTTCGTTGAGCAGTGGCTTGTAGTTCTCCTTGAAGAGGTCCTTTACGTTCCTTGCTAGTTGTATTCCTAGGTATTTTATTCCCTTTGTGGCAATTGTGAATGGAAGTTTGTTCTTGACTTGGCTCTCTTTAAGTCTGTTATTGGTGTATAGGAATACATGTGATTTTTGCACATTGATTTTGTATCCTGAGACTTTGCTGAAGTTGCTTATCAGTTTCAGGAGATTTGGGGCTGAGACGATGGGGTCTTCTAGATATACAATCATGTCGTCTGCAAATAGAGACAATTTGACTTCCTCCTTTCCTATTTGAATGCCCTTTATTTCTTTTTCTTGCCTGACTGCTCTGGCTAGAACTTCTGATACTATATTGAATAGGAGTGGTGAGAGAGGGCATCCTTGTCTAGTGCCACATTTCAAGGGGAATGCTTCCAGTTTTTGCCCATTCAGTATGATATTGGCAGTTGGTTTGTCATAAATAGCTTTTATTATTTTGAGATATGTTCCATCAATACCTAGCTTATTGAGGGTTTTTAGCATAAAGGGCTGTTGAATTTTGTCAAAGGCCTTCTCTGCATCGATTGAGATAATCATGTGGTTTTTGTCTTTGGTTCTGTTTATGTGGTGAATTATGTTTATAGACTTGCGTATGTTGAACCAGCCTCGCATCCCCGGGATGAAGCCTACTTGATCATGGTGGATAAGCTTTTTGATGTGCTGTTGCAATCGGCTTGTCAGTATTTTATTGAAGATTTTTGCATCTATGTTCATCATGGATATTGGCCTGAAGTTTTCTTTTCTTGTTGAGTCTCTGCCGGGTTTTGGAATCAGGATGATGTTGGTCTCATAAAATGATTTGGGAAGAATTCCCTCTTTTTGTATTATTTGGAATAGTTTCAGAAGAAATGGTACCAGCTCCTCTTTGTATGTCTGGTAGAATTCGGCTGTGAACCTGTCTGGACCTGGGCTTTTTTTGGGTGGTACGCTCTTAATTGCTGTCTCAACTACAGACCTTGTTATAGGTCTGTTCAGGGTTTCGGCTTCTTCCTGGTTTAGGCTTGGGAGGAGGCAAGTGTCCAGGAATTTATCCATTTCTTCCAGGTTTATTAGTTTATGTGCATAGAGTTGTTTTTAATAATCTCTGATGATGGTTTGAATTTCTGTGGAATCTGTGGTGATATCCCCTTTATCGTTTTTTATTGCATCAATTTGGTTATTCTCTCTTTTTTTTTTATTAATCTGGCTAGTGGTCTGTCTATTTTGTTGATCTTTTCGAAAAACCAGCTACTGGATTTATTGATTTTTTTGAAGGGTTTTTTGTGTCTCTATCCCCTTCAGTTCTGCTCTGATCTTAGCTATTTCTTGTCTTCTGCTAGACTTGGAGTTTTTTTGATCTTGCTCCTCTAGCTCTTTCAGTTTTGACGATAGGGTGTCAATTTTTGATCTCTCCTTGCTTCTCATGTGGGCACTTACTGCTATACATTTTCCTCTAGAGACTGCTTTAAGTGTGTCCCAGAGATTCTGGTATGTTGTGTCTTCATTCTCATTGGTTTTGAAGGACATATTTGACAAAGCAGACAAAAACAAGCAATGGGGAAAGGATTCCCTGTTCAATAAATGGTGTTGGGAAAACTGGCTAGCCATGTGCAGAAAGCAGAAACTGGACCCCTTCCTGACACCTTACACTAAAATTAACTCCAGGTGGATTAAAGTCTTAAACATAAGACCTAACACCATAAAAAACCTAGAAGAAAATCTAGGCAAAACCATTCAGGACATAGGTATAGGCAAGGACTTCATGACCAAAACACCAAAAGCATTGACAACAAAAGCCAAAATAGACAAATGGGACCTAATCAAACTCCACAGCTTCTACACAGCAAAAGAAATAGTCATTAGAGTGAATCAGCAACCAACAGAATGGGAAAAAATTTTTGCAGTTTACCCATCTGACAAAGGGCTGATATCCAGAATTTACAAAGAACTAAAACAGATTTACAAGAAAAAAACTAACAAGCCCATTCAAAAGTGGGCAAAGGATATGAACAGACACTTTACAAAAGAAGACATACATGAGGCCAACAAACATATGAAAAAATGCTCATCATCACTGGTCATCAGAGAAATGCAAATCAAAACAACATTGAGATACCATTTCACGCCAGTTAGAATGGCGATCATTAAAAAATCTGGAGGCAACAGATGCGGGAGAGGATGTGGAGAAAGAGGAACACTTTTGTACTGTTGGTGGGAGTGTAAATTAGTTCACCCATTGTGGAAGACAGTGTGGCGATTCCTCAAGGACATAGAAATAGAAATTCCATTTGACCCGGCAATCCCATTACTGGGTATATATCCAAAGGATTATAAATCGTTCTACTATAAGGACACATGCACACGAATGTTCATTGCAGCACTGTTTACAATAGCAAAGACCTGGAACCAACCCAAATGCCCATCGAAGGTAGACTGGATAGGGAAAATGTGGCACATATACACTATGGAATATTATGCAGCCATCAAAAATGATGAGTTTGTGTCCTTTGTAGGGACATGGATGAACCTGGAAACCATCATTCACAGCAAACTGACAGAAGAGCAGAAGATCAAACACCACATGTTCTCACTCATAGGCGGGTGTTAAACAATGAGAACACATGGACACAGGGAGGGGAGCACTACACACTGGGGTCAGTTGGGGGGAAATAGGGGAGGGACGGTGGGGGGTGGGGAGCTGGGGAGAGATAACAAAGGGAGAAATGCCAGATGTAGGTGATGGAGAGGAAGGCAGCAAATCACACTGCCACATGTGTACCTATGCAACAATTTTGCATGTTCTTCACACGTACCCCCAAACCTAAAATGCAATAAAATAAATAAATGGGAAAAAAAAAGATTAGAAATTAAAAAAAAGAAGACATACAAACAGCCAACAAACATGAAAAAATGTTCATCATCACTAAAAATCATGAAAATGCAAATCAAAACAGCAACGATCTGTCATCTCACACCAGTCAGAATAGCTTTGATTAAACAGTGAAAAAGGAACAGATGTTGGCAAGGCTGTAGAGAAAAGAGAATGTTTACACACTCTTGGCGGGGACCTAAATTAATTCAGCCACAGCGGGGAGCAGGTTAGAGATTTATTTAAATAACTGAGACTTCAACTACCATTCAACCCAGCAATGCTACTATTGGATATATACCAAAAGAAAATTAAATTGCTCTACCAAAATGACACACATACCTGTATATGTGCATCACAGCACTGTTTGTGATACCAAATCAATGGTGGACTGAATAAAGAAAATATGGCACATATACGTAAGGGAACACTACATAGACATAAAAAAGAACAAAATGATATCCTCCACAGCAACGTGGATGCATCTGGAAACCATTATCCTAAGTGAATTAACAGAGAAACAGAAAACCAAAAACTACATGTTCTCACCTAAAAGTGAAAGCTAAGCATTGGGTATACATGGTCACAATAATTGGAGCAGTAGACACTGAAGAGAGGAGAATAAGAGTTGAAAAACTACCTGTTGAGCACTATGCTCACTACCTAGGCGACAGATTCATTTGAACTCCGAACCTTAGCATCATACAATGTACCTCTGAAACAAACCCACACACGTGTTCCCTAATTTTAAAATAAAACTTGAAAATAAATAAATATATAAATAAAATTGTTATTTAAAATAAAAATAAATAAAAGCAGTTGGATAAAATAGACATGCTAGTTACAGAGAAACAATAAGAAGAAAGAGACCTAATTTCTCTTTAAAGTAATGAAAGAGAAAAAAAATCAAGAATTCTATATCCAGAAATATTATGTTTCAAAGGTTAAAGCAATCAGGATTTTCTTTATATACTATTATACTGATATGGGGAAAAAGAGACAAGCTGCAAATCAGAAATATCAAGAATGAGATAGTGACATCACAGAAGTTATTGAAAGGACAACAAAAAGATATACTATAAATAATTGTATGCCAGTTAATTTAACAATTTGGATTAAATTAACAAATTCTATGAAAGACAAAACTACCAAATATCCTAGAAGAAGGTACCAAGAAATTTAATGGCCCAATATCTATCAAACAAATTGAATTTGCATGTAAAAAGTGCAACAAAGGAAATTCAGACCCAGATGGCTTCACTAGTTAATTCTTCCAAATACTGTAAAAAGAAATCAAACAAATTCTACACAAACTCTTCCATGAATTTGCAAGTGATTATCTCTCAATTTACAGAGATTACCTTGACACATAAACCAGACACAGATACTACAAATTAAATACAACAATCCTAGACAACATGAGCAAATCAAATCCTATATATAAACAAAAAGAAAGGAAAGAAAAGACAATGCATCAAAACCAAGGGAGCTTATTTCAGGAATGCAAGTTAGATTTCTCATAGAAGAAAAATCAATCAAAATGATACTCTACATAAAACAAACTACTAAATCTCAATATAGTTTTTTTAAAAATGGGCTTTAACAAAGCCAATTATATATTCCTAATGACAGTTCTTGGAAAATTAGAAATAGAAGAGAACCACATCAAACTGACAAAGGGTATGTACAAAATACCGAAAGAAAAATTGGAGTTCATGGTGAAAGACACAATGTTTTTCTTTCACCCTAAGAAGAGGAAAGCGAGAAGTATATTTGCTCTCATTAATTCATTCAGTAGTGTACAGGGGTTTCTTGCCCATTAAATAAAGAAAGAAAAAGAATAAAGGGCAAGCAAATTAGAAAGGAAGAAATAAATAGCTATTGTTTCACAAGCGAAATGTGAAAAAAATAGCTTTTATTTCTTCCTTTCTAATTTGTGAAATGGCTATCCATGTAGAAAAATTGATTTAAACTATAAAATACAGTATAGTTAATAACACATAAATTTGCAAGATATAAAATTATAAAATAAAATTAAACATAAAGAAAATAAATTTATCATCATGATGTCAACAAAGACTCAGAAAACGATGTCTTGCCATTTATAACAAAATAAAAAATACAAAGCATTTAAGGATAAATCTGAAAAAATATATAAAATAGCTGCACTACGAAAACTATAAAACAATGATGAGCACCATTAAATAGCAACTACATAAAATGAGAGCAATATCCTGCTCATGTGTCAGAGGATGTAACACTTTTAAGACATCAATTTTCCAACAGTTCATCTACAGATGCAACACAATTCCAATTGAAATTCAAGTACTTTTCCTACATACACTATTTGATTTGAAGATATATTATTAACCTACATTAAATAAGACACTGTGGTATTGGCATAAAGATAAACAAATGGATCAATAGAATATCATAGCCAGCCAATTATATATGGGCAATTGATTTTTGACAAACATGCCAAACTGGTAAAATGGTAATCATTGTAATAAACAATAATAGGAAAGAAATTGATCTATATTTTGAACTTCACAAAAATTAACTCTAAGAGGGTCATAAACATAAATGGAAAACATACATCAACCCTCACACAGTAAAACACAAAATAAAACGGTTGTGTTCTTGGGTGAAGCAAAGATATGTAAGGTTCAACTTCAAAATAATATAATTTCCATATGTATCTATCTGAGATATATGATAAAAAATCAAACGGCAAGTGATAAACTGAGATAAATTATTTACGAACCATTTTTCTCACAAAGAACATGTACTCATGATTTAAATAAAAATCTCAGACTTCATAAAGAAATAAGCTAATAATTGGGGAATGATTTGAACAGCCACATGTAGGCAAATATGTACATGGGATATGTTGTTTAGGAAATAGAAAACTGCAATGAGATACTTCTTTACAACTGTTAAAAGGGCTACATCCAAAAAGATCTATCATACCACATGTTGACAAAGTAGTAAAGGAACTTGAACTCTCATACTCCACTGGTCGAGATGTAAAATCGTATCATCACTTCACAAAGCAGTTAGACGTACATTGACAATATGATGTAGCTATTCTACTCCGGCATTTACACAAGAGAAAACAAAGTATGTGACCATATAAAGGCTATGAATGTTGAGTTGCTCTATTCATCATAGGCAAATACTGTAGACAATTCAAATGTCTCGTGATAGCTGGATGCTAAAAAAAAATTCTATCCTGTGATTAAACATATAAAGGCTATGAATGTTTCCATATAAAGGCTATTAACGCTTAGAGCTGTTTTATTTCTCTTGGGAAAAAAATCTGTAAGCAACCCAAATACTTTTTGATAGATACACACTAAGAAAACTATGCTCTGATTAAACTGTGGTACACTCGGTTTTCCACATGAAATAAATGAAATATAATTTGGCAATAAAAAGAATGAGCTATTACTATATGATAAGAGGCTCCTGGATCTGGTCCTTAAGAAATTATCTGGCTACAATGACTTACACATGTTACAAGGTAAAGAATTGTTGAAAAAAATAATAAACAGAGAATATGGACTTCTGAAAAGGAAATTTTACTATGTGAATGATGCTTAGGGAAAAAAACAATGTGTACTGAATAATTCTATTTATAAAAAGTTCCAGTAGGCTGGGTGCAGTGGCTCACACCTATAATCCCAGTATTTTGGGAGGCCAAAGAGGGTGGATTCCTGAGCTCAGGAGTTCAAGACCAACATGGGCAACACGGTGAAACACCGTCTCTACTAAAATACAAATAATTAGCCAGGCGTGTTGGTGTGCATGTGTAGTCCCAGCTACTCTGGAGCAGAAGCAGGAAAATTGCTTGAACTTGGGAGGTGATAGTTGCAGTGAGCCAAGCTTGTGCCACTGTGTTCCAGCCCAGGCGACAGAGTAAGACTCAGTCTCAGACAGATAGATCGATAGATAGATAGATAAATTCCAGTAAATGCAAAATTATCTATAATATCAGACACAGGATAAGAAGATGAGAAGGCAGAAACCCTTATGAAAGAAGAAATTGCAAAATAGAAGAAAGAAACCTTCCTGGATAGTGAAAACATATACTACTTTGTGCTGATGACTTCATGGTATATATTTATTTCAAATTGCATCACTTTTTGCACTCTAAATATAATTAGTTTATGCATGTCAATAATACTTCAATAATGTTAAAATATTTATAGTTAAGTGAGAATATGAAGATGTTTGACAGTCTTTCAAAATGTATCTTTATCTTGTATTGACTTGCACCACTGTTGCTTGCCTTTTGTTTAACTAAGATTCTCCTGGATTTGGGCCTTAAGATATTATTATCTGGCTACAATGACTCACATATGTTACAAGGTAAAGAAATGTTGAAAAAAAATAATAAACAGAGAATACGGACTTTTGAAAAGGAAAATTTACTATGTGAATTATCGTAAATTAAAGTGGCAAAATAGGAAAATAGATACTAGAAGATGATACATGTATTTTAGCACAAAAGAGGACAAATAGTTAAGAATAAAATTATCACTAATGCAAAGGAAAACAAAACAATACAGGGTATCCAAGTGTAGATATAATCCGTTAGATTTAACAAACTAAATTTTAGCAGAACTAAAAAGATGAGTTGGCAATTAGAAAACTGATAGATCAAAACTCAAAATATGATTTTTGATTCATACTATAAGTATCCAGTGAGGTAAAACATATGATAGTTCTTTATAGGCTGAAAAATGTGTGCATAAATTTATTTTCTGTAGTACTTTGAATAATATATCACACTTGTGTATTTAAAAGTATTAAACACCAGGCTTGAAAGATCCGTAATTCTATAAATAGCTTAGCAAAATTTGATTACTTCCTTCTTTCAATTCTGTTGTAAATGAATTGCCTCAAGAGTTTCAAGGAGGTAATAATATTTGAATGTATAGGTCAGACACATTTTGAAATATATTTATTCTAAAGTAAAATATTCACAGTAGTTCCTAATTATACTCTTTTCTTCTTGAGTCTGTTTTAATATCTGTAAAGCTTCATTAAAGCCATGCTGTCTTACATAGCTAGAAACTCTGCCAGAGAGCACTGAGGATGTGTAATCTATTAAATGCTCATAAGCTAATGTTTTATTCTCAAGTTCTGCATTTTATTTTATCCTGCTTGTTTGAGGGAATAAAAAGAACCATTGCATCTTAAGAACAGAAACCATCTTAAGAAAAGAAATGTATTCGGAAAAAGTTTGATGATATAGAAAAAACATGAATAAAGCTGAAAGAGTAGAGATACTGGGAGACATATATTTCATCAAATACTGAAAATGTTAATTATTATATTTTTCTTTTTTTCATTTATATAAATAAGTTACCAATCAAATTAGAACAGTTTCAAAGCATTTATCCTTATTTTGAAAATATGAGGAAACAAAACAATACATTTACAGTCTTCCTCTGTATAATGGATAGTAACAAAAATATTTAAAAGTGTTATCTTTATTGAATCACTCATATGTGTTAAGAATTGCATTATAAACTTCTTTTTAAAGTCTCAACACAACTTTTTTTTAATAGGTGAGAACATTTAGGCATACGTTTCTTAATTTTGGTAGCAAATAATTACCAGAACAGGGATTTGAACCCAGGTCTCAGATCTCTCTGACATCCAAACCTAGCTTCAAGCATATATTCTTCATATTACACCAGTCCTAAAAGCAGACAAGAGGCTTGGTGGAGTGCCTAATCGTGGTGTGAGTGTGCGTATGTGCACATGCTTGGGCTAATGGCTGAAAGAGCTTTATTGACTTAAGGATGATGTTGCAGAGGAGCTTTGATGGCAGACATGAGGTCCTCCCTCCACAAGAATAATTATTTCTAGCTCTTCAGAGGTAAATATATATATATATATATATATATATATATATATATATTTCTTTTTTAAGATGAAATCTTGCTTAATTAGAGGCACTGTTTAAACTCTCAATATTTGTTAGCCAAATCTGATTGCTGAAAATATAGGCATAAAAATTTGAGACAATATAAGCTACAACGCTTGTCAAGTATACACACAATAAGTAAAGACAAAATTAAAAACAATAATTTTCTTCTGTAAAATTTTGTTTGGGTGAGTTTTCAATTATGAAGAGATGTAAAATATAATTTTACAACAGATGAAAGGTTAATTTTATTCTTTTCTGAATTTCATAATAATTGTATATATGAGGTACAATGTGATATTTTGTTATATGTTTACAATTTGGAATGGTTAAATTAGATTAATAAACAAATTTAGCACCTAACATGATTATCGTTTGGCTCTGGCAAATAGATTTAAAATCTACTCTTTCAGCGGCTTTGAAATATACAATGCATTATTATTTAGCACAACATCTTCCTTTTCCCCATCCATTCCCGACACCTATACTGTACACTATACTTCTACGAGTTCAACTATTAAAGATTCCACATATCAGTGAGATCATATGATGTTTGTCTTTCTGTCCCTGGCTTATTTCATTTATACTGTCTCTCAGGTTCATCCATGTTGTCCCAAATGACAGAATTTCATCCCCCAATTTTTTTTTTTTTTTTTTGAGACGGAGTTTCACTCATGTTACCCAGGCTGGAGTGCAATGG